>NC_141138.1:145549648-145894648 GCF_053477565.2 Lygodium microphyllum | reverse complement strand
CTCTACTTTACAGAGATCATTGACTTCTGTTTTATTGTAATCAGGGAAGTACCCCAACTTTGTATGCAAATTTCTTATATTTTCTTTCCAATTCCAATGTATTAATGGAGGGAAAAGGGAGAGAGGGGGTAATCAAGGGCTCTAGTTTTGGGGACCACCCTATGGTAGATCCCCATGAAACGGAAATACAAGAAGAACAATGGGAAGAATTTTTTGCCACACGAGAACAATTCAATGATCTAACTGCTCGTGTACAAGAACAGGGGGTTCAAATGGAATTTCTAACTCAAACACTCACCGAAATAAAATCTCAATTAACCTTATTACTAGAAAGAGATAAAAATAAGCTAGAAACCTCGGATATTCCATCTTTATCGAAAGATTTAGATGTGACTATGTGAGATCCTAAAGAGCCCCACCAAAAGTTGAGAGATAACCCAGTGTTAAAAGATATGAAACCCCCTCACTTTCACGGGGAGGAAAAAGACAGAAATAAAGACACTATCTTTGATTTTCTCCAAAAATGGGAGAATTTTCACAAACTTAAAAATACTCCACCACATCTCCAAGCGCTGGAGGCCAGTTTTAACTTTGGGGCCAAAGGTATATAAATGGTGGCGAACTTTAAAGGAGGCAAATAAAACACCTGAAACTTGGGCTCAATTTGAATCGGTCTTTTTGAAAGAATTCCTTCTTGAAAATGAAATGGAAAGAAATTGGGAAGATTGGGATTATGTCAGACAAAAGGGAAGACCCCTGTTGACATATCTGGAGGAATATCGTGAGATAATCCTCAAATTGGAAGGAATAGATGAATTTCAAAAGACAAGAGGATTCATTAGGGGACTAGATAAGGCATGTAAAAAGTAAGTGAAAAGGAGTTCACCTAAGACGCTTGAAGAGGCAATTAAATCTGCACTGATCAATGAAGATAGTACGTGTCCAGGTACACTCACTAGTCTCATTGATACAGAGCCTAAGACTAAGGAATTGGAAACCTCAAAATTTGTAGGCAAATTTAAAAGGAAAATGCCATTTCTTAAGGGCAAGAAATAACCCTTTGAAAAGAAACAATATGTAAGTCCAAAGTTAAGTCAATATGACTTTGATAAGGCTAAAAAAGAAAGGCTGTGTTTCAATTTCCTATCCCCTAACCATGCTGCCTGGAATTGCCCTCAAAGGAAAAAGGGGGAAGATAAAGGAAAGGATAAGGACAAGGGCAAGGGAAAAGAAAAACAAATCCATGTAGTGCAGACCTTGGAATTAAAGGGGCATGAAAAGTATAAATCTTTAGAGGTTTTCACAAGGATGTACAACACAGGTGTTGTATGTCAACTTCTATGTGGTAGCCCACCTTTGGGCCACATGATTTAGTTAGAGTGCATGGATTGATAGCTGGAAAGAGGGTTAGAGTCATGATTGATGACTCTGCTACCCACAAATTCATAAATTATACACTTGTCAAAAAATTGAAACTTCCCCAACAAAAGAGTGTTCATCAATATGTTGTTCGTATGATGCAAGGTCAAGATAATAAAATATGGGATACAATGGTATCCAATTTGGAAATTGAGATTCAAGGATATAAAGATAAACTTGATTTCCAAATTATGAATATGGAAAGAGCCGATATTGCTTTAGGGAGGGAGTGGCTATGGGGATTGGAACCATCCTTAAAACGTAGTTATCATCATAATACACTAGAATTTGAAAGGGATGGTAAGACTTTGTGATTCAAGGTGAACATGAAGTATCTGATAACCCTTTGTTGTGTTCCACTGAAGTTCAGAAGCTGATAAAGAAGGAAGCTTGTGAGCTATATATGTTATGGTCTCTTCCTGTACAAAACACTTTTACTTTTTGTAATATAAAGAAACAATTTTCTTATGTTTGTGAGTTGAATGTAAGTAATGAATTAAGTGGTTTGTTAGATGAATTTAAAGATGTGTTTCCTTCTGATTTACCAAGTGGCCTTCCACCAAATAGGGGTGATATAAATCACCCAATTGACATAGATAGGGATACACACCCTATTTCTAAACCACCTTATAAGTTAAGTGAAACACAACACCAAGAAGTTGAAAGACAAATTAAGGATTACCTTGATAAAGGGTTTATATAATTGAGCAATTCACCTTGGGCTTTGCCAATTTTATTGATAAAGAAAAAAGATGGTTCTATGCAACTTTGTGTTGATTATAGAGCACTTAATAAGATAATAATGAAGAATAAATTTCCTATGCCCAGAATGGAAGATCTTTTTGATCAATTACAAGGAGCAAAATTCTTCACAAAGATAGACTTAAGATCAGGCTATCACCAAGTAAGAATTAAGGCACATGATGTTCTTAAGACAACATTTCGTACTAGATATGGGCATTATGATTTTTTGGTGATGCCTTTTGGCCTCACTAATGCACTAGCTACCTTTATGAAGCTGATGAATAGTGTGTTACGACCCTATCTAGGACACTTTGTAGTAGTATTCTTGGATGATATCTTGATCTTTAGTAAATCAAGAGAAGAAAATTTGAAACACTTACGATTAGTATTCCAATTGTTAAGAACACATTCCCTTTATGTGAAAAAAACTAAATGTGAATTCTTCGCACAAGAGGTCAAATATTTGGGGCATATTATCTCGAAAGAGGGAATCAAGATGGATCCAGAAAAAGTAAGGGAAATTATTGAATGGCCATCTCCAAGGAACCTAGAAGAGTTGCAAATCTTCCTAGGATTATCTAGATTTTATTGTAGATTCATTCGAGATTATGCCAAAATAGATATTCCAATGACAGACCAACTTAAAGGGAAAGAGAAGAGCTTTAATTGGGGAACAGACCAAAATGAAAGTTTTTAAAAACTTAAGGTAGCTATTGCTATAGCTCCAGTACTATTAATTGTGGATCCCAATAAACCATTTGTGGTTGAAGCCGATGCCAGTGATAAGGCGATAGGCATGGACTTATTACAAGAAGGTTGACCGGTTGCTTTTGAAAGCAAGAAATTAGATCGTGCAAAACGGAATTATTCTGTTTATGAGAGGGAACTGTATGCAATAGAACATGCAATGAAGAAATGAAGGCACTATCTGTACGGTGCCAAACTTTTGATCTTGTCGAATCATGAAAGCATTAATTGGCTTAATGACCAACCGGATCTACAAGGGCATAAAGCCAAATGGGCCAAACTCCTTCAAGAGTTTGACTACGAAATAAGGTATAGAAAGGGGAAGCACAATATAGTGGCTGATGCACTCAGTGGAATGCCCATCATAAATGAATTGAGCTTTACTCAGTTCACTTTCAATTTACTTGAATCTTTAAAAGAGAAATGCCAGGTTGATCCGGCATATTCCAACTTATGGGAAGAAATAAATAATGGGGATCCAAATGGAAGAGCCTCCACAGAGAAAGGAATATCTAAGGATGTTCATCAAGGAAATGGAGTATCAGGGGTTGCTCAAATGAGATTCAAGTGGAAGAATTTTACCATTGATAATGGTTATTTACTTTACAAGGGTAGGGTATGTGTCCGGAAAGATGAATAAATAAGGCATCAAATACTCTTTGAGTGTCATGATACTCCTAGCGCGAGACATCCAGGAGTTAATAAGACTTATAGTCTTGTTAAAAGGCAGTTCTCTTGGCCTGGAATGAATAAGGACGTCCTTGACTATGTGGTCAAATATAATAAATGCCAGGTTAATAAAACTGAAAGATTGAAAATGGGAGGATTTCTCCACCCATTAGAGATTCCTTCGGGAAAATGGGAGAGTATCTCCATGGACTTTATTGTTGCATTACCCAGAACATAGAGGGGGCACGACTCTGTGTGGGTGATTGTGGATAGGTTAACCAAATTGGCTAGGTTTATTCCAACTTCAACTCATGTTAAAATACCAGAATTGGCTAGATTGTTCGTAGAGAACATATACCGATTGTATGGCCTTCCGACAAATATAGTTTTTGATCGGGATAGAAAATTTGATAGTCAATTTTGGCATGCTGTATTTAGGAAGTTGGATACTAAACTTAGCATGAGTACGATGGACCACCCACAAATTGATGGGCAAACAGAAAGGGTTAACCAAATCCTTGAAGATATGCTCACGGCATATGTAAGTAAAAGGCAAACTAATTGGGAAGAGAATCTACCAATAGGAGAGTTTGCATATAATAGTGCCAAGCACTCTTCCACTGGATATAGTCCATTTATGTTAATGTATGGGTTTCAGCCCAGAGCTCCTCATGCAGTAGGACTGCATAAGGAAAAGGTTCAGGCAACCAAGGACTTTTTGGAGGATATGAATAGCATGTTAAAATTTGCTCAAGAAAATATTAAGAAAGCTCAAAATCGAGCTAGAGCTTATGCAGATCCTCACCGAAGAGACATCTCCTTTGAGGAAGGAGAATTGGTCTATCTTAAGGTGCCTGAACAAACTAAAACCATGAAAACGGGCGATGTCCAAAGCTTTCATAGGTATTTTGGTCCTTTCATAATACTTAAAAGAGTGGGAGAACATGCTTACAAGCTCCAACTACCTGCTGGTAGTAAAACACATTCGGTTTTCCATGTAAGTAAGCTAAGGAAGAAGCTGGGTGATTTGGATAATTTAATCTTAAATGATAACATTAAGGAGCTATTAGATGACCAATCTAATCCACATGAACCAGAAAGAATATTAAATGTTCATAACAGACGAACAAGGAATACTATTTATCAAGAATGTTTGGTCAAATGGAAAGATTGTTCAGAAGAAAGCTCAATATGGGAGCAAGGAAGTAACCTAAGGAAAAGGTTTCCCAATTTACAGTTGGACCTTCCAAGTATCGTTTTCGAGGACGAAACCGGTCCTTAAGGGGAAGGAAATGTTACATTAATAAGGTAATTTATGGGAGACATGCGCGAGGGATGACCGTCCGGGGGCCTTGGGCACTCGAACGGGGTCAAGGGGAGCCTAGAGAGTAAGAGAGTCCAAGAATAGTAGGACTCACCTGAAGCGAACGATTGGTAGAGAAAACGGGGAGAGAGGAGCCAGCACTCATCTAGGTGAGGTTGGGAGGTGAAAGAAGAAATCACTCGTGCCATTTCATACACTCCAGACTTGACCATCGTCAAGAGTTTTTTGCTACTTCTCGTCTACTTGTCATCTACAACATAGTTTCCCTCTCTTTCCTCTCCCTCTCTCTCCTCTCGCTCTCTTTCCTCTCACTCCCTCTCCCTCTTCCTCTCCCTCTCTCATTTCCTCTCCCTCCCTCTCCCTCTCTCTCTCCCTCTCCCTCTCTTTCTCTCTCATTTCCTCTCCCTCTTTCAATACACATGAATTTTAACAAAAACAAGTAGAAGAGAAAGAGAAAACACAAAAACAAAGCAAGAAGGAACAATGAAATCATCGTAAAGGCTCGAGGATGGATTCGGCGGCTCCTCTTCTCCCTCCGTACACTTCCTCCTCTTCTTCGCAAATGGCGGCGGCGGTAGTGAGAAGCTTTCCTTCTCCATCTTTCTCTCTTTCTCTCCCTCTCCCTCTCAAATGCAAGATGAATTTCACTCTCCCTTTCGCTCTCTCTTTCATGTATGCGTGCAAAATAATGCACTCGGGTTTCAATAGCGACGCCGCTATTTTGCATTGGAAAGCGCCGTCGCTATATCTCCATATCCTTGTAGTGTAAGCTCATGCTAACTCTCACATAACCAGTTTTTGCTTAAGCTTAAAACCATCTACACTTTCTCCACACTATCTCAAGAATGCAAGAAAGCATATTGGAAGTCCAAATTCAAGTCTAGTGGACTCGCCATACCTTACATCTTTACCATTATAGTTCAGTAGAGCTTTGAGGCTAATGACTTAATTGTAGATTTTTCACCATGGCCTTTTGTTCTTTTATCCATTCATTGCTACCATTGTAAGTAAGGAGGAGAAAGAAAAACAAGAATCAAAGCAAGAAGAGGAGAAGGGAAGGTTGGCCCAAGCTCTCTTGCAAGCACATACACATTTTGTCTCTCTCACTTTCTTCCTCAGGCAATGGCAATGGGTTTAAGCTCTCTAGATAAGTAAAGAAGATAAAAGAGAATGGAAGAAAGAGAAAAGAGGGGAAGACTCTCCCAAGCTCTCACACACGCATTCACGCACGCACGCACGCACATGCACACGCACGCACATGCACACGCACGCACGCACGCATGCATGCACACATGCGCGCACACACACACACACACACATGTTTTTTCTCAAGCTATGATGGATGCAATAAGAAGAAGAAGATAGAGAACCAACATCTCTCAAGGTTTTTCATAACAAGAATGAGAAATTTTATTACTCTTAAACTTTAAATACATGCGGATTCATGTGCGGGCATCCTCACCACTTCTCTCTTTTTTTTGGTCCATACTATCCTATGAATACACAAGGCTTTTCTTGCCCATAGCTTAAACCAAAATTTCATGAAAGTGATCTAGTTTTTAGATCTGACAAGAATAATCTCTATACATTATGGACTGAAAAAGTAGACTAGAATTACATCCAATTTTAAGATACACGAGGTTCTAAGATGGTTTCAAATGATTCTATCATTTTTCTAGCACTTGACTAGTCTCCATCTTAACTTTCTTAGCTTTTGGACTGTGCTTTTCATCTTTGATATTTGTCCTCCATTGACTTTGTTTTTTGACTTACCTTTGATTTGCTAGAAAAACAAATCTATCATTTTCCTAGCGCTTGACTAGTCTCCATCTTGACTTTCTCAGCTTTGGGACTACTTCCATCTTTGATATTTGTCCTCCATTGACTTTGTTTTGACTTAACTTTGACCAAATTTGCATTAGCTCTTTCTGGTTTATCTTGCAACTTAATCTTATCCTCTTGCAATATCAATGCTAGTCCCATGGCATTTGCTATCAAAGGTAGCATGCATAAGCATGTGTCAAAGATGGGGATGTAAAGGACTTGTCTTCATGTAGAGATAAGGTATGGAAAGAGTAACTACAATCAATGGGTAGTTTTTTGGCAGATATAGTTGATAGTTCAAATATATTGATCCATGACTAAAAGTTTTAAAAAAAGAAGAACTAAAAGACAAAAAATATCAAATAACATGAACTAGAATCATAATTGCAATTGAAGAACTAGAATCTAGAAACCAAAAAAAATCAATAAGAAAAAAGTAAAGAAAGCATGTTATGTCTAATTAAAAGAAAAGAAAAGTTAGAGAGAGACTTAAAGAATGGAAGAACTTATAAACATACACAACAACACCAATGCACACTTTTATATGCATATGCTTGATATTTGGGCCTAGGTTAAGAACAAATGTAGTGTTCAATATATATATATATATATATATATATATAGTATGTGTATAGGAACTCTATTTATACATTAACTGCAAACTCTATATATATAGGAGCACATTTATATGTGTATGCTTGATATTCAGGCCTACATTAAGTACAAAGAAAAGATGCATATGAAGAAGGCCACCTCCCTATTACCTACGCTATATGTAGACAAAGATAAATCCCAAAAAAAAGTAACTACTCCATTTTGTGCATATATGAAGTTGAAGGTGGTGATGGCGGAGAAGAAAACATATAAGAATGCATGAAAGCAAGTGCAAGAACTAGTAGGCATTCTTTATGTCTCCTCTATCCCTTTCCTCTCTATTGCTTGCATGTTCTTGTTATTGCAAATGAAAGCCTCTCCCCTTTGGCTAAGTAACTTATAAGTCTCTTTTAGTCAACTTATTCATTACTTGGCTACAAATTATGCTTCCATTAAAAAAAGTGAACTCTTCTTATATCTAGTCTAAACACTACACCCATTAACGCAAACATCACTCTAAAGGCATAGGCAAGGTGAGTTGCAAGGTCCAAGTAGATAGTAGAACTTGAGTTATAAAGTAGGCATTGAGTATAAGTTTGATCCAGTGAGCATAAATTCATTAATTATCCCTTAGTACAAATGAGATTTGATTAGGGAGTAACTCATTACTCATTTTGAAAGCTTAACTTGGCTAGTTGGGTCTCCTTGTCTCTCATTTTGGGGTAGCATAACTTTGGAAAGAGCAAAATCGTTCTTCTCTTGTCTGTTGTAGAAATCGTAGGCTTAGCCAAGAAATATGAGCTGACAGCATGGATGGAGTGTTTAACAGCAGCCAATCTTCTCCTCTTGGCATGAGGAATCTACTATGTAGCTTTGCATAATTGTGTTTATAACAAGGTATGGTCTTTTTTAAAAAGTAAATATAAGCAAATTAGGTTATTATAGGACTTAGCCTATGAGTTGAGATCATTTCTTATCCTCTAAGATCTCAAGCTTTATGTGCTTTTTGGGCAACTGTTTCATGAAGAAATGACACTCTCACAATTCATCATGAGAAATCCCACTATTTGTGAAAGGGACAATGTGGATTGCATAGGAACTGATGTTGTCATATTTGTGTGCAATGTAGTTTGTGATATGTGTCATTTATATTGTATGTATTTGAATGTAATATCATTCATTATTTAAATTTAATACACATCGCTTTATCAAATTCATACATAATATTCATTTATCCAAAGCCATGCAAGGATAACTTAAATAAGTTAATAAAATAAATAACAAGCTACTAAATAAAAATAAGATGGGTCAAAAAATTTATATTCATATTCATAACAATATATAGAGGATGGGCAAAGGATTCAGTACAAGCAATGTTTTACAAAATCTTTTCAGAAGCTAGATTCCATAGATGTTTCACTAGTAGACCTATATTGTTACTCTCTGCCGAGGATTGTCTCTCCATTACCAAAAGAATCTCACTATCTTTAGATCCCTATCAATGATGGTCACCCTCCTTGCATGCACTACTACATAGACTAAGTCTTTGAACAAGTCAATGAGGAAGGCTTCAGTAACTTCCTATAGTGCAAGGAGGGTATGGGCAGTCCATCAATCATGTCGATCCACAATTGAACTATCGAAAAAGTGCCTCTTGCTATTTTTTAAATTAGTATGTTCTGCATGTCTCCCATGTCATCTTTTTGAATGTAGCCTTTGGTATCAAGAGGTATGTGGTCTTCTAATAATGGTAGATCTCTCGGAGAGCCATTGTGCCTAGCTTCCATCACCACTTGCGATGGTGGCATGGTGGTGGTGGCAGAGTAGGGGGAGGTTGCTTTTGTGTGGGAGTTCTTAGGGGGAATCTCCAAGCCACTTGTTTAGTGTGTGCTCAGTGTGTGCCATGTCTTTTAGAAGTGAGAACTTGAAACACAGAACTCAAATGGATAAATTGAGGTGAAACTTTTAACTTATAGCTAAACTTTTTAAAAATCCATTAACTTGAATCTATGTATCCATATTTTAGAAAAAATATGACCAGTGATCAGATTGACTCGTAATTTTACTTGTGGACTCTTCTTTGAGACACATCAACCACAAAAAAAAGGCCCCATCAGAAGCCTCTGGGACACCTAGCCAAGGGCTCGTATGTGAGACCCTAATTCTAAAAAATCAAGACTCCACACATGAGCCTCCTCCAACCAAGTGTCCTAGAGACTTTGATGGGGGTCAGAAATACTACCAGCCCAATCAGCATCAGTGTATGCATGCAACTGTATCTGAACCCCAGTCTCATAAAATAGTCCATACTGTAATGTGGACTTCACATATCTGAGTATGTGTCTAGCCGCATCCAAATGTGGTTTCCTTGGAGCCTGCATAAACTGACTTACCAATCCAATAGCATAGCTCAAATCTGGCCTGGTAATAGTCATATAAATCAAACTTCCTACTATGCATCTATACATAGTAGGTCTTCCATCTTCATCACTATCACCTGTGATAATCAAATCATCAACATAAATGACAAGCAGCATAATACCTTTCTCTGTTTTTCTCACATAAAGTGAGAAATCTACCTTGGAAATCTGAAAGCCAATAGTGACAAGATAATGTCCTATCTTGTCAGACCATGCTCTAGGTGCTTGCTTCAAGCCATACAATGCTTTCTTCAACCTGCAAACAAACTCAGGATGAACAGCATGCACATAACTTGGTGGCTGCTCCATATATACCTCTTCTTGCAAATCACCATGCAAGAAGGCATTCTTTACATCCATCTGATGTAAAGACCATTTCTTTGATGCAACCATAGCAATGACTGCTCTTACGGTTGCCATCCTTGCAACCGGACTGAATGTTTCTTCATAATCAATACCATATGTTTGTGCATACCCCTTGACTACTAATCTTGCCTTGTATCTGTTCACAAAACCATCTGCATTGTGCTTCACCTTATAAACCCACTTACAGCCAATTGCATTCTTACCTTTAGGCAAAGGTACCAATTCCCATGTAGCATTTGCTTCCAAGGCATCCATTTCTTCATCCATGGCTTTCTCCCATTTTTCTTTTCCCATGTCTTGCTCAAAAGAAGTGGGTTCTAGTTCCTGTATCACTTTGACCATATATGCATAGTGAATGGCTGTAAATCCATCATATTTCAGCCTATCCACAGGATACCTAGCTTTGGTAGACCTGCGCAAAGTAGGTTCACTCCCAGGTGCTCTCAAAACATCCCCGGTCTTCCTTACTCCAAGTGTAACAATAGAAGGAATACCCAACTCATCATCAATGCTCTGTTCTAAGCCACTGGATTCACCATCCACATAAGAGTGACCTGCATTCACATCAAACATGGGCTGATCTACCTTCTCTTTTCCTTTTCGTGATACCTGTATACCACTATCTGTATTGCTTTGAGAAGATTCTCCTAATCTCAATCTTCCTGTCCATGGCGAAGAATGTGAACCACTGTTAGAGGACGCTCCAGGTCCACTAATATCTTGTGACTGCTGCTGTGAATTCTGTGCAGCATTACCATTTTGTGCATCTACATTATCAATCACATTTACTGGTTTATACCAGCTACTCATCTCATAAAAAACAACATCTCTGCTCACTGTAAACTTACGAGTAGAAGGGTTATAGCATCTATACCCTTTCTGCTACAGAGAGTAACCAATAAAGATGCACTTCTCAGCTTTTGGATCCAACTTGGATCTCAACTCATCTGGCACATGAACATAGGCAATGCAACCAAAAATCTTCAAATGAGAAATATCTGGTTTCCTACCAGTATACCTCTCCTCTGGATTCATCCCATGTATTGCTGCAGTGGGAGTCCTGTTCATTATGTAGACTGTTGTAGCAACTGCTTCAGCCCAGTAAAAATCTGACAAGTCTTTTTCGTTGAGCATGGCACGAGATACCTCTCCAATATGCCTGTTTTTCCTTTCTGCAATTCCATTTTGTTGTGGGGTATGACTGTATGAATATTGGTGCTTTATGCCATGCTCCTGTAGGAACCTTGCAAACTCATTTGAGAGATAATCTCCCCCTCCATCTGACCTTAGGCATTTTATTTGCAGACCTGTTTCTTTTTCAACCATAGCTTTAAGAGTTTTGAAATGCCCAAAAACTTCACTTTTCTTTTTCATAAAATACACCCAAACTTTTCTACTATAGTCATCAATAAAAGTGACAAAATAATGATAGCCTCCAAGAGATGCAGCTTTAGTAGTCCACACATCAGAGTGGATCAATTCCAATGGCTTCTTACTCTCTTGAACATGTCTAGGAAATGGTTTCCTTGCCTGTTTTCCAAATTGACAGGCTTCACATACCTTATGCATTTTTGCAACCTTGAATTTAGGCAATCCTGCAACAATATTTTGGGCCTGCATTGATTTAAGTCACTGTACATTAACATGACCAATGCGTTTATGCTAGACATCAATATCTGCAACTACACCGGTCCCGTGTGCAAACATTGCTGCACTCAATTCAGGCATATCTGCATCCAACGTAAACATTCTGCCCTTCTTCTTTCCTTTTGCTATCAAGCGACCTTTATTTTTCATATCCTCAACAAAGCATCCATGAGGATTAAATCTGACCTGCAAGCCCTGCTCAACCATTTGACCAACAGAAACCAGATTCTTGGTGATATTCGGGACATGAAATACATCAGATAGGTATTTCTTTTTCCCATCCTGCATAGACAAAGGAAATTTTCCAATCTGCACAATAGGATGTGCAGTATCATCACCAGTCTCCACAAATCCTGGTTTCTCCATTTTCCTTGCATCCTCCATCCATTCTGCATGGCCTGTCATGTGGTTTGATGCACCTGAGTCAACATACCATACATCGTTGCTTTCTTCTGCACTTGTCACATAATTGTTCATGTGCTGCACCATGAACAAATGCTCATTTCTGTCATCACCCTGTCTACTAGAAGATGCATAATTCCCTTGTTGCAATTTTCCATTCATGATGTCATTCTGCTTTTTATAGCAGTCTTTAGCCACATGACCCATTTTACCACAGTAGTAGCATTCAACATTACTGTTTGCATTTTGGCCTCTTTGCCATCCACCATGACCTCTTTGGCTCCCCCTGCCTCTAGAGTTACCACGTCCTCCTCCATAGGACTGGTTTTCTTGAGTTTGCTGCATATTCTGATTTCTACCACGGCCTCCAGATCGGCCTCCTCTACCTCTGCCTCTACCTCTTCCAGCATTTGAGTAGAAGACAACTTCTTTTGAAGTTCCTCCTGAAGAAGATGCACCACCATTTCTCTGCTCCTCAGAAATTAGAAGAGTAATCAACTCCTCAAAATCAGGAAATCTTTCACGGACGGAAATGGATGTTCGAAACTGTGCATAATCCTTTCCTAGACCATTCAAGGTCACAGAAACTAAATCATCATCTTCCACTGGCGACCCAATGGAAGCAAGTGCATCTGCAATCTTCTTCACCTTCATGTGGTAGTCATTGATGCTCATATTTTCTCTTTGCACATTATGCAACTCTTGCTTGAGCTGCATTTTCCTGGCTTGCGTATTTGTGCTATACATTTTTGACAAAGTATCCCATGCCTCCTTTGGTGTACTTGCATCTTGAATATGCACAATCATAGAGTCCGAAATGCTGATAGACAGCCAGTACATAACTTTCCTGGCTCTCTCATGCCATGCTTTAAATGCCTACATTTGTTGTTGATTGGGAACATCAGGAAGAACTGGTTGTTCTTCATTTCCTGCAACAAATTCCCAATATCCTTTTCCCATAAGGAAATTCGTCATTCTAAACTTCCATGCTTGGAAGTTGTTCTTGTCAAGCTTTTCAGTGACAATCTGTGAAAGAGAATCAAACGCCATTACAGAATACTGCAAAAAATTCTGTCACTGCAAAGAACACAGCTTCAACCTCACAAGGGCAAATCTGCAAAACTGACGAAAGTGGTATTTGACCACACAGTCACTTCCTAGTGACGATTTTGCATCAACAGGCAACAAGGATGATTCTGTAACTCCCAATGTCTCTGCGCACAAGCATACGATGCAATTTCTACATTAACTTTTCACTGACCTGTAAAACAGTGGTTGCACAGCATAAAACTGGGCCTTTTCCTGAGTGCGTGCAGAAAACTTCCGTCTCCAAAACATGCCCCGAAATGGCCTCAAATCAAAAAACAGGGTCACCTAGGGCTAAAGCCCTTTCCCGCAGCATATACTGCCCTCTTGCTTCACTGCAAAGGACGTCTCAACCTAAGACAATGTACTATTGTACTTTCCGGCTATGCTACCTACAGAGACTTGCTCCCAAAACAGAAGAATGAAAGCAACAATGGTCCTCTTACCAGAACACCGCGAACTTGGCTTGCTTTCTTGAGCTCCTTACCATGAACAAGGCTTTGATACCATGTCAAGATTGTGGGAGAGAAGGAAGGAGCCTCACTTGTAGCTTTTTTGCTTGCACAATGGGGGAATACACACAAAGGTGGAGGCTGAAAACAGTTTTCCTCTTCTTAGTTGTGTAAGCCAAAAAGAACTCTCATACAAAGAAATAGAAGAACCCTATATATGGGTCTCAAACCAAACTCAACTAACTAAGGTGGCATACTAACTGAGCCACGAACTAGAGTAGATAAGGATAGCTGTCATCTAGCTATTATTCATGGGCGGTGTACCAACCGCATCTGCAAACTGACAAGTCGGTGACATAAATGCACAACGGTCACCCTGGCATATCACGAGTGGAGCTCGATATCTCAACAATATGTATACTTTCTTATTGTCTTCTTTAAGGAATTGGTTGTAGTTGATCGTGATAGATTTGATACCATGTAGAAATGTAGAGAGAGAAGATATGTAGAGATGCGATAGAGAGATAAGAGACACACCATATACACTTCCAAAGACTATATCATATTGATCAATATATATGTATATATATATATGAGACCTAGTCTAGATAGAGTGAGCTATATATAGCTCCAATACGCCCTTCTTCCAAGAAGTGTGGTTTATGATTAATAGACCCAAAAGATACAGCAATCGATATCAAAACTTTTGGTCGTGCACCTACGTCGATAGCATCCAAGCTGCCTCTTAGGCTATGACTGATAGTTTTTGCGTTTAGAAGCACATTTCTGCAGTTTACAAGGAGGTGGCCCTTATCGTTTTGGCACCCATATGAGCATGGACTCCTTGGCCTTGTGAATGGCCTTGGTGGGCTTGGTTCTAGCAGTTTGAGCGTGGGGTGAGATATCAAAACCCTTCTCCCTAGGCTTGGTCATAGGTGTGGTCGTAAGGGTATCTATCGATGGCTTTGCAATTGTAGAAGGATTAAATAACCCTTGCTGGAAGTAGTCACTATGCGCACATTGCCTATAGCAAGATGGATGCGATCTAGGTTATAGTCCACATTGCAGTTCGTCTGCTTTTTAAAAGTGCGACCTAGTAGTGACTTATTACCGGCCCCTTTAGTGTTTGGCAACACATAAAAGAAGACTGGTATACTTTCAGACTCGATACAGACAACCACTTTGCATTTTCTTAAGAGTGAGTAAGTGTTGCTCCCAAATGGGTTGAGTTTAGCGTTTGTGGGTAGTTTATGTTAACCAATGCGTGTCCAATGGTCATGCATCAAGATATTATAGTCGGCACCTTCGTCGATCAAGGCATCAAAAGAATACGTCTGTTCTGCAGTGACCATGATTGTTAGGTAGGCGGGTGCCACTGCTTCTTCATCTGGATCTGTAAGTTCGGTAATAGTGGCCATGCAGAGTTGACAGGGGCTTCAAGCATAGGTGGCTCGTGCAACGGATGGGAAGGAGGATAGTAGTACTTTTTCATGCGACTGCCATTGAGAAAGCCTATTCCCTCACCTTTGAGTGTCTCCAATTCAACATTGCTTGTTCTACTAATTGTACGTACTCGAAAAGGTCCTAGTCCTCGAATTTTCATTTTCTGTTTGTGACCCTTCACAAAGTAAAGTAGAGCAAGGTCCCCCTGATAAAAGTTGCACTGTTTGACATGCTTGTCAAACCACATCTTTCTTCGTGCCTTCTCACAAATCAGAGCATGGGTGGCTAAGAGTCGAGTCACCGTGAGATGCTCTAACTCCATTAAGCGGTTGGTCCAAGCCTCTCTTCCCTCCCAACACTCCTAGGCTACTATCCTTAAGCTAGGGACAAAGAACTCTAAGGGTCGAATGGCCTCCATTCCATAAGTCGGCCTAAAGAGTGTCTGCCCTACAGCCGTCTTATAAGCTGTACAATAGGCCCACAAGGCCGCCATTAATTTGTTATCCCAGTCACTTCGTGATGTGGATACCACCTTTGTAAGCACATTGACTAGGATTTTATTCGTGGATTCTGCTTGGCCATTTGCTTGAGGGTAGTACGACGAGGACCTTCTATGAATGATTAGGAAGGTCGAGAGCAGGTGGGATATCACTTCATTAAGGAAGTGCGTGCCCTAATCACTTACTAGTTCAATTGGACAACCAAAACATGAAATGACCTGCTCCCACAATAACTTCGCAGTGGTTCTAGCATCGTTCTTTCTAGTGGCTCTTGTCTCTGCCCACTTCGTCAGGTAATCAGTTTGCCACAATGATGTAGCATGCCTGGGAGTACTGTGTCGCAGGATTGATAGGTCCAATGAAGTCAATGCCCCATTTTTCAAAGGGTTGTTGTGTTATTACGGGGGTCAACTCCATCTTATCCATGCGCACATGCACCTTAGTCCTCTAGCACTCATTGCAGTGTTTTACAAATTTAGCAGCATCACGGAATAGGGTGGGCCACCATAGTTGGGATTGTAGCACCTTACGGGCTGTTGTATCCCCACTAAAGTGTCCTCCAACTATTCCACCATGCGCTTCTCTCAATACATCGTGTATCTTGTGCTCACACACAAATCTATGCAACAAACTGTCTTGTCCTAGCCTATAGAGTTGGCCGGCGATCAGTTGGTATGACTTGATCTTTAAGATAAGTCTCCTTAGACTGGCTTTCTCAATAGGTCTCTTAGGTAGACCATTCTCTAGCACTTGAACTACATCATCAGCCCAATATGGCATTAGATCGGCTCTAAACAAGTCTCTTTCGCTAGACGGGTCAAAGAGATGAGCGTCCAGTAGGTCGTTAGGTATGCCTTGTCCAGCAGCTTCTCCTGTGGGTATGTGGGACATGTGATCAGCCATGTAGTGCTGATTTCCCTTACGTACAACCACAGAGAAATCGAATTCCAACAAGAGAAGTAACCATCTAGCTATGCGACCTGTAGCGCATGGCTTATTCACCAGATAAAGCAAGGCTTGATGGTCAACGAAAAGGACGAAGGAGGTGGCCAACACATAATGCCTAAATTTCTTTATAGCAAACACCATGGCTAACCCTTCCCTTTTTTGTAGTGGAATAGTTTATCTCCATTTCAGTGAGCTACCTGCTGGCAAAACTCACGGGGTAATCTAGGTTATGCTCACCAAGCTAGCATAGAACAACTCCAATAATAAACTTAGAGGCATCTATGTGTACATGAAACATTATGCTCCAGTCTAGGGCTCATAAGATTGGTGCTTCAACTCTTCATATGCATGATGGCATTCCTCAGTCCACTCAAGTAAGATCAACAACTTGTACAATGGTCTAGCAATCAGTGCAGAATTCAATACAAAGCATTGGTAGTATCTCGTATGGACTAAGAAACACTGAACGCCCTTGTAGTTAATGGGTGGTGGTAGGTCGACAATGACCCTAACTTTTGAGAAGTCAGTGGCAATGCCGTTCCTTGACACTGCGTGCCCTAGGATGCATCCGTGCTTCACCCAGAACTAGCACTTTAAGGGGTTCAACGAGAGGTTGTATAACCGATACCATTCAAAGACAGCTCTCAACTTTTCTAAGTGTTCGGCCCAACTATGCATAAGTCATCTACGAACACCTCTAGCTCGCGTCTAAGCATATATTTGAAGACGGTGCACATTAATTGTTGAAAGGTCGTAGGCACATTTATTAGCCCAAAGGGCATAATGATGTAGGCAAATACACCCCACTCCGTGGCGAAGGCAGTCTTGTGCTTGTCGTCAGGGTGCACTTGCACTTGCTTATAGCCAGAGAAGCCTTCCAGGAAGTTGTAGGCTTCTTTGTCTGCTACCCTCTCCAACATGTGCTCGATATACGGTAAGGGGTAGTTGTCCCTCTTCGTAGCGGCATTAACTTTCTTGTAATTCACGCACACTCGAATTTTACCATTCTTTTTCATAACGATCACTATAGGTGATACCCAATACGTGTGCTCAATCTCATATATAAATCCCACCTTCATGAGCTTATCGATTTCCTCCTTCACTACATAGGCGTGTTTGGGATTCATAGGGTAAGGTCGTTGCTTTGTTGGCACCGCATCTGGAACCATTGGGATATTATGAGTCACAACCCTAGGATCGACTCCTTTAAGTTCCTCCAAGGACCAGGCAAACGCGTCGACATACTCTCATAGGAGAACAACAAGTTTAGCCTCTTCATCCTTGGTCAAGTCATCAGCAATGAACACAAGTCAAGGCTTCTCACCTTCCCCTGCCAAGTTGACTTCCTTGACCTTGGCGGGTCCCTCAATTGGCTCACTGGTTTGCCCTTGTCTCTTTGCTCCTAGTAGAATCACCACTCTATCACCCTTCTTAAACTTTGTGAATCGTTTGGGGAGATCCCGCGGCTTCTTTTGCCTCTTTGCTTTTGAGTCCTTAGTTCGCTTCCTGGCCTCCTCCTTTAGCCATCTGCGCCTTAGGTGGACGGGCAAGTCCCCTTTGGTGCATCTAACCTTAGAGGGTTGGGGTATTTCGGGATCACTCTCCGTACCGACTTCTGACTCCGAGTTAAACTCATATTACTCGCTTGAGGAAGGAGTTTTGCTAGGGGGTCGTAATTCAGTAGGTGTATCCATCTTAAGCACTGGAATTACCACTGGTTGCGCCACTCCTGCATGCTCGTAATCCTTGGCTCCTATGTGCTCCAACCAGGATCTATCGCACTCCATCCGCACGACTCCTCTTTCATTCCATCCTGCCCTTTCCCTTCTAGGCATAGAGTCTACCTTAAGCTGTTCGATTGTTCTCCCTTCAATGTCATATTCTATCGTGTCTAACTCTTCTTCACTCTCTTCTCCATTAGAGCCGCAGTCCTCGTACTCATCATCAAAGTCTTGCCCCTCTGGTTGCTCGTCATCCCCCAGGCTTTCCTCTCCAGTCTCCTTTTCGTTAATGACTAAAGCCCAATTGTATAATAGTTTCAGATCGTGAATTTTGGTCCATTTCCACTCCGGCTTAGCCAAAAGATCACTTAGGGGTTTTAGATTGGCAGCCATGTTGCCCTTCAGTTTATTGGTCAGGTACTCTATGATTTCCTGAAGCTCGAGCTTGTTGGTGGGGATATGGAACAAGACTGGTTTCCCTGGGTTATGTGAGCTTCTTGCCATCATGCAGAGTGGCACGATGGGCTCCCTTGCTGGCATGCTTGCGGATTTAGCAGCTTGCCTATATAGCTCTTCCTCGTCTGAGAACGGTAGGTCAATAGTTGCCAAGACGTGCATCCAATCCCGCTCGTCCTCAGGGTAAGGGATGTACTTGGTCAATGACCCATAGGGTTTGCTTGCATGTGCATCACCTTTAGCATGGTTGAGATAGCATTAGGGTCCGCTGGGGTAGTCTTCTAGGTATCCATCTCAACCCTCACCACTTCTGTTCTATTCCCCAAGAAGATGAGATTGTTACCCCAATCTTCAATAACTCCTCATCCAGGGTCGACCTAGCAGTATGTCGTAGTCCACTCCCTTCATGACAATGAAGTTCACGGAAAACTGCACCCTTGCGACCTTCACAAGCCAGTTCTTTAGGACCTCGAATGGTCTGATCTTCATTCCATTGGCCAATGTGACATTGAACCTAGTCGTTTCCACGGGTGGGTTTCCCCAAGCCTGTAGAACTGTGTAGCTCAAGACATTGACACCGACGCCTGTGTCTACAATTCCTTTTCATGTTACATCCCCCAAGGCTAAGATAGGTAAGACTGCATGCAACTCAATGCCTTCCCAGAAAGCATTGACGTGCAGTGACCTTGGAACTGAGTGTAGCATTAGGCTTGGAATCTGTGTGACTGCGTCCTTCTCTTACAAGTCAGTGGCAGTGTGCTCCTGTTTTCCCTCCACCCAGTGCTTTAATTCTTGCCATAAGGAAGGGTGCTGCCAAAGCAGATTTCCTAGGCTCAAGGTTACTGGTGTGGTTACTAAAGTGGTGAGGAGGTTGCTGGGTGGTTGCCTTCCTCCTTGGTCAGCACTCTTTGGCCATATGTCTTGGTTAGCTTGCTGACATGCTTCTTCCTAGTCTTGCCTTTGTGGCATCTCATGTGGTGTGAGTGCATTCCCCAATTGAGGTCGCGAGGGTGAAACATGTGTACTCACACTAGAGAGATCTTCAATTTAGTCTTTTAGTATGGGCTCTATGTCCTTAAGGTGTTCCTAGGCGTCCTTGACCCACTCCTTAACTTTGGCTATAGCCTCGAGTTGCCGTTTGGGATGAGGGTATTCCCCTACCTTGGCACTCCCTAGTTCTGCTGTCTTAGGAGCTGAGGTCTCTGCCTCTGTATCAGTGATCCTCTTTCCTGTCACTAGCATTGTAGCTTTCTCAGTATTAAGGGTAATCTTTGCGTTTGTTCTCTTTCTCCTTATCCTCTGGCTTTTCTTTCCCAACAAGGCTGCATCCAGGTTACTTGGCCCAGGCAATGAGATACCTGTCTATTTTGTCTATATTCAAGTCATGACATGTAGTGGGATGGGTGTATCCTCACTGGCAAAGGTCTCCACACCAAACAGCCTCAAGGGTACTGAGGGCACATTGGCAGAACTAGTTGATGGCTTCCGTCTAGGACAGTCAAGAAATAGGTGCGTGATTCCACACTCGATGCATTGAAGGTCAGCTTTGTCCTTGTTTGCTTCTTCCCTTTTCGGGAAACGTGATGAAACATGGCCTGGATGACTGCAAGTCCAGCATGAGATTGGATCTTGGCTTGGTCCTCCAAAGCCTCTGTCTTTTCCTCTACCTAGCGCCATCACCGATACTGGTCGGTAGTCTATCAGGACTGGATTGCCTTCCTCATCATAGGATATGTATGGGTTCACGTAGGTCTTCTCTTCACTAGGTTTACGTAGGTCTCCTCTTCACTAGGTTCTTCCACATAGTGAACAGGAGTGTCACTCAGTGGATGGGTTACATAGGGCCCTGGTGGTCTGGGTATGCCTGTTGGGCTCATCTCTAGCCTAGGAATGGCTAGTCTTGCGTCATTTGGTGCTGGAAGTGCCAACTGGGCTCCCCTGCCAAAGAGGTTAGGTGGCCTATTGCCTAAGTATGGAGGGTTGTATTGCTGCGTATATGGGAATCGCCTTGGCAGTCTGCAATGTAATGCGTCATGATCGAACCTACCGCAGTTCGAGCACGGCCTAGATCTAGGATCTTGGCACTTAGCTGGGAGGTGGTTACCGCCACAGTGTATACATTGCACATGTGACCGCACGGGTTTCCTCATTTGGTCTTGCAATTGTGCAAGCTCCATTCTCATCTCAGCCAGCTCCTGGCCTTGGTCAACACTCTTTCCCTTATCCTATATGCTAGAGTTCTCTCTCTCTCCTGAAACTGTTGACCGCTCTGGAGCTCTCTGACTTGTATTGTCCTAACTGGTGTTCCTCATGCTTCGCTCCCTAAGCTGATCGTCCACCCTTATTGCCTCTTCAAAGACTCTAGCTAACACGTCTCGATGTAGAGTGGAGTTATTAGCCAAAGCCTTGTAGAGCTCCTCGCTTTGAATTCCATTTATAAGTACGGTAGACACAGCCTTCTCGTTAGGTCGCTCATTTGCAGGGATCCTCTTGAAGAGGCTACGCACATGAGGGACATAGTCCCTTATGTCTTTTTTTTTCCTCTGACTGACATTCATCAACCGGACGATGAGATTGTCAGAGTACCCTTCCTCAAAGAATCACTTGATAAAGAGGTCCTTAAGACATGCAAAGTTCGTGCACTCAGCTGCATCTAGACTAGTATACCAAATTCTCCCCTTATCGCCTAAGCACATACCGAAAGCTTGAGAGCATTGTGCAAGGTTCGTGAGATTGTTTGCTTCGCAAAGTTGTTCAAATTGCTCCACAAAGCTATATGGGTCATTGCTAGGTTCATACTTGTCTAGTTGCTTTGTTACAATAGGGATTCTAGATTGCCCCTTGCGTGACCCCTAATCCCGAGAGTAATGCGGTGGCTAAGGCTATTGCGCTCTGCTCAGTGGACGTATTGTCCATGAGCCGCTTGGCTACGAGTTCACTCAACGATAAGTCAGCCTCTGCTACTCGTTCTCTCTCTGTATTTGGCCCTGCTTTGGCTGCACCAGCCAAGGCTAGCACACGCCGGACCTCGTACATGTCTACATCTTGTTGGAGTTTCCTAGCCTTCTGCTCGTGATTATAGGCAATTATGCTCTCTAGCGCCTTTCTAATCGCCTTTCTTTCCTCTTCTAGGCTTGCTACCACTTCCTCTACTGGTCTGCCCTGAACTACCGTCTTAGTCAACAAGTCGTACTCATTGACTAACTCCTGCACTAAGACTGGGAATTCTCCCTCCTGTCTCGGTCCTCTCCTTGTCCGCCTCATGATCCTGACATTGTTCCCACTTCCAGCTCCACAAGGTCATCGATCAATTTGAGTAGCTCCGGCAATGTCCGATCCTCTATGTTCTCACCTTCTGGATCTTCCTGTCCTCTTAAGGTCCTACTGATGCAGCTCTTAAGCACCCAACTAGGTTTTGGGATCTTCTCCTAATAGTGGGTTCCTTGAGGTTATTATATCTCATGATGAGTTCATTGTTATTGAAAGCAGTTGTCAATCTTATTCACAAGTTGTGCTTCATGCTTTCTAGTGCTTAGTGTGAAAACATGCTTTTTCTTTTCTTGTAGTGTACCTTTGGTGATAAAGTCAAAAGTGAGGTGCGGATGTAGGAAATGCTCAATGCAAACTCCACTCTTTCCCTCACATTCGTAGCATGATATGGCTCTAAGCGCAGGTTTTGGCTGATCTAAGGTCTTACTGAAAGTTCATGCTGCGTTATCTATTCTGCTTCAGGGTTGGTTGGTTGGTTACCGAAAGTCAAGTCAAGTTCTAAATTCGGTCCGCTCAGTGACTAGTTGTTTGGGGTGAATCATCGGTTATCCTGTCTGGTCTTTGGCTTCTGGGATAAATTGGGTTTCCAAGGGGGTCAGAGATGTGAACAGGGTGGCTAGGACTGTTAGGCAGGTTCCCAAACCCTCTATTTTAAGTTCTGGTGAAGTGGTCCGATTCTGAGACTCGTACAGGGTGGTCCGATTCTAGGAATCGGATAGGCTGGTCCGATTTTGAGACTCGAACAGGCTCCTTCGATTTTGAAAATCGAACAGGGTGGTCCGATTTTGAAAATACTTTGGTCCGATTTCCCTAATCAGACAGGGTGGTCCAACTCCTGTTGCGAGTGGTCCGATTGTGGCGCTAGGACCAATGGTTCGATTCTCACACTAGGAAAAGTGGTCCGATCCTTGTAGTTGGTTCGATTTTGAGACTAGGACACATGGTCCGATTTTGACACTAGGTCTGATTTTGACACTGGGTCCGATTCTCACAGTTGGACGGGGTGGTTCGATTCTAGCAGTCGAACGGTCCGACTCTAGAAATCGGGTGGTCCGATTCTGGGACTCGAACAGGCTGGTCTGATTGTGCAAACGACGGCCCACGGGTTGCGCGCGATGATTCAAGCTCAGCGCCTACTCCATGGAATCATCCAGTGCCTTCCAGATAGGTGTAAAACACTACAAGGAAATGCCAGACGTACCTGGAATCACTGTGGTGCTCGAATCGAACGACACTCCAAGGATCTCCCTGTAGCTCTCTCTTTCCCTGGCTCTCAAGCTCACTCTCTCTCACAAAGCAGAATGTCAAATGTGGTATTTCCTGGTTTCCTGGGCCTCTTATTGCCCCATCCCAGCCTGCTGTAACCTCAGAAGCTAATCCCTCACACTCTTCCAACTAGAAATTTGAATTTGTGCCCCTATTTCCCTGTTTCCAGAAGCAGTAGAACCCTTTTTGTTTTCCTTCTTTTTCCTATCCTAATCTTAACCTAATGCAACAAAAATTAAAAACAGAGATGGAGATGGATGGTCCTACTCTAATGTTCAACAACAAGTCAAAGTACTTACTTGCTCCAAGGATTAAAACCTCCTAAATCTCCTAACTATCTTGAACACCGGTTCAGGCTGCAAATCCTACTTCTATGCTCGATTCGATGTGTGTGGCGCTCGAGGCTCGATTCCATCTATCTTGGTAATGGAACCAAAATGAAGGGGAACTATGGAGCTCTACCCCGAGACCTACGGACCGCTTCTTGATCAAGCATTTCAAGCCGAGCAGCCATGGCTACCTCTCACATAGCCAACACGCAATGCCTACCTTACGGGTGTAGTGAGCTTACCTTGATACTTGATCGAGTTCCCTCCTCTCTCTTGCACTCTGGTAGCTCCATGATCCTTGCGGCAAGCTCAAGCAACCTTAAGCCCTCTCCGTCAAGCTCAAGCAACCTCAAGCCCTCTCTGTCAAGCTCCATCCTCCATAGCCGTGCGAGAAAAGAGAAGAGAAGAGAACAAGAGAAGATGAAGAGAGAAGATGGGGAGCTTATTCTCCACAATCCCTAACTCTCACACACTCACTCCCTCACTCCCTCACACTCCCTCAATCCCTCACTCAAGCACAAGCAAGAAAGAAAGAAACAAGAGAAGAAGAAGAAGAAGCTTTGGCCACACACAAGAATGAGCTTTTCATTCACTTTTCAACTTTATATACAAAACCCTAAATCCCTTTTGGGCAGTCATCCCCTTATCCCCTTTCTTTACATGGTCGGCCGTGGCCTAAGGTCCTTTTTCCCATTGTCCTTCTATCTTCCTAGCTTCCTTCCTACCGCCCGTCTACATTTACAAATTGCACGGGTGAGAGCCCGGTGCTCTTTAAATTAAATCATGATGCGCTTGTGCTCTTTTACAAAAGTATTTGACTTGCGCTTTTCCTTGTGCATATTTTTCCCTTATTTGGGACTTTTCTGTGCTTCTTGTGTTTCTAGATTTTTCTTGGTGTGCCTTTGTCTTCCATTTCACTTTGCCTTGGCCTTTGTCTTCTACTTTAGCTTTTCCAGATTTTCCACCTTGTTCATCTAACAGTTAACAGGTGGGTATAGCTCTATCGTGGAGTTGTTGCCCCACATGCACCAACGCTTGGTTTATTACCTTTTTATGGCTCGATCTGGCACATAGATTATACAAAAAATCTATTGGAATCCACCTAAGAGTAGAGTTCAGGATGGAGTAAGCGAGAGATTTCCCCTCATCACAAAATGATATCAATATACTAGAGCTAGGATCTACCATGGAAGTAAGCTCTCTAGATTCAAGGTCATGCAAAACCTCAGGTAAATCTGGTCTCCCCTATAGGCGCGTAACATGTGGAGCTAATCCATACAACAAAGGTAGGAGTAGTAGCCATGGCACAAAGAGAGAGAACAAAGGAGAGCATAGGTATAGAGAAGTAGAGAATAAAAGTGAAAATAAGTTTGGAGATCAAACTTTCATGTATCAAGGGTTTTAAATAAATGTTCTTATAAAAATTTTAACCTTAAAGTTTCAAATTAAAACCCTAACCATAGATGCTTTATTTCAATAATTGAAAGTCATTATCAAAATTGCTCAAATGGACAAATGTTTTATTACACTTCATTATATCCTCAAATATATTTGGATCGTTGAGTATGTTCTAGTCTAAATAGAGAAAATATTGGATTTTTTAAAGGAAAAAATCTAAAAGACCTTCAAACAAAACAATTAGAAATCTAAATACTTTCAACACTTATTTTCATTCCTTTCAACAACAAAGTAAGTGCTCAAAAAATGAGTAGAAGAGATTAGCTACAATATATCATTATGCAAAGACAATATCCCAAAGGCTACAAAAATCTAGCCTGCAATTTAATCGTGATTTTAACTAGACTATCTCAAGGATATGTGGAGAAGCATATTGCTTACATATCAAGGATTGTTCACTACAAGTCCTAACCTTTCTGTTATCGAACTTGAAATAGAAGTTGCAAAAGGGCTCATTGGACATTAATTGGATTTCTTGTCTAAGAAAAGAAATGGATCAATGACTCTCTATGCTGACTACAAAAGGGTTATGACCATTGCACAAGATAACAACATCTATGAGAGTTGTATGTGTCTCATCTTGGGTATCTTGATCCAAGTTAATCCACTTCCCTTGCAAAAGTTGACATCTTCTATATCGAAAGTGAATGCACAAAGTTTGTATAGCGATGAAATATCTATAATTAAAACAAAAAATATGGTAAATAAAAGTGACTAACACATTAATTCATCTAATCAATACCTATATCAATTAAATAAAGGCATACAATTCAGTAAAAAATATCTACCTGTATGTAAGATCTGATTGGTTGACCCCACACTCAATCATCTCATTAAAGTGTATTCTTTTAACTTGCCATGGCTCACCTAATAGTTGACTTATCCATTCCTCAGACAGACACTTACATTGATAAGTAATCTTTGTTTTCTTTAGAATCTCACATGAACCAAACAAATGTGCAAACAATGAAAATGGAATAAACCAACTAAGATACACATCTTTGGAGCCTATGATAGGTTTCATAATACTATTGATATAAGATTTTACCTTTGAGTAATGTGCTCCTGAAAACTCCAAGCTACCAATTAACCATTCACAACTAGATAATGGCGGCAATGGAACATGCTACAATCTCTGACTTTCTACTACATACAATGAATTATAAAAAATATATATTTTAAGTTGCAAGTTGACTTATAGAGTTATTACCATAGGTCAAAGAACCTATGTCTTCATGCCAAACATGTATCTTGTTGCTCAAACATTCCATATTCTGCCATTCATGTAGAGTTGATGGATATAGAGCTATCAATAAAACACCTTTGAATTAGAATACTGCAAAGATGATTAAAAACAACTCTGATGCAAAAGAATAGACAATGATACAATTTAAATACTTACTGTTTTGTTTATATTTTGCAATGTAGTTCTCGTCATGCACATAGATTTGTTTATGTGTATAAACATGTTGGATCAACACTTTTGTTATTGTACTTGTCCTATTAAACACTTTTTTGAACTCTAAAATTCTACCTTTCCAATGTTTGTTGGGGTTTGCAATATCCTTATGCTTGACCTTGAAACTTCCTCAAGTACTTAAATACGTCAAAATCCAATCCAACTTATAGTATTTATCACAAATCCAATTGCCACTACTATCTTTCTTATTGAAGATCTCCATTGCAAGTATGTTACTGATATTTTTCCTATGTGAAGACATCCATATTAACCAAATATAAAAGTTACCTATCAGTAAGTTTTTATGTGCTTTTATTATTACATGTAAGTGAACTTGTCCATACATACAATCATTAGTACAATAGTATTTTCATACATAAGCATCCCTTTTTCATTTCACATATACAATTCTTATATTAGGCAATGCTATGAGACTGCAATATTGATGCTATCTCATACTATTCTATGGTTTTAGAATCTAAATAAAATTATCCTAATGAGATTAAAAAATAACAAAAACTTTTCTTATTCATAGCATTTTAATTGTGGACTTCTAAACATAAAAATTATTAATGTTGCAAATTTAATGTTCAAATCTATACTAAATATTTCATCCCAATCGATCCTAACTAGATGTTAATAGCAATAATTCATTAAAAACACTTACAACTGAAATAATATTTTACATTTAATCATTGTAGAGAGAAACACACTTGAGAAACATTGCAACCTTCAATCCTGAGGTTGTTAAAAAAGAAGTTGATTTTTGGACAATAGGTGTATCTCATTGAGATGGAGGCCTAGGAAACAATAACAAAATGTAGTTTAACTCAAAATATACATAATTTGCAAACGTCTTCTCCAAATGCAATTATATTTAACCGTGAAGTAGTTTTTAAAGAATGATATTGTACATGTAATTATTTTCACAAAGAAGCCTAGAGATGTTGAATAAGAAGTTGAGTTATTACAATATCATTGTTCCTTCACAGTGAGATTCCTAGAGAACAAAAACAAAATAAATCTCAGGTCAAAGCATGCATATAAATTACATCGGCTTTGTCCAAATAACTTGAAATTTAACCATGGAACAAAAAAAAAAGACAATATACATGTAGCTCTCTTTGTAGAATGTTGAAAAAGTTGAATTTTTAGAAAATCATTGTTCTTCGCTGATGTGGGAGATTCTTGGAGTACAAAAGCAATGGAAAGCTTAGTATGCAACTTGCATAGATTTTGTCCAAACGAGATGAAATTTAATTATGGAGCAATAAAAAAACAAGACAACATACTTGTAACTTTGTTTACACAAAAACCCAAAGATGGTGAAGAAGAAGTTGAGTATTTAAAATATCATTGTTCTTGACTATGAGAGACTCTTAGATTACCAAAACAAAAGAAAGTTCATGTCAGAGTGTGCACATAACTTACACAGTTTTTTCCAAACAAGATAAAAATTTACCATAGAACATCCATGGAAGAGAACAATATATCTATAAATTTTTGTTACAAAAATCTCAAGGCTTTTGTAGAATGAGCTCCACTCTTATAAAACATGAGAAACTCACTTTGTGTTTGTATAGAGTCAATGAAATTTTGCATGCCTACATATACGATAAGCAACAATGAGGCTATAAATTTTCATTAGGAAAGAAGAAGTGGGAAAAGGGAAATGATAAATTTGAGTTTCACCTAAGAAAGAGGGGGAAACTGAAAAGGGGAGATATAAAAAGTCAAACATTAGAAAAATGTGAAAAGAAAAATTCGAGTCACTAACTTTCAGGAAGTAATAGCCTTGTATTCCCCACATTTTTCCTTATTTTATTGTTGAGGGAAGATTTGGACCAAGATATGGCTAAAAGATTCATGCTACATAAATCTGGAATCCAGCTAGCTCTCTCATTGGTTAGGCCTATTTTTGTTTATTCACTCCTTAAGGGGAAAAAAAGAGAGTCCATATTTCTCTTGATGGATGAGCTCCAATGGAAAAGAGAAGTCATATTCATATTCATGTGAAAGAAGAATATTCTAGATGGAGAGAAAAGAAAGAAGAATATTCTAGATGGAGAGAAAAGAACCATAAGGTGCTTTTTGCAATGAAGTTGAGGCTAGAAAGTTGAGAGATATAGGCAATAAGTATATTGGTCTATGGGTAAATGGAAGCTTATATCTAACAAAAACAGATAAACCACCTAGATTTTGAACTCTTCATGACACAATCAAGTTTATTGGAGATGGAAAGTATGGCTTGTTGGAATATTGTAATCGATTGGAGGCGGGTAGAAAAATTTGACAAGTCGTCACTAATTTTCATATAAGCTTCTTGAGGGTTTTGGGCAAAAAGGAGTGTAGCACAGTTAGAGAAGACAGTATGGACAACAAGTGAATAGATTGGTTGAGGTAGATACAAAGTTTAAAAAAAGAAATCACAAAAGCATCAAGTGGTATAATTGAAGCCTTACTAGTATCAATTGGTTTTAGATTTACACAAATGCATTTTAAAAACCTTGACAATTTAGCATGAAGGGTGAAGGCTTCAAGTGAAGAATAAAAACAAATATAACATATATTGACTTCAAAATTTCTCATTTCAAGATGTGAATATCACACAAAAACAAAGAAGTCATTATCAATATGCTACAAAATTCAACTTCAATCTCTCTACAGAAAGATCTATGGAAGGAACTAAGCAAGGATTCAAAACATAGTTAAGCGAGGGGAAGTTTTGGAAGCATGTGACAACACTTCAATAAGTAGACAATGGTATAGAGTTAACAAGGTGGTGGTGGTGAAAAATCTTTATCAACATCATCAGAGTAGTTTGGTTTTTCCTAAACCATATATGATTGCAAAAGAGAGGCAAAAGCAAAACATGGCAATAACAAGGTTCTTAGGTATTTACAACAAGGGAATTAGAAAAGATATGTTGGTTTTTCTATATAATGAGTCCAATAATGTTTGGATGGATCTAAAGAGCATGTAGGTTGCAATGGTGCATGCTTATGCTATGATTGTAGAGAATACAGAGTGCAAACTTGTATTTGTAACTAGACGAGGCATAAATATTAAAACACGAAAAGATGGAATATATGAATATTATACTTATAAACATGGAATTCACAGGGGAATGTTAAAAGGATTCAATCTAAAAATGATCTATGATGGATAGATGTAGCTCAAGTGCCCAACAAGACCCATGAGACCCTCAAATGACTACTCAGTCGCACAAATATCCCAAGCATCATAGAGTCACAAGAAAAAGGAGAGCTACTTGAGATAGAAGGCATTTGGTCATTTGAAGTAGAATGGCATTTAAGCACTGACTTGAAAGCCTTAAAATCCATGTTTGGGATTTTTGGTGGAGTAACAACACCACATCCATATTTCTATTGTATGAATGGAATGACCTCCTCAAATTGGTTTGACACAAGAAGCATAAGTATTGCCCCATCAAGGGATAAGACAAATAGTCAAAAGCAAGACTTTGATTAGTGTAGGAAGGAATTTACAAAATAGTACCATTAATGAATTGCAAGATAGAAATTGGATACCCATCCTTCAAATTCCATTAGACAGATTTGTTTGTTGCATGTAGAGATCTGGATTCTTAATAAGAGTTTAAGATTTCATTTAGATTATGCTTACTCTATCAAGCCTACATCACTTTTTGATGCTTGCATCAAAAAATGCAAATATTTGGAAAATTAGGCAATGTCTTGGTCCTTATATCAATGGGAGGGGCAAAGACTAGAAGAGTTCTCTCCAACTGTGATAATGCTTTAAAAAAGGCAATATGGGAATGTTGAAAAGAATTATGCACACGTACAACCAATATAGCAAGTGATCCTCTAGTAGCAAATAATTGTATGAAGGTTTGGATGGAGTTTGATAACTTCTTAAGAATTTTGCAACAAAGTAGGAGCAGTGCAAGCTATTATTTAGACTACAAGAATGCTAGATCAAGTTCAGTGGAAGAAATACTTAAAGCTTGGTGAGCACACTACTTTGAAATTTTATCCTATAAGTGCATTTTTTCTTAGAATTGATATATTCATTTTTTGTGCAGCACATTTTACTAAAGCATGAAGTACACTTTGTTGACAACTATGGACCATTATCCATATGGAACACATAAGCCATGGAGAATTCTCACTATCAAGCAAGAACATTGTACTTAAGAACCACGAGACAACATGGTGGTGGATTAAGAAAAACAAAATCATTTTGTGAAATGTTCAATACTTTTTATAGAGAATGACTCATGTATGTTAAAACAATTAGCACTATGTAAGAAACTAAGAAAAATAAAGAGGATCGATATGAAACTTAGAAACAATATTCTCATTAGCACAATCACTTTTACATAAAGTGTGATTGTCATCACATTTTCTCGAAGAGCATTCACTCTTGATACATTTTATACATTTCCTTGGAGAGCATTCACTCTTTATACATTTTATAAATATATTTAAGAATATTATGTACATATGGCTCAAAGAACAATTGAAGAGCTCTTGCTCTCTACTTTCCCATGTTCTTTGTCTTTATCGTCCCTTAGTAAAAATGTGCTACTTTTGTTTTCAAGAAGGTATCTTTGCCTCCTATACCCTTGCAATGGGGGTACCTCAAGGGATTGGCAAACCAAAGCATAAGCATTTTAACATAAGAAATATCCACTCCTTGAGCCTTTGCATCTTGGAGCATAGCCAAAAAACCTTATTGCAACATACTTTTCAATAAATTAAATTTGTCTCTATTTGTAAGTGTATGGGAATAACCTAAAAATTTGGATAAGATCTTAAGAGCAGTCATTGGAATAGATGGATCGTCACTATACTTTGAATGGTAAATCTTTACAATATTTGAATCAAGCCTAGAAAAATAGTGTGCAAGGATAGAATCTTGCCCAAACTTGGTCCATGTGCCACCAGAACGCGCAAGGAAACCATCGTCATCATATACTAATGCCTGTGGAAAATATGAGACTATTATTGTCAATTGAAGATTCAAGCAATTAAAGAAAAAGAAGACAAAGGAAGATTTACATTTTGAGGATCTCGTCCTCTATAACCTTATCATCCATTCACATATTGATAGAGAATGAGGTTCTTCCAAGGTGAGCTTCTGCTCCATCTCCCTACCCATATGCTAAATACCAATTCGCTTTTCCAAAAACTCCTCATTGGTTGGGATTGTCTAGGAGTGCTCAAGAGCCTTTTGTAGACAAAAGTTTAGAGTATCATTTGTAAGAACAAAATATGAAGTATTACTTCTAATATATGGAATTCATCTTGGGAATCATCAATAAGGTCATTTTCATCCTCACAAGACTCTACAATCACTCCAATGCAAAATTCTTTCCTTAGACCTGCAAATATATGTATATAATTAAGCATCAAGTACTACTTCCCAAGAATGGGAATGAAGAGAATATTGGCAAAGTTCAAGATTTCATTGGATATTAGAATGTCTTGTTGAACTATTTCCATAAGACTGTTTGCTTTCAAATTTACTATGCCAAGCTCATTTGACATTTTTTTTCCTCTTGCTCAACTTCCATGTCTGTGTTCGCCTCTTTGACATTTGTGATGCTTATCCACATATTTCCCCCCCAGCTTTCTTTGTTGTTGCATCATGTATCTTATTGCATCATTCCTTTGCAAGAAACCATATTCTAGAGGGAAAGAGAAGAGTACACAAAATTTGAATAAAACAAGAGCTTTTAAAGGGAAGGAAAAAACTCCCTAAAATGAGCTTATACTTGTCCAAAAGAGATAAAAATTTACAAGAAAACTCTCAAGTCATAAACATTTATTTGGGTAAAAAACAATCTTAAAATATGATGTGCACATCAACTTATATCATTTTTAAACTTCGGTCCTTTTAAGAAGTGAGAATGAGAATGATTCTAATATATTTTAATGTTGACAAGTCATGAGGATATTAAAGAGTCATCTGTCAATGATTGGCTCCGTTTTTGGAGAAAAAAGAATTTTATTTTTTTAGTTATAGGGATTTTGAGAAAAAATGACATTATCTTACAATTTGGGTATAAAATAATAAGTGAATTCTATTAAAAGTATAAGATTTACTTGATTGTAGAATATCTCTTATTATAATGTTATCTTGGAATCTCTTTTTAGAGAGAGAGAGGGGTGAGAGAAACCCCTAAAGGGAAAAAAAAGAGAATCCATATTTCTTCAAATGCATGTTTCTCAAAAGCAAAAGAGAGTGAAAGATCTACAACATTGAAAGACATGGTCACAATTAACTTCCTTAACCAATGCAAGTACGAATGCAAATAGAAAATACTTTAACATTCTTATTACCTCAACAAACTCCTTGATTTATCTAATTCAATTGGCATGCCAAGGCTTTTTCTAATAGAGCATAAGAATACATGAAAAGCAAAAGAGCAATACAAAAAAAGAGCAAAGGTAACATTACTAAGTAAGAATGAAGGTAAAAAGAAATGCCCTTCACTGTAAAAACAACCTCTAAAACCATCAAAATCTTTATATTGCAATTATCTTTACTAACTTTCTTTCTTTTTCCAATAGGATATGCAAAAATGATTGCTCAAGCTTCTTTCAATGGCATGGACAAACATAAAGAAGGATAATACTAACAAGAGGAGGAAGGAAAGGAAATAGTCAATAAAGCAACAAAAAAATATGTGAAATGCAAAGAGACTCAAATGTCTTGGGAGGTTTAGCATCACTATCAACCTTTTAGCTGAAATATTTAGAAAAAATAAGATGATTAAACACGAAAAGAAAAGGAAGAGAGAGAGAGAAAAGAAAAGGTCACCACAATTATTTAATATTAATTAGATATTGAAATTAGAGAAAAAAAGCTATTAATAAGGTGTTCTTCTTTCTCTATTTTTATCTAATTTAGATGTAACTAAAAATTAATCAAAATCGTTACAAGGCCCTTTTGGACTCAAAATTGGACCTAATAGCAACCATTTTAGAAGAGTTTTCATATCTTTAAGATGCTCATTTGATTGAGAGTTAGGTAAAGTTGGTCTTATTTTATTGTGGACATCTCCTAAATTTTTTTCTATTTTTGTACATATTTTACTTTGCATTAATGACATAAAATTGTAACTTATATAGATTGATGGCAATTCAAAATAGCTTCGTTTTGATATACAACATGCTTCCTTTGGACCAATCTATGAGAAGTTATTTGAGATTTGGTTTAGCAAGGTCTACATTAGATAGCAACTTGTCTATACTATATTGTATGTATCTCTTCAAGAGGAGTTGGTGGCCAAAATCTCACTTTGAAGATAGCCAAATGTTATACATAAGAGAGGCTCGCTCGTTAATATTCATATCAATCAAAATCATTCAAGATTATCCAAGTTTTTTACATCTTTATAATGTTGAAATAGAGTAGTACTTTATCATTCACATAATTCCAATCATTATCATAAGTCCCTTCTTTGTTTTACAACTAATTTGGAAAAATTAATAATGTGAAAGAATATCAACTACATTGGCTTGGTATAAGATGTAAGAGAATCTCATTTTTTCATTATTCAATAATAACAAGAAAATCTCATTCATCTCACCTCTTCTTGTAGCTTTCATGGCTTCTCTCTCTATTTTTAGTCCCTCTCTCCTCTTTTAGACTTTCTCATTGTTAGTCTCTTCTTTATTTTTCAAATAAAAATAATAAATCAATATTTTTCAAACAAGATTTCTTTATTTTATGCGGTATTTACAATGTTTGATCTTCCCATAGGAGCAATGATTAAAAAAGCAAACCAACCTATCTAAGGGTAATCACCTTGCCTTGTCCATGCAGGTCTCTCGATACTTTGCCACATCAAGCTTGTGGAGGATTCCTCCCCTATCAAAGGACCAAGAGTGAAAGCATCATGTGACCACAACCCCACTGGTTCTCACCATGCCATAAGGGAAAAGATGAGGTAGCACTAAGATATGGCTAATCACAAGTGTAGTTTTGTTTTTTTACTCAATTGAGGACCTACGGAGCCCCCTTACCTAAGGAATGTTTAATCATCATCATAGGTGGATTCCATTCAAAATTGTAGCTTTAAATAATACAACATTCATGGTGTTTCATCATTTGCTTCTATCTATTAAGGTAGGCAAATATTTTGGAGTATACGATTTTGGATATTGACATACAATCATTTATAAAGAATATCAATGTTAAAAAATAAAGGTTTTTAAAATCATGCTTACCAATTTAACAATAATATTCTAAAGATGCCTAAATTTTATTTATTTATTTAGTTTTTGATAAATTTCTAGAATTGAAATTTTTTTGTTGATTCTTTAAGGAGTCTAGAGAAATCTTCTTAAGAGAAATATGCAACTTACCCAAAAGGTTTGCAACTGTGTTAGTAGTTAACTCTTGTAGAAACCACAAGGATTGATGAATAAGATTCTCAACTTATTTTACTAAACAATTGGAATGATCCTTGATAATTGTTAAAGAATCACAGAGGTAGGTCTGTTACTATTTAACTAATTAAAAGTAAGGTTTGAATTATATGAGTTATTTGTAGTACTAGACAAAGCATCAACAATGTTTGGGTTTTGTATTGTCGTCAGTAGATAAAACGATTGTGCATGCTATTTTTTAGCATGCGGTTTTAAAAGCATCAACATATGAGTTACAAAGATCATGCCAACATTCAAGAAGTTCGTACCTCCTATCTAGTGAGCTAGGAGATCTTGCAAAACTTGTTGATATTGAAATTATTGAAGTAATTGAGGAGAATGAAGAAGCAGATGAGGATATTAATCATAGCAAGAAAGCCAAAGGGACCAAAGTAAAGGATCAATATCTTGAAGATGAACAAGGACTCATTGATGTTGCTATAAACCAAACCTTTGAGATATTGGATTACTATGTTTTTTGTACATAAATATGATTTGAGGATGTTTTGTGTGTTGACATATAAATTTAAAGTTATCTTCACACATCATAGTATAATATTCACAAATATGTATCTCTATCTTTCTTTAAATGCACTGGATTGTAATCCTTACAAATGTATTGCTTGTTTTATCTTACTATAATGCTTGACTATATTATATGGTACTAGTACAATTACTGTTTCATGTTTGAAAGGTTAGTTTTTATATTTTGTCATACAATATTATTGCATGGGGTATGGTATATACAAAATTCACTTTTTCTTTGATTACATTCAAGCTTACTTATGTAAAATATGTTGGGGAGATATTCCTCAAATGTTAGAACAGTAATGCTAGTTTTGGAATTGGTCATGATATAAATCAAGCAATCATCACACATTTTGTTGAATAATGTAAGGATATCTTGCCTTTTAGTAAAGGATCAAAGATATACCAGTCAAGTTTCCTATATCTCAAGATACTCATCATGCATTGCATCTCATCAACCATGAAATTCTAGAAAAAACAACATATTTATGCTATACAAAAATACTTGTGATATTGATAAATATCCTGTAAAATGACATATCTTTTTAATACGAAAACAAATTCATTTTTCATAGTATTTTTTATGAATAGTTAATAAATCTTAATATTTTAAAAAAGTATGTATTAAATTTGTGCTAATTTTGAAATATAAGTCATTGTCTTAACTTTTAAAAGAGAATTTAAGGAAATCTTCTTTGAAAAGCATGCCACTTACCCAAAAGATGTACAACAATGTTCTCATGGATTTGATGCAAAGTTCTTGGGTTACTAGTTCTAAATATTATTGACACTAAGCATAATATAGATTATTTAACTACTGCATTAAATTTGGCTTTTATTTGTAGTGCTTACTTTTTTCATCAGGAATATCTTAGCAAGATGCCACAAGCACATGGTATCTTCATATCCTCATTCTATACACAAGTGACGCCAATGCTAATATAATGAGTACCTATACTTATACACATACCAATGATGATAAAATATGAGTAGCATGACCTACACAATTACCACATATATTGTTAAACATAGTTCAACATATCTAAGTACAAACCTTTGTGCTAATTATAGTGATTTGCACCTATCACAACACATTAATACTTCGAGAGCCTAAACCCACCAAACAATTTGGCACATTCAGATGCTTTGTTCAACCCGGTCATTAACTAGGAACATTTGTGGAAATTTTCGTATCTAGAAGAGCAAAGGGTAGTATCATTAAGCCTCCAAGAAATAACTAAGGTGAACTCAACTTCCACTAGGCCAACAACACTTTTGGGATCACACCTTAAATCACTAGCCTCTCCAACTAACTAAAGAATGTGGAAATAGAGGTCCAATGGATTTCTAATAATATGAACGTGCTTTAGGCTAGTGTGAAGGGGTGGTGATAAGGCATTTGGATCGAAGCTTAAGGCAATATAAAACTGTGTGGAAATAGTCCGGATTACGTTCATGCCTGAGGCACCTTCTCTGCGGACTCACCTAATCTTGTTCTCTTTTGGAATCCGCATGGTGATTTGGGCATGCAAAACAAACATCGAGGAGAAAATGTGGAATGCATGAGCCGCCTCAAATATTAAAATACGACACAGCGCATGCACGCTACGCAGGTCTGCAGCACATATAATATTAAATAAATAACCTTAAAGTCATGCCCCTGTTTCTGGGCGCGCAGCACAGTATCGTATGTCGGATTGCAGCCTGCAGGCTCGCAGGCTGCAGCCCATCTCATCATAAGAGAAGTTGACTGACCACAGCCTTACAGTTACTACCAAGAAGAAGAGTAGTTATAACTTTGACTACAAGTAGCGCCCAAAAGGCAGATGCTATATTAACTGAAAAGGCTGAAGATTCAAGAAGAAGCAGACGTTGTATATCGAAGAACAAGTACAACAGATCAGGTACTACATTTGGTGGATCTCATCTGATTCTCCCATGACCCGTCTGCAGGCTGAAACCTGATGGTTAAGTCACATACTGTACAAGGGATGGAAGATGGGAAGGAAGTGAGAGTCACTAGAGCTAGCCGTAGTAGGGTACATATGCGAGAGAGAGACAGACAGACAGACAGAGACAGAGAACAGAAGAAGCGCAGCACGTCAACTAACGTATGGAGATGAAGGTTACGGAATACGTTAAGGCCGTCTCTGTTGGATGTGAGGCGGTTGGATAACACCACAATTGCTGAAGTTAACAAATAAGAGGGTCACTAGAAGGCTCTGCAGGTAGCCCAGTTAGCTTAGATGAAAGCAAGCTGGTCGGCTGCGCAGATCTATGATCAGATTCATATGATAATTAGAGCATGGGTTTGAAGAGGCCGAGGGAGCAGCGGCTGCAGAGGAAGCGCTGCGGGATGGCGTCGGAGTCGGCGATGTTGCCGCACCGCGTGTGCTGCCACACCTCGCAAACATCGCACGCGATCATGCGCTCGCCATCGTCGTCCTTGGTCCCGCAGGGGCAGTCCACCACCCAGCTGTCGTTCCCGCCCTCGTATCTCAGCGCCGGATTTATACTGACAGTACTGTACTCCTCCCCATGATCACCATCAGCATTAGCATGACCACCCACATTTCCATTGCCATAACTGCTCGTCGTCTGCATCAGTAGCACCCCGTGCACCTCCACATTGGACCCGGACTCGATGTTCCCGAACAGCAGATCGTCATCGTCCACCCCTTCCAGCGACGGGATCGACTCCAGCTTGAACGCCCGCATTATGTAGTACGTGTCCCTGAACGCTCTCTCCGCTTCTCGCTTCAACTCCCCTACTGTCGCATGCGGTGGCAGCACTACCAGCTCTGGGGGCGGCCTCGGCCTGCTGCTGCTGCTGATACCGCTGCTCCCGCTGATCGCTGAAAACGATGATCTCGTGCTCCCGCTGCTGCTCATGCTGTAGCTACTCATCGACATCTGCAGCTGACCACCTCCAGTTGGCAGCGTCATCAGCACCATATCATTCTGCATACCACTGCTCGACCCTGTGCTGATGCTTCCTGCGGCAGTGCTGATCTGTTGCTGCTGCTGCTGCATCAGTAGCACGTCCAGGACATCATCAAACAGCTGGCCTGCAGCTTCCTCCTGCAGCTGAATATCGTCTTTGATGCACACCGTGCACGTCACCCGCAGCATCTCATCGTCATCCATCCCCCACTCCGTCATGTTTGCACACTTCCGGGTCACCTCCCCTCGGTAGTCTTTGATCAGCTGCTTCGTGTCTAGGATGATCCTGGACGCCGTCGGGATGGCTGCCAGCACGCTCTTCATGGCCTTTCTGGCTGGCTTGTAACTCTCCAGCACGTGCTTGTACAGGTACACTATGTCCCGCAGAACCTCTGCCCGACCGACCTCGCACAGGCCACTGCTGCTCATTATCATGTCTAGCCCTGATATAGATGCCCTGCAGGAGCCGGGGTCCGATGATGACCTAGGAGCAGATGACACTATATTACTGGCGATTCCGAAATGTGAACCAGCACTGAGTCCGCCGCCACATGACACATTCAGGTCTTCCAGGCTGTACTCTAGGACCTTGGTGATAGGATTCACAGCTCTGCGCACTACATGATTCCCCACCACCTTGTTGCCAAGAGATTTCAGCACAAAATCAAGCAGCCCTGTGTCGCCGATGTAAACCCTAGCGGCATCCCGCACATCCTGCCTCGGCATCCATTTTTTCTCGCAATTCTTCAGGGCCTCCACGATCACCTGCGTCGCTAACTCCAGCCTCTTCACGGACCACCTGCACGGCATCTCGTTAGCACTAGTAGTACTAGTGCTAGGGTTAGTTGCGTATGCCGCTCCTCCATTCATGCCGTTTCCCTTTCGGTCATGGTGGTGATGATCTGATTTGCTCAGATTAGTGATCTTCGGGAAGCTCTTGCTGGCTGTTGCATGTAAAGGGAGTCGGGCCTTGAGCTCCATCATGAAGCGGATGAGGTCTCCCACCGTTTGCAGGGATTGGCCGCTGATGCGCTGGTACATGGACGTGGTAGCAATCACTTCTTGGTCTACACTTTCGAAATGCTGAAGCATCACGTTCAGCGGCATGCCTCGGAGGGCTTCGATGGCTTTCGCATACATCTGCTGCGTGATGCCGAAGCTTCCATGGCCGAATTTGTAGCCCCAGCGTCCGAACCAGGATTCTCCGTAAGCTACGCAATGGAGTAGCCTCAGCTCAAGGGATCGCTTCTTCGCCAGATCCTCAACACTGACCTTTCTGCAATACCAAAGTAAATCAGAAAATGCCTTTAAGCAGCAAAATATGTATCTCGACGGTAGCCGTGTCCCAAGCAGGGGGTACACAGAGAGAGAGAGAGAGAGAGAGAGAGAGAGACCTAGCTCGAAGCATGGAGCATATGCGATCCCAAAGGTCCACAATATCTCTTCCTGATGCGTGTCGGGACCCCTTTTCCCTTCCGTTTACGCAAAGAAGATGCCCGAAGCCGTTGCAGTGAAGCACACCATGAAGGAGATGAGTTTGAAGGTCCAAGATGCTGCCTTGCACAGCATCCTCATTGCATGTGGAGCAGCTGTATGCAGACGGTGCAACGGGGTCGTGGCAGTTAGGGCACACTTTGCTGCTTGCGACTCCGGCGGCCACCCCGAGCGGCCGATCTCCTATCTCGGGAGCTGGTATGATGAAATGGTAACGACGGTTGGACACCAAGTGGTGGCTCCATCCTGTTGACAGCACATCAGCACACGGCAAAATGTGTGAGCTTTAGGGTTTTAAAATGGATCATCATCGACGTCTTGTTTGCCGTTACGGTGACCTTAGCCTATAGATGGCATGGCACGCTTTCAAACGAGGATCCTATCGAGACGCGCGTTATGGTGAGAAGAACAAGACGACTCTGGAAGGATCAAATCTTCAGCGAGGTCAGAAGTTAGGGCTTCGAGAAGGAGAGGCGAAAAAACAGAAGAAAACCTCACCGATGCAGCGGCAATGGTCGCAGTGGGGATGGCGGGAGGTCAGGATGTCCTCTTCCACGATGAAGAGAGTGATGTAGGCGCTGTGGACGGAGTCATCCTGCAGGGAGATGCTCCATGCGGGGCGACCTTCGACGTCGCAGAGCTCGCGGTCGGCGGTATGGCGAAGGAGAGCACGGACATTGTCGCGGAAGGGGCCGTCGAAGTCGGAGGGGCAGCCGGGGTCAGCGAAGGTGTGGAAGCTGAAGACGCGATCGGTGCGGCGGCGTTTTCTGGTGTGGGGGGGAGTGGGGGTGGTGCAGGAGGCGGTGGTGATGGAGGAGAAGGACTCGGGGGCCGGGGCGGGTGATTGGAACATGGCGGGGGAAGCGGAAGTAGGATGGATGTGAGGAATTGAGGTAGGGAGAGGGGGAGTGGGGGGTGCTAGGGGTTTGCAGGAGATGGCGAGGTAGAGGAGGCAGGCATGCAGCGAGAGAGAGAGAGGGGGGGGGGGGAGAGAAGCTCGCAACAAACAACAAACGAAACGGATCAAAGAGAGAGAGAGAGAGAGAGAGAGAGAGAGAGAGAGATGGGAACTGTGGGTGTGAGTTGTGTTGGCGTGCGCGCGCTCGTGTGTGTATATTTTCCGAGTTTCGGGTCATGATGACACGGCCCACAACTACTCTTCCATTTTCTCCAAAAAAACATATTCCGCAAAATCACAAAACGCGTGACGTGTCGATCCGGCAGGTCAGGTTCCGGAGACGGCCCGCGAGGAAGTCCATTCACATCGAGCCCTCCCCGCGCAGCCATTAGTTTTTCAATTTCTACTATTTATTTTTAAAGAAATGCTAACAAGGCATATATAATTTATCAAAGTAGACTGTAATGTTCACACTGCACACACAAGTTACAACCTTCCTTTTTAAGTGATTTTCACGGCTGCATTTCCTAAAACCCGGTTTAATAATTTCTCACTTTGTCTTGACAAAAAGGGCCTATCTTTCAGGCACTTTAGTTATAAAACCCACTAAGGGTACTTTCCCGCGGTCCCTTTTTGAAACACACCAAAATGAATTATACTCATTGGTGTGTGTTTTGTAACCTTTTCTATGTTAGCACACGTAACCTAATTGTTCCTGTTCATTTCAGATTTCGCATCTTTTGCTGGGTGGGAACGAGGACACAGGAGGATGCACTAGGCCATTGGGAAAAGGGCTACTAGAAGGTGCTCTAATGTCATATTTCTGCCCAATAACTGGTTACACTCGAACCTTTTCCTTTCTTGCATTGGATGGGAAAAGAGTTTGTTGTAGACACTTCTCATAGTAGTAAAGATTTATAGCATCCTTATAGGATTAGAGCTCTATACCCTTTTCCCTATCCAATGGGAAAAAAGGAAGAGGTTAAAAAGTGATTAGTTTATGATTGCAAACAAAATTTGACAATGGCCGGTCTTATAACTAAAATGTCAAGAAAACAAAACCGATTTTCATCAAGACAAACTTGAACTTCAATTAATTTTTTGAAATCCAATCGAAAAAATATGCGCTCCAGGCCAATTTTTGTTAAACACTTCATTAAACCTCATTCACAACAGTGCTCGCATGTAGGGTTGATGATCAATACTCACAATTATAAAACAATTCGTGCTAGCTCCCACTCTAAGGGGCTTCAAGTGTGCGCTCCCAAAAACTGTTTTTCCCCAAACAGTGGAAAAAATAAAGTGCCTACTATTTTTGCAACTTCGACTTGCTCTTATAAAATATGGTTTTGAACTTAGATGGAAAACATTATCAACTTTCATCAAGGGGAGTGAAAATTTGAAGGGAGTTTTTGAACTTTCTAGCCTTGAAAATTATACATGATAATTCTTTATTTCAAACCAATATGCACCAGGTTTCAAATTTCTAAGGTTGTACCAAAGAAAGAAGCGAATCAATAGCCTGTGGACTTCGAAGACCTTGTTGAGAACATATTTACAAATCCTCTCACTTTTCTAACCAAATTTTAGCATTGAATAAAGGAAAATTCACAATGATGACATCACTGTTCTTGTCTTTTTTGTCTCAACTTTATGAACATTGTGCTTATCTATCCAGTCACACAAGGTGATGGGGTTGTTCTTGCTAAAATCAACCACATTTAAAAAAAAACTTTTGTTCAAAGAATAAGTTCTTCTTTGCCTCTGCAAGGGTGACATAATATGTTTTGTGGGTTCAAAACAGGCTTATTCAATTAGTTGGAGTTGGGAAATGTGTAAATGCTAAAGAGGTTTTGTTACTATGAAAGAAATATAAATATGTATAAAAGAGGTTGCTTTAAGTTCTAGAATAGGTGGGCATCTAATGTTTAAATGGTTTAACTAGGGGATTTTAAAATTACTCTTGAATGCAAGTGTCATTAAGGGGGCTTTGAGTATTATGCCAATAAAGTATTTTCCTATATGTTCACTAAAATGATCGAGAATAGTCCACCTTTCTTGCAAACTTAAGAATGATAAGCAAAAGTGAGTCTCTTCCTACGAACAAAATGAAAATCAACCTGATCAATAAAAGCGCCATCATCAAATGAAGGTGTAGGGCTAGCAAATAGGCTAGATGACAAGAGCAACACATCATATGAGTGAAGGTTAGCCTTGGGCTCCAACCTTTTGAAGGAAACTAGAGGATAATTGATTCCATCCAATGTTTATATTACCTCTAGGAGGTTGAGGGGATGGACACATATAGCCTCCTTATAACTTCAATTGCATTCCACTTTCTTCTTTGAAAATTCAGTATCATAGAGAATTTCTAATAGGAAATGTGATTTGATCAATGAAGGAATGGGCCTTCATATTCAAGGTGCATACTAACGGATGAGTGAGTTTCTCTAGGCTCTAGATTATTTTCCTAATGGAAGCATATCACAAGATTTTCTACATTTTGGATCCACTTAGGAGATGAAATTACCAACCCCAACTACATTCTAAAGCTACAACATTTAGAATTTTGAAAGGCACAATGCATTTTCCATCCATCTAGACTCTAATCGTGCAAACGAGTCCTATGTGGAAATTCGAAGAGACTATATATGGGGTCCACTCTACTACTGTGAAAGGCTCTAGAATGCGTAAAGTAGCATAAAAGAAAGCAAGCTAATAAACATCTCCTTGTCATACAAGATAGTGAATACTTTTGAGTGTCCTTGTCCCCCTTGTTTTATGAGGCAATATTTATTTGGTTGGGTATAGACACTTAGCCAATGTGTTTTTGACTTTGATAAATTATTTCTCACATGGAACAAATGGTAATTCTCAATATAATAAAGTATATTAGGCACATACAATTAGTATGAATATCATGTACACACATATGTCATTTAGACATGTAAGTCATGCATCTAGATTAATGCACTCTAGAGAAAAGAAACCATGTGCTAGGTGCAATATAGACATACAAGCATTGCCCCATCCCATTAGTGCACATCTAGTTTAGAGCTTAGGCTTGGAGGATACACACAACATCTATGAAATAGTAATCTCACAATTAAATGGGGTGTTATATTGAGAGTTAGAAAGATCATATAAGCTATCTCATCGTACATGCACACGGTTGGGTATCATTTTCTTGCCTTGATTAAATCATATTACGGTCATTAGCATTTCTAACCCATCCTTAACCAAACCCTTATGTGTGTAAATCAAAAGTTAATGGGCCATGTGAAATTACATTCATATAGAAAAGATGATGGGTGGTGGAGTGCACTGTGCATACATTTCCAAGATTTTGGTTTTTTTGTGCAATCTCTTCTCAGTAACTTCCATTATCAAAAGGATATCCCTACTAAAAGATAAGTTTAATCACTTAAAGAAGGTCTCTATTCAAATAAAATATACATTTCAATAAACACAAACAACTTACAATAATGATATTGATGATGAGAGCAAACCGAAATGGCTTCCTGTTATACGAGTGGTTCACATGTGATGGGGTTCTTTATTCAAATAAATAATATATTTTACAACACATGTACAATGTACTAATGACATTGAAATCGGTCTAAACTAAATAGCTCCTACATATGAGTGCTATGCATGATAGCATGTAAGTATACACCATTGTCCTCTTCCTCCCCCCCATCATTAGCACCCCTCAAGCATCATTTGACAAAAAGAGAGAACAAACATTAACACATGCATATGCGAACACATGTGCACGCACGCACACACACACATGCACACACACAACGTAAAGATGCACACATGTGGCACACATGCACGCACGCAGGCACGCACGCACGCACGGAGGCACGTAGGCACGCACACACGCACACGTGCACACACACGCACACGCACACGCACATGCACACGCACACACACACACACACTCACTCACTCACTCACTCACTCACTCACTCACTCACTCACTCACTCACAACGTAAAGATGTTCACATGTGGCACACATAAATCATGTACACATATCGCAAGTTCAAAACATATCATGATCATGATAAAAGTTGGGGGTGAATTTTAGCCTAATGAATATTTTTTGCAACTTCTTTTTATGTCATAGCTAAATTTTTAAAAGTTTAAAAAGAAAAAAACCCTTATATTTTAACAAATGGACATTTCCACTAGAATTTTGTCCCAAAACACTCAAAACCAATTAGGGTTTTTCAAGAACTTTTTTCCCACACTAAGTCTTATGAACAAAAGATTTGTATACATATTGAAACTAAATAAATAATGGAGATCCCTTTATTTTTATCCTAACCACGGTTATCAAGAAGTAATGATCTTGCATATATAGTTGTTCAATGAAGTTGATGCATATATAGTTGTCCAATCAAGTCGATGCAATGCCAATCTTCTAAATAGAGCAAGGGAAAGGTGTTTTTGCTTGTCATCAAAAGGGTTAAATTTATAAATAGATTCTATATGGAGAGAAAATTATGTCATTCAAGATTTAGAGTTTTTAGAGCATAACTAGGGATTGTGAATAATTGAAAATCTTTTCTAATATTTCCTATTGAAAGCACCCAATTTACAAACGATGTAAACCAAGGGAAACCTTCATTGCACTCTCATAAATAATGATAACCCATCAACAAGCATGTTAAAGGTTGAGTTGTAGCCTTGGGGGGTTAGTAAAAAATGTGAGCATATGACATGGGTTCAAAAGAAGAGATTATTTAAATACAGTTTTTACACATTTTTAAACACACAAAAGTGTGCCATATAAAAGGGTCATTTATACATGGAATAGAAAAGGGTGTGTTTTATTTTAAAATAATTCACAAGTAAGGGTGTTTTTAAATAGGTCTTGAATGCACGTGATATGGAGGGTTTCTAAATAGTGACCCCCTGCCCAGCCGAGGTTGTCGTATGCTATAATTGTATGAACCTAAAAAATAAACCTCATTGAACTCTCATACAACATAATGATAAGGCATCAACAAGCATCTCTTCAAGTCTGAGTTTTTCCATGCTAGTACATATAAAAGTAAAAGATAATACATTATCATTTAGTATAGTCCAAACTAAAAGAGACCACCTTGACGGGGGTCTTCTTCATGCATGTGGATACTCTTTCTCAAGATATGAAAAGCACAAAATTTTAAATATCTCTCAAGGAAGTTAACTAATTTTCGTGTCTATTGTTATATCATGAGGTATGCTCCAAATTGTAAACACCTCTAGTAAGTAAGCTTGTGTGTGTGTGTGTGTGTGTGTGCACATGGGTTCTTTCCTCGAGGAGGGGGGGGGGGGGGGGGGGGTCACTCATGAATATATGTATATATAACGTGAGTTCAAAATAAGGGGTTTTTAAAACATTATCTTTATATACTTTTTACATCCAGAAGGGTGTCATATAAAGGGGTTACTTACAAATTGAATAGAAAAGGGTTGTGTTTTATTCAAGAAAAATTCACATATTAGGATATTTATAAATAGGCCATGAACACACGTTATATAGAGGATATATATATAGTGAACCCCTCGAGGTTCTTTCATACAAATATAGACGTAAATATAAATACATAAAGATACATTATGTACAATGCACATGCACATGCACATATAGGTGCTCTAATATAAATATGTATGTAAATATAAGTAAATAAATAGACATACACACCAATACACGTATATGATATAAGGAGATTGTCCAAAAGTGATATAGAGAGAGTTGGAATATGAGATCTGTTACCCCAAAATCTTGGGTAGCAAACATGCATCACCATAGCACATGAAGTATACTACTATTATACAATTTTTTTAATGCACTCTTTATTTACTACTACATTTCATCCACATCAATCCTCAAAATATCTTTTACCTAGAACTACAAACATGAAAGGTAAACAAATTCAAGATTAAACTCTAGCATTCCATGCATGGGTCTTACTTATCCAACTTGGAGCTTTTACTTCAATTAGATATATTTTCCTAGCCTATGCTAAGTTTAAAATGTACAACATGGCAATTTAACATACTTTATGATAGTGTGGTTAGACATGCAATAAATTTTCATTTGTGTCAACTTAGGTGTGGTTCCTTTCAACAACAACTAGGTCCGAAGCATAAAAAGAGAAAAAGGACATGACCTTACTGTGGTAAGTGAACAGGGCTAAAGCATGGTAGGGGGATTTGATTTTAAAGAGTTTATTGTACATAATAAAGAATATTTAGTTGAAAATAGCATGCATCTACTACTCCCTTTTTGTATCTTTCTTCATTCTACAATAACATGACTCTCAAAATTTCATGAGGAGGGGTCGACTTTGCAAAGGTTTTCAATTATATTATTTTTGCAAAAGTTTTCATGAGGACATGCCTTAATAGAATGGCTAATTATCTCATGTTGTCATTATCAAGTCTCATAACTAGAACTACATGGGGTCATGCTTTGGCTCCTTTATATTTTACTATTATGCCATGCATAGCCTCATTTATCTACATTATTACCAAAGGTTGGATAGAGATCAACTTATCATTTATACCATGTTGATCCAACAAGTCTAATAGCAAGAATTTTAGAGGAATTTTGTTGATTTCATACGTTCAGTGTTTATCTACAAGGAAAATATGTGATTACATGGGTGTCCATTATGTGGCCGTCAAGGACCCTACTATAGGTTCAAAACAATTAAGTGTGAACTACACCCATTGCATTACTCATGTTACAAATTAATTGAGGGGTGATGTTATAATTTTCAATGGGAGGATGTTGATGCCTTTGGCTATCAAACCATGATTATTTTGGTGGTTCCCTATAGGTAACAAGGCTTGTTGTTGTCTTAGATATTATCAATAAGGGAAATCAACACTAAGAAAACTATACCCATAGTTACTAAAAACTCATTATATGCAATTTTTAGGTAAGCTTTAATACTCTCCAAAGTTTGAATTTCTATTATCACTATTAGATTTCCTTACATGTACTTTTCGCTCTTGGATTTTAACCAATGTGTATGTAGAAGAATATTTATAAATGCTTCTTTAGGCATGTGCATGTTAAAATGATTAAAAGTGTGGGATCAATTTAAAATTTTGAAATGATAGTACCTCTATACAAAAGGGCAATATTAGTTAGTCTTTATCTAAATAAATCATATAACTACATGTGTAGTTATTACGCTCCTAAAATTTATTTACTAATTATTAGACTTTGAGTTCTAAATGTAGATGACATTGTTCTGTTTGGCATGAAATCAAAGGTCTTCTTCTAGAAGGTTGCACACAATATTATCAATGCCACCCCACATATTCATGGATGAGTAGCTTTTTGTAGATGATCTAGTAATAATAAACACCATTATGCATTAGAACTTACAAACTTATCTACCCTACTTGGTAATTTCACTAATCATTAGGGTATAGAAGCTTAAGAAAGTGAGTATGTTATTTAGGGACATCAAATATACAATATTGTCCTATATATGATATTATCACATAAATGAATGTGTATGATTAAGGAAAGCTAGATGACCATGGTTGCTTATGTAATTGTTTAGAATGTCAATTTTTAAAGAAATTGCCATGAAATAAAACTTTCCAAATGACTCTTTGCTTAATTGAACCTTATACACCATGAGACTTCTAAAGTGGCAAGCTTTGTGATCGTTGCTAGTCACAATGGTGATGGAATTGGTGATATTGGCATCAAGATCAACCTCGTAATACAATTGGCAGTGACATTGGTGATGGATTTGGTGATATTGGCATCAGGGAGAACCTACTTCTTTATAGCTTGTTACTCCAAGAGAAACCTCTTTAAAGCCCTAAGTCAATCAACCCTTTTCTCTCTCTCTTTTGTAGTACATATAGATATTGCTACATTGTGGTGATTGATGTAGACTAAAGACAAGGCATGTGTATTCATACAAATGGTCTCCTCTAGTAAGGTTAGGTGATTCCCTCCATTTGCATGTACTATTAAGAATAGTTTAATCCTCTTTCTATTGATTGTGATGAGGTGCTTACATTAGATTTTTGGGGGTTTTGCCCATTACGAACTTTGATAAATAGGTAGTTTCCACTAATTTTGATAAATAGGTATTGAATTTTAATAAAATTACCCACTAATTATTGTAGCACAATCACTTGCACTTCTATGAGAATTCTACCAAAGCTTGTAGGTGTACTAGTGCCCATGCACCCTTACATTCCTATTGCGAGAATCCATTTTGTGAGGCTAATGGTATCCCACTAAATCCAAAGTCTTTATGGGATATGGTAGAGAGAGAGAGAGAGAGAGAGAGAGAGAGAGAGAGAGAGTGTGTGTGTGTGTGTGTGAGTGTGAGTGAGTGAGTGAGTGTGTGTGTGTGTGCGTGTGTGCGTGCACGTGTGCCCGAGTGTGCATGCGTGCGTGTGTGCATGCGCGTGTGTATAATGTAACCACTTTCTACATTATTTATGATGTAACATTTAACAATTACCTTGACAAAATTATCAATGATATTGCAAGTTTTTTTAAAGATGAATAAGATCCTAGATTGATAATGTAATGGGATTTTGAAAACCTCATTTTTATTACTTTCAAAAAGTTGGCAAATTTCACAATAATAAACAATTTTCAAATTTTGATGGAAATATTGTTTTAAATATGACGCAATATGATCATAGATTTTGTCATAATGATTCCAATGCTTGGATCCATTTTTAACTTTGAGTTTTGGTCAGTAGTTATGGCTATTTGAAGTTCTATCCCAAGTGTGAGATGTTTATATGCTACTGGATGTGCATGCAAATAAGCTTGAATTTTTTCTTTTTGAGGACTTTTGAAAGGCCTTTCTTTCACTACAAGGATTTGAGCTGGTAGCGACGGTGGGTAGCGGCTTGCAAATAGCGATGCTCCACAGGGAAAAAAGCGGGCCGAAACCGAGCGCGGCTTTATTTTGCGTTTTCACGTTTTGTATTTTGAGAGCGAGAGCGAGGGAGAGAGCGACCATCGTGAGAGAAGGAGAGGAATAAGACTTGCCGCCGCCACCGCCGCCGCCGTTGTTTGCGAAGGAGAGGAGGAGCCTTCATCGCAAAGAGGAGCCGCCCCACACTCGTCATATCTCATCGGTGAGTCTCCCTCTCTCTTTCTTTTGCTTGTTTAAGGTTTAAATCACTTTCTCTTTTGCTTGTTTAGGAGAGGAAATGAGAGAGAAAGAGAGGGAGAGGGAGAGAGAGGGAGAGAAAGAGAAAGAGAGGGAGAGGGAGAGGGAGAGAGAGGGAGAGTGCATTCTCTCTCTCCCTCTCCCTTTTGCTTGTTTAAGGTTTAAATCACTTTCTTTTTTGCTTGTTTAGGAGAGGAAATGAGAGAGAAAGAGAGAGAAAGAGAGGGAGAGGGAGAGGGAGAGGGAGAGAGAGGGAGAGAAAGAGAAAGAGAGGGAGAGGGAGGGAGAGGGGGAGGAAATGAGAGAGGGAGAGAAAGAGAAAGAGAGGGAGAGGGAGGAAGAGTGCATTCTCTCTCTCCCTCTCCCTTTTGCTTGTTTAATGTTTAAATCACTTTATTTTTTGCTTGTTTAGGAGAGGAAATGAGAGACAAAGAGAGAAAGAGAGGGAGAGGGAGAGAGAGGGAGAGAAAGAGAAAGAGAAAGAGAAAGAGAAAGAGAGGGAGAGGGAGAGGGAGGGGGAGGAAATGAGAGAGGGAGAGAAAGAGAAAGAGAGGGAGAGGGAGAGGGAGGGAGAGTGCATTCTCTCTCTCCCTCTCCTTTTTGCTTGTTAAAGGTTTAAATCACTTTCTTTTTTGCTTGTTTAGGAGAGGAAATGAGAGAGAAAGAGAGAAAGAGAGGGAGAGGGAGAGGGAGAGAGAGGGAGAGGGAGAGAAAGATAACATATATTGGAACGGTAGTATATCCATGATTATGGTAATGGTATCCACTTTGCTTTTTTTATGGGTACCATTACATCGACTCCTTAAGAGGGCTAAAAATTAGTCATACACTTTATAAAGTCTAATTAGGAGATTTAAGATGCACGATAATAGACTTATCGATAATGGTATGCAATGTGCTTTGCCATGGGCCACGTACATTGGTGACTCTTTAAGATGGCTTAAAATTGGTCATATCCTTCATAATGTCCAAGTAGGGGATCTAATTGTGATATGCATAATTCATTGTTTTTGTATTAACTTTATAGGAATAACAAATTAGAAATCATGCCAACTAGTCAACGGAAGGATTAAAAGAAAATGATACCCTAGCTAATGGTCATTACGGTACGTCATCAAAATGAACCCAAAAGTATTGCTATAGAAGAAGAATCCCTTAAATTGAGCATAGAATATTTTCTTCAAATGTTATGACTATGAGTAGAATTGATTGAAACAAATTTTATTACTATAGTTGATAAATTTCATAGATGGCATTAATTTTAATACATGGACCTAGGACAAAAAAACCACATTTCTAAGATGCTTTTTGTTGAGACTAATTTATTATTAGACTAAGAGATCCTCAATGATGCTCATAAATGGATTACTTATACTCAAAGCCCTGCAGTTGTATAAGTACTCCTAGTAGAGCCCCTCTAAGATACTCAAAGTACATAACCTAGAGACCGTAGCTAGGTATATAAGGTATAATGGTTGTACAAGAAGACACCTCAATAATTGACTTATCACCATTAAATCCCAAAGAAGAATCGTGTTCCATCCCCTTCAACTCTATATTCACCTCGTGAAGAACTTCATTAATCATAGCATCCTTGTCACCAATCTTTTTGTTGCAATGATGAAGTAACATATTCATCACTTTTCCTTTTAGCATCTAAGCCATTATCCAATCTTTTAGTCAAGTCCAAACATTTAGTCTTCGACTCATGAACCTTATGAACCAATGCTTTTTTTTTTTACAATAACGAATAATTATCTACCGGGACAAACAAATCCTTGAGCATGGTATATGGCTAAGATATAACATCAATAAATCTCTCAACTACTATGTACAATGCATTCTTTACATTAATCAGTAAAGCATTTCTTATATCTTGAAGTTTAGATTTCAACACCATGGATGCATCAATATCAACCTCAATGTTTTACAAAATTTGCTTCTCAAGCTCTTGCAGAGGCTAAAACCTCTCAAGCAAGAGCTTATGGTCAACTTGCAACTTGACATACATCTCCGTAAAGCTATCCATTTGAGCCTCGTTTGCTGTAATGTAGATAAGATGAAAACGAAGAAGGTCTTATTGTTCAAGATCGCGAGGCGTATCTTAATTAGCGTGTCCCATGTCCTTGCTCTCAATGCAAGTTGGCAATTAGACGAAAACGTCGATTGTCTATAGAACACGTACGACGATTTAGCGAGTTTCAATTTGAGATCATTGATCAGGCAATTGCGGACTTTCAGAAAATGGTAATTTGAAGTTAATATTAATCATGCATTGTACTCGCAAGCTAATTGAAAACCATACACAATAAGATTGGGTCTTGTTGGCAAATTTTCTATCCAGGGAGGTGATGTCTCATCCCAAGGGGGAGTGCACACTTTGCGGCCAATTAGAAGAGTTCGTGGGCGTGCGATGGATGGAGTGCAGGAGCCAATCCACCACTCGCAAGGCCAATCTATACCGTCAATGCCAGAGGAGAAAAACAACCTTCCAGACCTACCTACAATCTTGGAGCCTGAGATGGAGGCAATGATCGATGCATTGATTCCCATGGATGTTGAGACATCTGATCCGCTTAGAGAGGAAGCATCCATACCATTATATTATGGGTGCCGAGTATCTCGGGTGAAGACATTGCTTGCACTCTTAAGTGTGTAAGCAAAATACGGGTGGAATGATACGAGTGTGACCGAGTTATTCAGGTACCTTGCACATAGGCTTCATTGAAAATTTTTTTTTGACACTATTATTACAAACATTTGTGCTTTTTCAAGGTATTTTATGATTTTTTTCAGGTTATTAAAATATCATATATTACCACTTACAAATACCATGCCTGAGTCTCGTGATGATGCACGACATGTTTTACGGAAGCTTGGCATAGACTACAATAACATCCATGCATGTATCAACGATTGCATACTGTTTCGAGATGAATACGAGACTATGGAGACATGTCCAAAGTGTGGTGCTCACAGGTATCGACAGGACTTGCAAGGGCAAACCATCCCTCAAAAAGTTGTCAGACACTTTCCGCTCATCCCCCGCATAAAACACATGTTTCGTACGTCCGGCATGGCAAGCTTGACAATGTGGCATGTGCAGAATAGGTCCACGGATGGAGTTCAACGAATATCAGCGGATTCGCGCGCATGGAGTCACATTGACTCTACCTTCCCAGGCTCTGCGCGAGAGCCAAGGAATCTTCGGCTCGGTCTCGCAATGGATGGTTAACCCATTCGGTCTGCGCTCAACTTCTTACAGTGTGTGGCCTATAGTCCTTGTCAACTACAACATCCCTCCATGGCTTTCTACGAAGAAAGGACATCTCATCCTTAGCTTGCTCGTCCCAGGCTACTACAAAGTAAAAAATATGGACGTGTATCTTCGTCCATTAGTCAATGAGCTTAAGATTTTGTGGGAGGAGGGGGTCACTGTGCAAGATATGAGCAGGCGCGATGATCGGCGGTCAGCCAACATTTGAGCCATTCTCATGTAGACGATGCATGACTTTTCGGGATTGGGAGAGTGCTCAGGTGAGCAGGCCTCCGTTCTCGCTGGTAATATCTATATTTTATCTCATTCAATCAAGTATTCACTAGGTCGTGGCTCGCCTTACAGGTCTGGTTACCTCATGTTATCATGCATGTCCATTGTGTGGGCCACAGTTAGACTCCCGAAGGTCACGAACCATGAAGAAGATGGTATATCAAGGACACGCCGCTTTCTTGCCGGAGGATCATGAACTCAGGGAAGGTTTCCTTGGATGACCTCCAACACATATGAACGCCGCAAGCTAGTACGAGCTGAAAATGGTCAACCCAGAATCACATCCAAATGGAATGCGACGGTTCTCAGTTTTCTACGAATTGCCATATTGGACCCACTTACAGGTCAACCACTTGTTGGATCCCATGCATATTTTCAAGAATGTGGGCAGCTTGCTATGGGACCACATCACAGGAAAGAGAGACACTATAGGGGCACGATGGGATTTGAAGGAGGTAGGTAAGATAGAGGCGCTTTGGCCGCAATCGAGTGTTGATGGTCACGTGCAGCTTCCTCGCGCTCCTTGGGTTTTATCCACTAAAGAAGAGCGCATTGTGAAGCAAGTAATCAAGTCTATCCGCACTCCGACGGGTATGATGCATTCTCTCAGGTCCACATTTTCTAAAGATGACCAATTGTCGGGACTAAAATCCCATGATTGGCATAAGATATGTCAGGTTTGTGCTACGAATGGATTGTAATTAGCGTGGGAATTTTGCAATTTGAAAAGTGGCCATTATTCATAATGCTTTCTCATTTGTGGTAGTTTCTCCTACCGATCGCGATCGCAGGATGCCTTACTCCAGAAATTCACGGGGCTATTTACAAGTTGTCGACTTTGGTGCAATGGATCTCATAAAAAGAGATTAAGACATCCTCTATTGAATCCGCGAGGCGGGGAGCAGTGGAGACGGTATGCCTCTTTGAGAAATACCTGCCCACTAGCATGCTCACGATACAAGTCCACCTTCTTGTGCATCTTGTGGACGAAGTGGAGATTGCTGGACCTGTCCATACGCGATGGATGTTCTTCCTGGAGCGCTTCATGAAAACCCTGCAAGGCTTTGTGTGACAATGAGCTCGGCCACCACAAGGTAGCATGGCCGAAGGTTGGTTGGTGTCAGAGGCGTTAGTGCATATCTCACAATGGCTACCAACGGTGGAACCAGACAATGAAATGCTATGGACGCTGAAGGATGATGATAGACTGACTGGAGATGTGGTGGTTGGAAATGGGGTAGAAAAAAGAATGAATGCCTCAATGGAAGAGAAGGTGAATCGCTTTTGTATGTTGCACCATGCCTCCATGGAGACGTGGCTCGCCAAGTACCAGATTGCAAGGCAAGATCGAGAGGAAGCGCAAGCTGAATTCCGACGTAGTACGCATCATCGACCGATTTGATATCCCGAAGGCATGGAGGAGATGCCGCAGTTTATGTCAACACGATGGTTGCATGGAGCCTTGACCGCAACATCCAGCGAAGGGACAGAGGTCTCAATGGAGGAGTGGGAATTCTCGAGGGGATGTAGTCCAAAGGTGATGAGGGGTTTAGAATCTGTCGTATCTAAATTTTATATGTGACATCTAATTTGAGTGTTTCAATGTACAGTACAAAATATATAGTGTAGCATGGTCGCGCGAACGACATTTTCACGTGGAGCGTATTGACAAAATGCGCTCCACAATGGACTATGGTGTCATGGCAAGGTTCGAGCAAGAGAGCCGACGATGAGCAACGAATCCGAACACAGTTGTGGATGAGATGGAGTATTTTGGGAACTTGTAAAGTATTATTATGGTGGAGTACCGTAGCTTCTCCATGATACTATTCGATGTGCAGTGGTTCAAAGTGGTACTTGGAGGAGCTGGAGCAACAGTTCGACAAGGTCCATCGGGATTTCTCGAAATAGATTCCGAAAAAAAATGGACTGATTTGCGCAACACCTTTGTGTTGCCGGCCCATTGTGAACAGGTGCATGGAGTCATTTTCTTGCTAATTGTAATACGACATGGTTTATGTCATAATGGTTTGAACTCGCTTTGTACGTGTTTGTGAACAGGTAATCTTCTATCCAAACCCCCGACAACCTCGATGGTGGTATGTTATATCTTCAACTCCCCGAAGTGCGAGAGTATATGATCAAAGCGATGTTCCGAGCATAGATGAAGATAATATGCAAATAGAGGGGTCGATATTACAAGGGGTGGAGGCCGTCGAAAGCTGCCCGCATCGGCTAACAATAATGGAAATACAGGAGTCCAAGAATTTTTTGAGAACAACGCGGACTCATTCTTTTGTGGTGACATGTCTATCGACCTTCCAGTGTATGCGGAGTTGTGTCAGGAGATTAACATGGGACCATAGGATACTTCATACTTGGAGCATCCACTTACTCAATTCGTTGTTTAGATCTCTTATAAAGGTACATAAGATATGCATTTTAAGAGGGATTTTTTAAAAATGATTTATATTACTGTGCTTTGTATAATTTAAATTGATTATTCTAACACCATTTTTTATCTGTGCGGGTGACATTTTCAAGATGAGTCGAGGGATGAGCGATGAGGAGTTACAGGACATCTTCGCATGCATGTCTCCAGACCAGCTCGCGAGAGCCAGAGAGATGGCAGACCAGGAGCTGTCTCGTTCTTCGTTAGGGCACTCTGCTAGATCTGCTTCAGCACGATCGGATGCTTCGCCTTCGAGCAGACGATCTCAATGCTCACGACTTGGGCCAGAGGGAGGGGGGGGGCGAATTTTGGAGGGGGGGGAGGGGTGGTGTGGTGTGGTGTGTGTTGAGGGGGGGTCCAATTTTTGGGGGGAGGAGTGGGGGGCAAAATTTGGAGGGGGGGGGAGGGGTGGTGTGGTGTGGTGTGTGTTGGGGGGGGGGGGGGGGGGATTTTTGAGGGGAGGGACTGCATCGGGATCAGGGGGATACTGCTGTGGAGACATGGATGTGGTGTCTCCGTCTCGTCGTTCAGCTGAAGCTGCGTCACCTCCAGGATTTGTCACACCTGTGGGGACGTCTACTCCAGTTACTCCGGCTTTTGCGCAGTCGTCAGCAGGTGGTACCCCTTTGGGTGCCACTCCGAGAGAGGTTACCCCCGTCGGTACATAGGATGTAGAGGGGTCTCTTGGATATGCCCAAGAGTGTGGACGGAGATGGGAGAGGACCCATCTTAGGCAGACTCCTAGGGGTTATGGATATCTGGTCGATAGTAGGTCAGGAGCCATCATCATGAATGATGAGGGGAGGAGGGTGATGGCTCGCATGAGAGAGTTCTGCCAACAAGTTTTTCGGCACAACATCCTGGATCATCGCGCTAATAGCGACGCCAATAGCGACGTTTCTATGGCATCATTAATAACGACGCTTTTTGCAACGACGGGGGCAAATTTTGTTGTTTGTATTTTCGTCGCTTTAAACGTCGGTATAAGGTCTATATCTTGTAGTGTTTACTTTTTCTCACTCTCAAATCTCATAAGCTTTTGAAAGCCTTTCCACAATCATTCAAATGCTATATAAAAAGACCTTAAGGTCCATTATAACACATCTTCCCCTAACCGAGCACCTTATAGGTGGTCAATAGGTAGCCTCAAGAGCGTTGAGAGATGATAGCTTGAGTGCAAAGTACCAAAGGCCAAGAAAAAAGAAAATCAGAGTGTTCCTCTTTTTTAGCTATGTTTCACATTTTGGGTCAAGAGGAGGCATTGATACATTTATTAGAGATAATTAGTTAACCCCTTGCCTAGCATTTGCATGCTACAATTGGTACAGTCAGTTCTGTTGGGTGGAGTTATGCATTTTCATGTCAGTAATTGGGCATTTCTAGTTGTGAGTGGATGCAATCATATTTATTGGATAGGTCCCAGGCATGTGGTAGTGCCATGTGGTAGCCAAGTTGATTATTTCATTGTTTATTGTAGCAATACATTTTTTTTAGTCAAGTCACCCAGTTTTGTTGTTGCCTACATTAAATTATTGCTTCTTTTTCTCCTATTTAGGCTTTAGTCGGACATCATGCCTTCATCACTTGTCTTTTTAGGTGTTGGAGAGAGAGAGACCCAACTTGAGGAGATATTTTAATAGCCCCTTGTAAATCTTCCTTTTTCATTTCAACATTCATTAATTGCAAATTTGTGTCTTGTCTCTTTTCTCTCTCCCTCTTCTCTCCTACTCATTGCTTTTTAGTCTTGTCCATACACTTCCGCATTTGTTGCATTCTAACAACATAGGAAATAGACTTTGTAAGTATTTGATTTTACATTTTAGTTTTTATATATGATTATTTTGCATTGATTGTATCTAATACTCTTCATGATTTCATTTTGTAGTTGGGTCTTGTTGATTGACTATCCACTAGTCATAAGAGGAGCTATAAGCATCATCATGACAGGCTTGATAAATGGAGGCACTTGTGACAATAGGGCACCATTACAGAGTAGTAGGGGGTGAGATCCTACTAAAAGAATTTTCTAAGTCGTTTGTTTTGTCAAATACTTTGAAATTTATTAGTTATTCTAAGCTTGAATTATGCATGTGTATAAGGGTAACAATGGACTGAGGCAATTGGAAAGGAATGGAACAATGCAAGAGGGGGTGATGCAAAAGGTGAAGGGCACACTGTTGAGGAGAGTGATTGCGATAAGGATGAGAATGATTAAAGCAATGAAGATGATGAGGAAGAGAAAGAGGGTGATGGTGATAGCTCTTCGAAGAATATGTGACCTTTGATGTATATAGTAGCATGCTAGGTGCTTGAAGCTATATTAGATGGTTGAAATCATGTAAACATGATCTTTTGTACATTTTGAGGATTACAAGTCACTTTTACTCATTTATGGTGCATACATTGAATTGTCTCAATCTATATTAATGTCTGTATTCTTTTCTTAATGTGTACTAGTGATTTTGACATGGGCCTTTTGATGCTTCGTGAATTGGAAAATTAGATGTGTCCATAAGTTTTTTTTTTGAGCTAGTTCAAAAATTGCATCAATCTAGCCATATGTGGCATAAACCTTTTGTATTGCAAGTATTTTGTGATCCATCACCTTGTTCTAATACTATGTTAAGCCCCATAAGAAAGAGAAGAGACCATGTAGAGAAAGCAAAAGAAATAGAAATGATACACCAAAGAGCATAGCCGGAGAGTCGAGATGTAGAACTTCAAATGTGTTTCAAGTGAGTACATAAGATAGGATTATATAGAGGGGACCATTGTATAGACACAAATATATAATATAATAAGAAGCACACTCAAAACATGCACTCAACTCCTATAGAAGTGGTGAGATTGAAACCCTCAGCTCACATTCGAGAGATCTATACTTCGAGACATTTTCAACCCATAAGAACTCAGCTAATCCATGAGTTTTGAAGTGTCTCTCACCTTCTCTCTCTCTCTCTCTCTCTCTCTCTCTCTCTCTCTAATCTTGCCCTTAACCACTTTGCTAGTATCTTGTCTTCTTATACTCCTTTCTTGTAAAAGTCTAGACAAAGCTTCTAGAGTGATCTGTCTACATGTGCATCTAAGCATGATAGTAAACATAATAGAACTAAGAAATATTAACAATGGATGCTCAAAACCTTCAACCATATTTGCAAACACACATTGCACATTATATTATGCTTATTATTTAGCTCCTCACTTTATACTTGCCAAAGCATTTTGATTTCTATTAGTATCTAGTTCATCTACTTTCCAAAGTAACTAGAGACAAGAGATGTTGATCTTCTCATGAATTTGTTTATGATACTTCATTGTGATCACAATTTTTTAACTATTAATGGCTACTTTCTTGGTAGCTACAAAGAAAATTCCAATTCTAAATTAGACCTATATGATAGGACACTACTACTCTTCGATTCAACCTATTAATGTCCTAGACTATAAACCCTAACCCAAGCATAACATATTACTAAACTTGGGCACTATTAATAAAAGTTATTATAACCTGACACCCTATTAACCCTTGCTGTAAATTTAGCTATTTATGCCATATGTTTCTAGTCTAACATGCAACTTATAGCGAAATAAATATGGCAACGTGTTAAGGATTCGAGGACTATCTCTCTCTCCTCTTTCTTTCTCAAGACCTGCATTTTGTAGTGTGATGAACTTCCAACTTCTCACACCTATGCAACAAGGATGTAGGAACAAGTCCAACTCTCGGAGAAGCAGAAGGTATCAATGATAAATGGCATCGATCCTTCCCTTCTGACTGACAAAAGCAGAATGATCATCACTGCAGCTCTCGCTTGTAGTATTCATGCTAGTCGGCGCAGAGTCAATATCGACGGTGTTGTTGCTTCTGATATTCCTGCTAGGCCGGCCGCCAGCTCCTCCACCTGCAATATTATAGTTTCTCATCTCGTCGTGATCATGCAGCTGGTGTGATCGACGTACACTAACCATATCGCGGCGACCTGCTGTTGCCGGCGATGCTGGCAGATCCATCTTCTCCGCAGTGTCGAGGATGGCCTGCACGTACGACCACTCCATTGCGCCGCTTTCCTCATCAACGTCAAGAATCCCTTAAAGCTTTTGTTAACTGCAAGAAATAAGGTTAATAGGTTTTATATATATATATATATATATATATATATATATATATATATATAGAGAGAGAGAGAGAGAGAGAGAGAGAGAGAGAGAGAGTCAAAGAAAAAGGAGCGAGAAAAAGCAAAGATCTCGCAGATTATTAACAAGCGCCACTTCTTACTCCTTTCTCATAATTTTCCTTCTCCACACTACCATGGCATCTTTTGAACATACCAATGCCATGGGATCCTCATCAGGTGTACCAACAATGAATTCGACCACATGCATGCTATCTACGACTACCTATGTATTTTACTAAGTAAATTATTTCAATTTTCAAAATATTATTATTGGAAATTGAATTATATTATTTTTGAGAATGAGAAAGTACAATATAAATAGTAAGAATATTTGAAAATTAAATCCATGGTAAGAATATAACATCAAATTTAGAAAATCAAGCTTGTAATAATGGATGTAGGGAGATCGAAGAAAAGGGGGAAAATAATTCTTGTAAATATGAATACATTAAGGTATTACTATTAGAACATAATTTTTAGAATTATAATACTTTTTTCATATGTTTAAAATTTTATATTGAGCAATAATTCTTATATTATTAGTGAAAAATAGAATACAAATGTTAGCACTGTAAATATACGATATATAAATATCCATATGTAGATAAATAATGTTTGATAATAATACTATTTAATAAACCATTTATTTTACCGATTGTAAAGAGTTTAAAATACTAATGTTGTCCCATATAGTGATAAAAGGAATATAACATTCAATTGAAAACTATAAGTAGGATAGAGGCTAATACAAAAATTATGGAAGAAAGCAATGTGACTGAATTAAGGACTTACACTGATAGTAGGAAAATTGTTGCTACCATAAACCAAATGGTAGACTACTAAAGTAAGTCATGAGAATAGTCAAATTCATAGTTCAATTTTTAAAAACCTATATAAATCCAACTCTAAGCAAATAGTAAAGGGTACGACAAAGAAAAACATTACATTGAGCCAATGGATTAGGATACTTGTTTTGGTTACATAATTCCAAGGGAAAGCTTTCCTTTTTATCTAGTTCATAAGCTCAATGGTGTTGTTTAATTATTTATGAAAAGAAATGATTAAATAGCATCATTTTTACTAAATCTTGAAAATGACAATTTGATAGAAAATTAGTGGTAAAACCTCATTAGCCTAACCAATTGTCCTAGATAGTTCCTATGCAATCCACATTGTTCCTCTCACAAATAGTGGGATTTCTCATGATGAATTGTGAGAGTGTCATTTCTTCATGAAACAGTTGCCCAAAAAGCACATAAAGCTTGAGATCTTAGAGGATAAGAAATGATCTCAACTCGTAGGCTAAGTCCTATAATAACCTATTTTGTTTATTTTTAGTTTTTAAAAAAGACCATACCTTGTTATAAACGCAATTGTGCAAAGCTACATATTAGATTCCTCATGCCAAGAGGAGAAGATTGGCTGATGTTCAACACTCCATCCATGCTGTCAGCTCATATTTCTTGGCTAAGCCTACAATTTCTACAACAAACAAGAGAAGAATGATTTTTCTATTTCCAAAGTTATGCTACCCAAAATGAGAGACAAGGAGCCCCAACTAGCCAAGTTAAGCTTTCAAAATGAGTAATGAGTTGCTCCCTAATCAAATCTCATTTGTATTAAGGGATAATTAATGAATTTCTACTCAGTGGATCAAACTTATACTCAATGCCTACTTTATAACTCAAGTTCTACTATCTACTTGGACCTTGCAACTCACCTTGCCTATGCCTTTAGAGTGATGTTTGTGTTAATGGGTGTAGTGTTTAGACTACATATAAGAAGAGTTCACTTTTTTTAATGGAAGCATAATATGTAGCCAAGTAATGAATAAGTTGACTAAAAGAGACTTATAAGTTACTTAGCCAAAGGGGAGAGGCTTTCATTTGCAATAACAAGAACATGCAAGCAATAGAGAGGAAAGGGATAGAGGAGACATAAAGAATGCCTACTAGTTCTTGCAATTGCTTTCATGCATTCTTATATGTTTTCTTCTCCGCCATCACCACCTTCAACTTTATATATGCACATGGAGTAGTTTTTTTTTTGGATGAATCTTTGTCTACATATAGTGTAGGTAATAGGGAGGTGGCCTTCTTCATATGTATCTTTTCTTTGTACTTAATGTAGGCCTGAATATCAAGCATACACATATAAATGTGCTCCTATATATATACAGTTTGTACTTAATGTATAAATAGAGTTCCTATACACATACTATATATATTCACAACCATTTGCCTGTATACCTCCCCCATTCTCTTCAAATTGACAGGACCAAGGACATCGATTTTTCTCTTGCAAACTTCATCCTCTGACTCTATCGTCTCTTGGGGTCATTCTTGATGGGCATCTTCTTCAGGTTCTTGATAGGCAGACACTTGTTCAGAGGTGGTCTTTGCAGGTGTAAATGTGTCATGTCCTCAATCACTGGACGTTTCGCTCTCCTAGACAATTTTGGAGGAACGTTAAGGATCTAAAATGTTTTTTTATCAGTAGTGGGCAAGGGCCTCAATACCTTGTCGAATCTATACCTGATTCTGCTAACCATACTAAAGTCTTTGTTTATCAAAGTCATTCTATGAGCGTGGGCAGCAACAATGTAAGCATCATTCATAAAATCAATAATGAAGTCTTCAGCAATCTCCTGAAGGCAAAGAATGGCTGCAAGCTGCCATTTTTTTTGCATGTCAACTTCAGTGGACACCCTTGATAATCTAAAAGAAATATCTTTGACAACTCTGATAAATGCTGTCTTTGGAATCACATGTTGTGTAGCTCTTTGTGCCTTTCTTATCCCAATAAAATATTTTTGAATATAAAAAAATCTAGACTTTCTCTTTCTCTTCGACTTGGAAGGGTCTTCTTCTCCATGGGCATAAGAGGGTCCAGGTTGCTCTGTCTGATGAATAGGGGTTCTAAGGGAGGTTGGAAACTTAGCAGTTGTTGTAGGGGATTGTACATGATGAAGCTTACTCTGGGCAGGAGAAAACATTGTCTCTGCACTAGATTGCTTAGATTCCATGGCAGGAGACTGAGGGCAACTAGGGATAGGTGCGATCTCAGGATGGAAAGATTGAGAAGCTGAAAGCCTTGTCTCCTCCTCACTCTCTTTACTGTCTATATACACCTTCCTTGCAGTCTGCTTTGTCCTAGCCATGAACCTGTAGAAAAATGAGACTTGTTAGAACATTTAAAAACCATGAGTAAAAAATGAGACTAGTTGGAATATTTAAAAACCATAAGTAACCCAAACAGAAACAACAAATACTGTGCGATAGGAGAAAAAGCCCGGGTTTGAAATGAAGCTCCTAGTGCCGTATTTGTGGATGACCGATATGGCGCGATAGGAGAAAACTGTGGGTCTAAAATGTTACTCCTCGCGTCGTATTTGCGATAGGACTAAAGCACGGTTTAACTTCTCGAGCTGTAGACTGATACGATGCAAATACAGTGAAGCACAGTTTTAAAAAGCAACTTCTCGCGCTATATTTGTGGTGATCGATACGGTGCAAAAACAGTGAAGCGTAGATTTAAAAAGCACCTACCCACGCCGTATTTGCACTGACTGATACGACGCGAATACAATGAAGCGCATGTTTAAAAAGCTCCTACCCACGTCGTATTTGCAGTGACTGATATGGCGCAAATCTGTTGAAGTGCAAGTTTGAAAAACACCTGCTCGCGCCGTAATTGCGGTGACCGATATAGGGCGAAATTGATCTCGATGTGGCTATATATTCATGCTTTGGATTTGAAAAGTGAGCCACGTAAGCTACCATCGATCTTTTATACCTGCAGGGTATGCAACATGTGGCAGTGTTTAATTGGCTAGGTTTTGCGCGGGCCATCCATGTGGCTGTCTACGTGGGTTTGCACGTGGCAAATATTTTTCGGTCTATATAAACATTGTGGTTAGGCATTTATAACTTTTTTTGCACATTTACAAGCCTATTTAGAGTTGAGGTCCACTTTCAGTGTTTCTTATGTGAATTTGCATCATTTTGTGTATCCCTTGATACGAAGCAAGGAGATATTGTTCTTGAGGTCACTTGGCTAGTTTCGTGTCGTATCGTAGATTAGCAAATACAAAGCGAGAAGGCATCGCTCGTGAAGTGGGTGCACACTTTCGCACCCTATCGTACTTTCACTCATGTCTAAACCTAAGGATGTTGCAGGCTCCCAAGAGTAAGTAACCCCTTCTAAAAAAAGAAGAAGATTGTCATCAGGGTCAACAAGAGCTTCTGGTTGTGCTTCCTTCTCCCCTGAAATTCCCACAGCTTCCTCCCCTTGTTTAGCAGCAAGTGTGGGAATGCCTAAGAAGTCTCCAATCAAAGGCAAGTCACCATTGAGGGTTTCTGGATTGTCTCAAAAGGGATAAGGCAACTTGAAGGGAATAGGGCAAAGCCATGTTAAGATCACATCATAGCAACTGTGGAGGGAAAGAGGACGCATCCGTCTAACACTATCGTCAGTTTCAAGGATAGATCCACCCACCGTCATCGGTAATGAGGGACCATGACCAATACCATCTTCAATTTTAAGTGCCGATCTATCCGACACCATCTCCCGCAAGGGCTTGTATACAAACTCACATGAAGTTATCTTATTACGGAACTGCAAATGATATTTTCAACCCTGATTGGGATATTGACCATGTATTGAACTCATGTAAGAAGTTTTTCCTGGAGGAGTTTGCTGAGTTTGAAAGTCTTGCATTTCCGATAGTTGAAAAGGATGCAAAGGAATATGTTCACATACCTATTGGGAGCTCACCTTCAGAGAAGGCTTTGTTTTCAAGAAAGTGTACATCTCATTCTCTTGACCGGTTTTGTACCTCAGATTTGTTTTGTTCTGCTCATTCTAGGAAATGCAAGCTTATGTCCAAAACAACTGCATTCATTACATTTTCTCTTGTTAAATATCCTGTGAAATTTGATGAAAAATAATTAGAAGGTCCAAAATGTTCCAGCTTTTGCCTTTTGGACGAGGTAGCAAATGACAAGGATGCAGAGGAATGTTTGGACCCTGAGCAAGAAGCAAATATTGCTGGCAAACTAGATGTTGCCCAATTCAAAGCTAAGACCATTATTGAAGAAAACCATGCAAATGCAGATCTTGTATGTGACTCTTCTTTTTATACTGTTGCTTCACTTCCAACTTTCCCTATCAAGGACAAGGAATACATACTGCTAGCAAACATTCAAAGGCTCTTCAATATTAGGGAGGATTATTGTTTAGCCATCATTGCATAGGATTTTGATTATGTAAATGGCATTATTGATGTCGAAAATGAATCGAAAGAAGAGTTACTTAAACTTGACACCGAAATTACAGACGACAAGTTTATTGAAGTAGGGGATGCCCTTTCTCTTTGTTTTCGTAAGGCAAAGAATACTGAGGAAGAGTATGGGATTACTGTAGAGGAGTTCCACGGCCTTCAAGACCGACTTGGAATTTTCCATTTTGGAAGAGAAGAGTCGCAATATCTTAAAAAATTGGAAGATACCAATGAGGCACAATCATCAAGTAACATATGGAGTCCAACTAAGCTAGAAAATGATGAAAATCAATTGGTACTATTATCTCAAATTTTGTAAGATGTATATACATTAATATGTTTGATTTCAATATTCATTTGACATTTCTCTTTTTTTACAGTTGGAGATTGAAGATTTTGATATTTTCTTGGGACGGGGTAAAGGGACAAGAGTTGGTATTAGTTCACTGAAAGATACAGTTGCACTGGGCCATTACTTAGCAAGGATTGATCCGCATGTTTTCTTGGTATTTCATAACATCTTCTCAGAGGAATCAACATGGTCTATACTATGTATCAAGGCACTTACAAGGCTACTTGATTTCTTCGGGTTACAATACAATGCACACAAGGTGATGTTTTTGGAGAAGACTATGGCAATTAGGATTTTTGGTTATGGTCATGGTTTCTCTGCTTCTAGAGCAGGATACTTTCTGGCCCTTTCATCTTATGCTTTGGCAACAAATTGAGCTGATATAAAATCAATAGTTGGCTACAAGAGAAGAAAATTTCTGTGTTATAGAGGAAATATCCCGGGAAGGGAGGATGATGTAAAGGCTCCTGAGAGCTAGCTTTGTACTTTCCTTTCTTGAATTCTCAAGTTGAAGTATTCATTCTTTGAAGTTTTCGTCGAAAAATAATATGAATTCTTAAGTTGAAGTATTCATTCTTTGAAGCTGTCGTCGAAAAAACCAATTGAATAGCTCCTCAAGAGCATTGCTTTTTGTAACTCCACCTCCATGTCTTGTGCTTCAAAAAAAACTTGTACGTGCTTGATAGTGAGATTTTTCCATGCCTTGGCCGCTATAAGTTGCGAGGGGGCCTTTCTTCTCCACAAAGTAAGGCCCATGGATATGAAGGATATGTTGCAAATTCATAAGAGTAACAATCATTTTCTGCCAATGGAAATTTTATCAAAGAAAGCTTGGATTAAATATTCTCTCTTACCAAATAAAAAGTGATATCTTTTTCTCCCCATGCCTCCTTTATTGCTTGAATAAGATTTGTAATCGAACATCTTTTGGATACGTGTACGTTTTCGTTTGTTGCTTGAGGAGCTTTAGGAAGACATCAACGTGTCTCCAAACCTCCATCCTTAAAAATGCAAGTCGTGGTGTAGTTGCAACGTTTGTCGTTATCCCACACAACTCTCTCCAATGCTCCCAAGTAATGCTCACCTGTTTTCCTGTATGGTTACCTAAAAAACGTCTAGCTTTTGAGCCTCCCATTGAGACATCAGCCAAGACATCTCTTGTTTTCCTTGAAAGTGTTGGATCTTTTCTTAAATGAACTTGACCTTTATGAAAACCCATTTTGGAGAGTAATGCATCACATTTGTCAATACACTCATTCGACAACGACAAAGGCAAGATTCAATCTTCTTTTCTTTGCTCTCTCACACAAGCTAGTTATATTTTTTAATGATCTCTTTCTCTCTCTTAATCCTATTGGAGTTTTCTTTAAATGTGCTAACTTGTCTTGTAATGACTTATTAGCATTTTCCAAAATGTCAATCTTATTTGTAAGCTCAGAAATGCTTGTCTGTGCAATAAATAATGCTTTTCTCATTTCATTCATCTGAGCCATGTATGTGTAAGATGCAGAGTATAACCTTTTACAATACCCAAGCATCCCATTATAACCTTTCCCAACATATCTCACGTAGTCATGAATATTTAAAAAATGAGGAGGTTTACCTGTTGAAGGATCCTTTGGATAAATATTTCCATCTACCCACAAATCTATATGTTTCTTTCCTTGAGTTCGCAATCTGTTGGTCTCCATCTCATCTGTTAGTACTCGACGATGTATACTTCTCCAAGATGAATAAATTGGATCTAGTTGGATGGTAAGTTTGTATTTGCATGTGCTCGCATCTGTATCACTTGCAGAGGTGTTGCTAAACATTTTAGTAGATCAACGATCACAGTGATAAGAAAGTGAGCACAAAGAAGAGAATGGCAAAAGAGAATGGAGAAAGAGCATGTGAAAAGAAGACGCGGGAGTAGACAGATCGCGATATAGGTGGACATTTCTCGAAAATACAAATTCTCCCAAGTTCCAAGACAAAAAACGGCTGAAAAGGTGACCCTGAGATGAATTAAATTTGAGGGACAATTAATGGCTCAACTCTTTGATGAATTCAATATTCTCTCATTGATCACATCTGAGCAACCAAATTTGGCATTTTCATTCTTCCAAAATCTCAACTAATTGGCAAGTTAATCATTTTTTTACAAGTGCCTTTTTGGAAGCGTTTTTGGCCCTAATGCTATATCAATTGTTCTTTTACTCTTAGAGGTTGATCATCTTGGATCTCCCATCAATATGTTTGTCAATGTTTTGCTTGCCTCCTCCTTTCAGGTGAAAAGCAAAGCATAAGCAAGTTTTTGCATGAGCGATTGGGACAAGCCAAAACTAGCTTATGTTGAGTCTCCTACTTTAAAATTCAACACTAACTTGTGTTTAGATTGGCAAAACCCAAAATTAGCTTATGTTGAGTCTCCTACTTTAAATTTCAACTATTGCAATGAAAGAAGAGTGTTAGGTCCAATAAATCTCATTATAGGTCAATATCACACCTTGATCACATGACTAATTGCTAAAGTACACAATCAGTAAGTCTCATCCAACCCTATAAACTTTTACATTGTTCAAGATATCCTATGCATCCATGGTTAGTATTCTTGATGTATGCTATGGTAGCTACATGTCCATTATGCAATGGGAGTGGTTAGAAAGGAGTTAGAAAGTTTATGGAAAACCTTGTCAAGAAGCATTGGGAGGATATGAAGGTACATGAGATACTTGAATGGTACTAGAAATATTCGCATTTGCTTTGGAACAAAGGATACACTTGTCATTGGTGATGCAAATGTAGCTTTGCAAGGAGTATAGACTCCAAAAAGTCTATGACAACATTTGTTTTCACATTCATGAAGGTGTGGTTTCATGGATCTCTCAATTATGACCTTGTTTAATACTAAGGAAAAATATGTTATTGCCATTGAGGCATACAAGGAAGCTATATGGCTTACTCATATTAGTGGGAGATTGGGGCATTATAAGAGAGGTCCCCATTTTGCATAGTAATAGCCAAAGTGCAATTAAATTGACACAGAATCTTGTCTTTCATTCAAAGATAAAGCATATATTTTGCATAGTGATAGTCATAGTGACATTTTATTAGCAAAAAATCTTGTCTCTCATGCAAAGACAAAGCATGTGGAGTATTAGCTCATGAAGGAAGTGTTTGAGGACAAGTGTATACAACTTGTCAAGGTTCATATAGATGACAACCCTATAGATTTTTTTATGAAGAGTGTACCCTCCAAGTTTGCACATTGTAGATTGGGCATTATACAATATCTTCATTTGTTATCCCCCTTTAAGGTGCATTGGTATTTAACTTGTAGGGTTGTTGGGATAAAGGCCAATGGCCTATGGCCATGTAGGCACCCCTTGTATATGTACACACTATACATCCATATATAAGTGGAGACAATAGAGAATCTGGGTAATCTAGTATCCATAAAAACTCAATATTCTCTCTCTCTCTCTCTCTCTCTCTCTCTCCCCGAGGAGTCCACCTTATAGAACATGTAAGATACCACGTGAGTTCAAAAGAAAGGGTATATTTATTATGTTGACTTACAGTTTTCTAAAAACAGAAGGGGCTTGTAAATGTCCTCAATGTAAATTCACATTATGTTTCATTTTATTCCAAATTTCTCAGAGGCACAATGGGGAGGGCAATAGGAAGGGGGGGTATGCCCGAGATGTGTCTATTTGAGAGCCCCAAATAAAAGTCCCATCTCCTTTACCACCACTCTCTCTCTTGGTATGCAAAGTGTTGGTTTAATTTCAAATCACTAGCGTGTTTGTTTGGGATCTCCCTACCTTATAAGGAGCCTATGCCTCTTTCAACATCTACTGCTAGCTATTAGTTTGTACCTTTCTCATTCAAACCAAAAACATATGGTCTATAAGAAAAAAACTAATGCTTTCTCTTTGTAAAATCCTCAATGTCAACCCTCAAATAGTGGGAAAATAGCATTGTACCTTCCTTCCACAAAAAGAAAAAATAAAAAGCTATGCCTACAAAATCCTATCATACAATTTTGTTGACATAGGCCTCACTTTTACCAATGACTAGGTGCTTTCTCTTCTAATCACCTTATCATCCTCTATATGCCAAGACCACTTGCTTCAACCTATGAGGATACACCCTCCTCCATGATCTCTCTACAAGGATCAAATCAAAGATTGAGACCCAATATCCTCCTCATAGCTAGACTTGGGAGGGGTACAATTGCATCTCAAGCCCCCCTCAAGTCTTTGGGTCCTTGATTTATCTTTTGATCTTATGCATATGTGGAAGATCAAAAGTATGCTTAAGATATGAACTTCATGCTGCTCAACCATAATTTTTAGAAGAATACAATATTTGAAAAGAAAAGCATTTATCAAACACTCTTATGTTAGGCCACCAAATATGGATGCCATGAAAAAATTTAGCTAGCTTGGTCATGTGTGTCATGAGTGTCATGAATGGTACACAATATGTAGGGTTCATTGGTTGAATTTTATCTTAAAGCACTCTTCTCACCCCCTTTAATGGTTTTGCAAAGGGAGAAGAAGGAGAGTGTGTGCATGTGTACTTTTGTGGAAATGTAATATTTTGTGAAAGCAGAGTTAGAGAGAGAGAGAGAGAGAGAGAGAGAGAGAGAGAGAGAGAGCATGAATATATGGTGAGCATGGCATAGAGAAAGGGTTAGCACAGTCTTAGTAGGTCTACCTTCCCTCGAGCTAGTGTGGCAAAAAGGATATGAGGTATCATCATCATCATCATCCACATCATATCATCATTCTTACTAGGAACATTTTTACAAGTCGGTAGAGAGCTGAACTTGCAATCTGTAGCTCCCCTTTGCATTCAATCAAATCTCAAGAAGGCAAAGGCATAGTCATTATGGATGTAGTACTTCAAAGATCCCCGCAGTGATGGGAGTTGAGACAATTGCAACAGCAAGGTAATTTGCCTCAATATATCTAATTACAATGTATTCAACCTTTGCATATGATTAAGACGTATTCAACCTCTGCAAAACATGAAATCTTGTGAGCTCTCATAGAAACATAGCTTTTTCAACCTTTGCATCTGATTATGACGTATTTGACCTCTACAACATATGAAATCTTGTGAGATCGCATAGAAACATGGCTTTTTCTTTTGCCCCACTACAATCCCAGGCCAATGCAAGGTCTCTAGTTTTCAAGCACAAAGTGACAGTAAATGCCTTATGGTTGGATTGTTGGTACAATCTAACCTGGGGTTTTGAAGAGCTCAGAAAAATTGCATCAATGCTAGCACTTGAACTGAGCAAAGTGACGCCTCAAGAGGAGAAATGAGCTACTTTTCCAGAGGAGATTGCTCATGTTGTGGGACTTTTGAAGGCATATGCAAAGAAAAATGATCTATTCAAGGGCACAAGTCTACATGAGGACATTCGCAAATGAGGGTTTCTTGAAAGAAGCCCTTATGTTGCAAGCACTTTAATAACTATGTATGCTAAATGTAGGGCTATTGCAAAAGCACGACAAGTGCTTGACAAAGGTACTAGTTATGATAGATTCTCTTGGACTACACTGATTGCAGGATATACACAAAATGGCCACAGTTATGAAGCTCTAAAATACTTTGATAAGATGTGTCACAAAGGCCAGTTTCATGATTTAGTCACCCTTTACACATGCATTGAAAGCATGTACTAGCGTACGAGCACTCAATAAGGGAAAAAAAATTCATGTTGAGATTGCTAGATTAATATTGTTGGAGAAATATATTGTACTTGGCAATGCCTTGGTGAAAATGTGTGCCAAATGTGATATTTTGGGAAAAGCACGAGTGTTGGATGAGCTTCCTATCCAAGTTGTAGTCACTTGGAATGCACTACTTTTAGGGTATGCATTGGCAAGGCAAAGAAGCAATGCAATGTTTCGATAAGATGTGAAATGAGGGATACTCCCCCAATGTAGCCACCTTTATTTGTGCCTTGGAGCACTTGACAAGGGCGAACAAATCTACCATCGGATTGTTAGACTGGTGTGGTTGGAAATGTTGTGCTTAGTAATGCTTTGGTGGCCCTAACTCTCTCTCTCCACAATAAATCACCCACTCTCCCTCCCTCTCTCTCTCTCTCTCTCTAAAGTTATTAAATGGAGATAAATAATAATTTACTCTCCCTCTTTACCTCCCCCACGTGTGCTCTGTGTCTCTCTCTCTCTCCCCCCTCCCCTCCCCTCCACTGCATGCCCGTTCTCTGGTAGCAGTAGTTCATTGCGCCAATGGCATGGTAGCACTAGTTCATTGCACTAATGGCATGGCAACAACAGTTCATTGCACTGACGGCATAGCATTAGCAGTTTGTTGTACTAATGGCAAGGTAGCAGCAGTTCATTGTGTTAATGGCACGAGGGTTGTAAGGTTGTGGATTGGCTCTCCACCATCGATTTGTAGTGGGTGTTTTTGGTGCTTGTGAATCCTTGGCTTAGGGAGCCATCGAGTTGGAGGGCATGCCTCTCTTCAGTGCGGACGGTCCACCACGGTGCCTCTCATCCAGCCTGCTAGTGGACGGCGCCCCCACGGTGTCTCTCGACGGTGCCCCCACAGTGCCTCTTATCCTACACCTACTTGTGGACCCTTGGTTCCTTTAGGGAGCCATCTAGTTGCAATCTACATATTTTCTCTGCGGATTGTGCCCCCATGGTGCCTCTCATCCAACCTAGCTACCTGCTTGTGAACCATTGGCACAGGGAGCCATTGACTTGCAACTTACATTGTATCTCAGTGCGCACGACCTCTCATCCTACCCAACTCCATCAACAACCTGCTCATCACAAGGTAAAATGTTTCTGTTTTTCCTTAAATCAAATCATAGAAGGAGAACGTCACCACTCTGCTTTTCAACATGTCCACCTGGATCTACAAACTTCATGGTAGCTTACCCTATAGCTTCTCCTCACCTCTAACATTCGAATTGAGTTGGAAAGACTGCATAACCCTTCCTAGTAGCTTACTGTAGTAGCTTCTCCTCACTTTGAGTATGATTCCTTCCCTTGGGCTAACCTGGGAATGGTCTGCTACCTCTTGTGAGAGCCGCACATAGACGGATTTAGCTTATAATTATACCTTTGTGACTATTCAATGTCTTTGTCAGGTTTGCAAAGCCTTATATGGGGAACATACATGATTATGTACACATTTAGGAAGGGCTCGTGTGTATGTAGTAGGCTATGTGTTTGTAGTAGCATTAAGTGGGCTATGCGTTCACTCCAAAGCAATGTATAATAAATTTCTTGACACGTCATCTAGACACATCACTCCAAGGTGCTTAAGAAGGAGACACATCATCGAGACAATGTATCAGAAGAGTAGCAACTGGATGTAGAACTTGAATCAATTCATAGAGAGCTACACAAAGTATGTTAATGTTTTGTGTTCAAGGCCAAACATGCACCTTGCAACTTTCACTATACACATATGACTACACATGATTTCATTGTGCTTTGCTCAAACACTCTGGTTAGATAGGCTGGGAAAGAGTCAGCAAGAATACACAGGGAGCTGCACAACTTGGAAAGGTTTTTAGGTGTAAAGAAAAAACATGAAGAGCATCATGACATGTTAGAAGATACACATTTTTGACATTTCATTGTAAGACATACTTAAGTACATAAGGGTTGCAGACACATGGGTTTTGTGAGGCTTTTGTCTTGAAGTACATAGAGCTTTGTGTACTAAGAATGAAGTTGATTATTAGTATAGCAAGCTTGGATCTATAAAAATGCTATAGCTAGTGGAAAACTCATTCTATGCTTATGTGTTTTCCCGCATCACTAATGTCCGCACCCAAAAGAAGCCCATGGAAAAGTTTGAGATTGCAAATGTTTGCATTCTTAGTACAACTCCAAATCAACAAAAGTAGCTAAAGCTTGAAACTGAATTAAGTAATACCCACAACCAAAACAAGCCCATGGTAAAAGATAATTGTTGGTGATATTCAAACTTGCTAATAGCATTTCGATCTTCAATCCATATTTGTAAGCTATCTCAAAGATGTGGTTATGGATTCTTTGGCCCTTCTTGTTTCAAAGGGGGATTTTGAGGATCATGAGGAGGTTCTTTAGGGATTATAGTGTCCTTTCTTTCATGTGGTGATCTCTTTTCTTTGTCATCAAGCTACCATCCCCTATTGCTTGCATGCCTATCCCATGGCCTTTGGTTGCTCTTTTTTGGTAGGTTAGGATGCCTTTAATATCCTTGCTATTGTCTCCTAGTTGGTTCATAGGCTTGGCTCACCTTCTTGATTGGGCATCCCTTAGGTAATCCGTTTGAGGCATGTGTACTCCCCTTAGTCTATGGTGACCTCTCTTTCGATCAAATTTTCATCTAGAGAGGGCATCCTACTCCTAGGTTGGCATTCTTCATTGGTGGACTTCATTGGTAGTGGCACTCTTCTTGCCACTCTTATATCAATTATATTATGTCCTTGGATATCTGGATGGGTGCTAGTAGAATTGGTCACAGTAGCCATGTGAATGCACTGAGGGCACTTTGGGGTTATGTCAACCAAGTCTTATTTATAGGACTCAAGGCTGTTGGTTTTGTACAGGTAGGTGTGTGTGGGTGTGTGTGTGTGTGTATATATGTATGTGCATATGTGTCTGTGTTTCTATGTATAATACCTATGTAGACCTCAAATGGATGTTGAATCCATGTCAATGTTACATGTAAAGGTCTGAACCATTTCATACTTTTACTTTAGAGACCTTATTTCACTGGCCAAGATGATTGCAGTACTCTTACATGCAAAAGCTTGTTTTTTAAAGACATGCTTTGAAATCGAAGCACAGCTTGTAACTGAGAATGAGTGAAAAAGGCATAGAGGTAGATAGATTTAGATATAAATGTAATATTTTTTATTCTTATTCACCTCATTTTTTCGTTCAATGTTCATGGCTAGTTCTCCCTTTTTCACTTATGTAGTACTTCTACTTCGACACAATGTATAGATCATAGCTCTTGTTCACATGGGATTCTTCCTAGTAGGTGATCAATCTTTGGAAAGTTATCCTATCACATAAGTTAATTTGTGAGACAATTGCAATCTATGTGTCCTCTATATGCTAAGAAGTGTATTTATATCATAGGGAGTACCCAAATTGAAGGAGGATAAAAAAATGTATATAGGGAAACCCTTCTGCATTAATGCTTGTTAAAATTACTTCAAGTGTGCATCTAGTTTCTTTACAAGAGCATGAATATACATGATAAGGCTAGTTTCTTAGTAATGATGATTGACTAGTCCAAAACATTGTTGGACTACTTGTTTACACTCTCTCTGTATGCAAGTAGGACAATAAATAATTTTTCATTCTTGCTCTAAATGTTTGCTGCACTATTCACCTACACTTTAGACTTCATGTGATCACACCACACACTCCCTTGCACTAGCTAGCTACAATGATTTTGACCATGCCATGGCATGCAATTGTGGGTTAGTGCCCTGAAGGGTTGGTTAGCACCTTGTGAGTTGGCATCAAGAAAATGTGACTGCTATGTATTTTGAGTTGCCAATGTAAGTGGGTAACAAACAACGTAAGTGCTTGTATGTTTGTAGTAGAATGAGATGTGTTTGTACTAGCACTAAGTGGGCCATGTGTTCGTTCTAAAGCAATGTATAATGGACCTCTTTTTACCTTGTAGGGTTGGTCACTTGATAGAGAATGATTGTCACTAGCAGTGCTGCAAAGTGAGTAGCAAGCTTTCGTGCGATTGTGGGTTATTTCCTTGTAGGGTTGGTTAGCACCTTGTGAGATACTAACAAGAAATGTGGTGGCTATATGTTTAGGATAGGCAATGTAAGTGGATAATAAACAATGTAAATGATCATGTGTTTGTAGTGGGATATGTATTTGTAGTAGCGTTAAGTGTGCCACGTATTCATTCCAAAGCAATGTACATTGTATTTCTTTTTAGCTTGTAAATTTGGTGGCTTGGTAGAAAATGATTGTTAGTGGTAGCATTGGCAGAAAATGATTGGTAGAAAACGATTGTGAGTTGGTAACACATGACATTGCATGTTAAGAACTCTTGGTTTGGGAAAAATCATTGAAGACCATGTGAGACAAAACAAGAGCATTAAAATATTACATAATGCATTGAAGCCAATGTGAAACAAAGCAAGAACATGTTAAAAGCATCACATTGGCAAGTATTTCAACAACAAGCATTACATTGGCGAGCTCAATCTAGCAATTGAATAAAAATGCAAATGTGTGTGGTTTTCTCTTATGTGTGACCTAAACAATCTGAGGCTTACACTTTCGTCTTTGAGTCACTATCCTAGCTTGGCACAGAAAGACACACAACTTTCCTTATGCCTGCAATGTGCATGGTGTTTGGGTCCCATGCCCTCATGGCTTGGCACCAAAGGGGCACCATGATTAGTGCAGTCATTCACCTAACCTAAACAATTTGAGGCTTAGATTTTTTGCTTTGTGTCAGTGTCCTAGGCCTCGCTTGGCACACAAAGATACAAGGTTTTCCTTATTCCTAGACACTACACATGGTGTTCGGGTCCCACTTCCTCGTGGCTTGGCACCAAAGGGGCACCATGATTAGTGTAGTCGTGCACCTAGCCTAAACAATTTGAGGCTTGTACTTTTTTCTTTGTGACAGTGTTTGAGGCCTTGCTCGGCACACAAAGATACAATGCTTTCCTTATGCCTGCACTATGCATGGTGTTCGGGTCCCATGTCCTCGTGGCTTGGCACCAACAGGGCATCATGATTACTGCATTCTGGAGCCCCGAGAGGAACACCAAGGAAAAGGGAATTCTCTTGCAAGAAAATCTATCTTGTAACATCAACAAGCTTGTTTATCATGTTTTATATTATCACAATGAAGAAAAGAACACCAGGCACAACAAATCTTCATGCAGCATCATGTAGATCTCCCACGGTTTTTAATAGAATCAACCATATTCTTCAACATCTTCACAAAATCCATCAATAGAACAAAGAAATCAAAGGAATACACCATCTTTGAATGGAAATACATCACATAGTATTCATCTTCAATATCTTCATAGTCTTCTCTCTCAATCTCTCATATACAATCACTCTGTTTGAGTAGAATTGGCTATCTCTGACTCTCTCTCTCTCACTCTATCAATAATACATCATATCCTCACTACCATCTCTCAAAAATCACTCTCAATAATCACTCTTAGGTCGTGAATACCCCTCCCAAGAGGTATGTCTGATATGAAGGGTCACCAGAGCCACTACAGTGTCCTTTCATAGCTCACTACTGTCACTTCACTCTAGTCTTCTCTTGAGTCTTCAGCAGCTACTTCTTCCACTTCCTTCAGCTCTTTTGCACTTGTATTCACCTCTTTCCAAGGCTAGAAAACTTTCCCAAAGTCACACATACATTCCACAGAACACTTACAGAAGCATACAGAACAGTCTACAGGACAGTACCAGAACAGCTACAGTACAGAACAGAACAGAAACAGAACAGAAGCAGAAGCTCTACAGAAGACCTACAGAAGGTTACAGAAGGTTATCAAAACCTCATAACTCACTCTCAAATCATTCCAAACTCTCACAAACCATTCAATAAGCTTTCACAAGTTCTCAATCTTCATCAATCAATACTCCATCCCTCTTTACAGAAGACAATCAGAACAAAACAGACCAAAACAGAACAAAACAGAAGGTATACAGAACCATTCAGAACCTATCAGAACATCACAGAACCATCAACAAACATCATGAACTTCCAAAACACAATCAATATCATCCAAAACACTCTCAATCCACTTCAAAATCAATCAATCATCTCATAAAATCAACCATTCAGCTCTCAAAAACAACAAAAATCAGCCAAAAAACAAGTCATTTCAACACTCAACATATCCCCACACTTAATAAGGAAGCGTCCTCGCGACCCAGGAAAAAGGGAATACAAGTTCATGGAAAAGCTCAACTTTGATCTTCAATATCTTTTCACAAAGAATGCATCCACCACGACCCCAACTTATAACCTGTTTCTGATATAAAAATATAAAGAAAGGAAAACTCTTCATACATTAACACCTCTTATCAAACTAAAAAAAATCACCACAAATTTGTAAAGGATATAAAAGTTTGCTTCTTCTTCTTCAGCATCTGCTTCAATTCTCCATCCATGACCCCATCACCACAAATCTCCAAAACATAGCTCGTACACGAAATCCAATAGGAAACCACCACGTTCGTTTGACATAAAGGAACTCACAACACAAACACTAATACACAAGACAACCATCTGAATGACTTCTTCAAAAAGAGAGTTGTTCATTAAAAGCTTCCACTATACATTGGAAAGGCATCAATGAAGATGATCCCTCTTAAAAGATTGATGCTGTCGGAATCGATCCATAGATAAGGATTCATCTACAAAGTTTTTAGGAGGATTTTGAAAAAATTGGAGACAACACATCCTTTCCAACAGGACCAAGTATCTGCTCGGCAAACAGAGGGCATGAAAATACAGTATCTCCAGCTGTTGGGAATCAATGCTTACATTGACATTCATGCACAACTTTGGAATAGGCTTTGAATCAGTATGAGAGTGCCTATGCATATACGCCAGGTACCAAGCAAAGTGAGCAGTTAATCTCACTGAGGGATCTGCAGACTGCGAATATTGCTGGGCAAAATGAACATAGTTTTGATAAGCTTGACTAGAAGCTGTCCATTCTCCTGGAATTACTGGCCAATTGATCTGCGGTCCTGTAAGGCAATCATCCGAACTCCATCCCCTTCTTCTGGAAATCTGAGTATCAAAACCGGCACAGTCACTAACCAACTGAGGTGGTTGAGATATGGAAGTGTGAGGAGAGGGTAATGGAATAAGAGAAAGTGGATGTAGGGAGGGATAGGAAAAATTATAAAAGGAAGAAAATGTTAAAGAAGGAGTGGCAGAAATTTGTAAGGAATCACTAAGGAACGGTGTTAACTGATAAATAGGAAATGTGGAGGGTACATTTATGAGGGGTGAAGAACAGGGTGGAGAAGGGGAAAATACCCTATCCTCAATAAAGGAACAGTAAGTGAAAATAGGAATTTGAGGGAAATTTGAAGGTTGGAAAAGAAGTGGTAAAATTACTGTGGAATTAGTTTGACAAAGGGAAAAATATATAGCATAGCGGTGAGCCAATTGTTGGTAATAGAGGAGGGTAGGAACAGAAGGTCCTAAAAGAGATCGTCTATGATAGGCATCAAAGAAGGTAGCATCAAATGGATTATGTTTGGAAAGATAGGTTAAGAGATCCATCCTCAGTTGGTTAGTACTCTGTACAAAGGTAGGAGCTGTGTTTTGTCTTTGATTTAGGACCACCAAATCAATCATGGGATGCCACGAACTATCCTGACAATCAGCTACTTTTGAGGAATAACTCTAGAACATGTCAGCTATGCGCAACTCCAAATGATTGACATATAAAACAGCCTGTAAGACCACATCCCCCACATACCATGCCATATCTACCTCATCTGGGATTAACAAATCTCCTCGTAGATACATGTATGACATCAACATGGTGTCTGGCGTGACAGAATCTTCAAAGACCATTCTGACTACCTCTGTCAACAACTCAGCAGACCAAGCCCCACTCCAGCCATCCTCTGGAAAAGGTAAATCCATCGTGGAAAGCTTCATATAGAAGACCAACTTCTGTAAGTGGTAGTGGACAAAGAAAGAATGGTCTGGTAGGACAAAGTCCTGAAATTGTTCAAAGGTAGACCATAACAAGTCCATTCTGGACTGCAATCTTTCCACTTTATCTTGGAATAGAGGGCACAAAGTAGCCTGTCTCTGTAGGGCAGCCAAGTCCTGCTGTGAAAGAGAAGGAATTAATGGAACAGGAGGGCTTGGAGGAACAGAGCGGGACTTTGCAAGCTGATCTTGCAACTGCTGGATTTGGGAGGCTTGGTTGGCCATTGTGTCATTAGCAGTCTGTAAAGCTAAAAGCTTGTCATCTAAGATAGCTTGGAATTCTTTCGCTTCGCTGGACATCCTCTCCTTCTCTGCTGAAAGGCTAGTAACCTGTGATTGAGCCTCGAATAACTGGGTCTTCAATGAAGAAATCTCATCGCTTTGAGTGGCAACCAGTTGGGTTTGTTGTTCCATTTGCTTAAATAGATCTGCTAGGGTATCCTTAGCAGAAGCTAACTCAGATGTTGCCTTATGCAACTGATCTTTGGACTGCATGAGCTCCTCATAGAAAGATGCGTACAGCTGTTGAACACAGGCTGTCACTGACAACTCAATGGAACTTTGAATATCCTTGCAGAGGAAAGGAATGGCATCTCCTGAAACGAGACTGTTCAGGGAAGGAACTGAGATCTCCAAGGATCCTTCTTGATGTGCTCTGAACAGGTTAGTGCAAGTGAGATACCCAGGGAGTTCACTGCCAGAAGTAGCAGGGATAGGCACAGAGGGAAGTACAGCAGGGGCTTTATCCACTACCCTCTTCAAGTGTTTGCGTTGTATGACCAGGGGAGGCGGAGAATCATCATCCTCAATGTCAATGGGTGCTGACTCTTCTGAAGGTGGAGGAGGAGGTACTGGATCTGATGGAGGAGGTGGAGGCACACTCTTCTGTAAACCTGAATAGGTCAAGAAGGCAGACAAATATGATCCATAGGTAACATTGGTAACATTACCCCTCGTGACTTTAACAAAATGCTGATCCATTTTAGTAAGGAGGTAAGTGCTCCAATCAATAGCAACTCCTTTTAGCACCATCCTGGAAGCTGTGAAAAGCTCTTTGGACAAATAGTGGGATGGCGTTTTGGCAGGCATAAACCTGTCCTGAAGGAACTGACACATCGTCTTCCATACGGGATCAGTAATCATAGAAAACGAAACTCCTGAAGAGTTTATCACTTTCTTAACATCAAGGACTTCCCTTGTCTGCTTCTGCAATAGCTTGAGAATCTCTTCATTAGAGAAGAGCTGACGAGTGGTCACAAAAGGTTCTCCTTTGAAGGGAAGAGACAGAGCCTTCCCTAAGCCGCGAGATGTCAAAGTCATAGACATGCCTTGGACTACGCCTGTCTTCTTGCTGTAAGAGGCCAGGAACTCATCACATAAGGACGGATCCTCTGGAAGTAATGGAAAAGGAGTGGCCACAAAAGCAGCAAGTCCCGCCTTCGTGAGGGGCTCAAAAGTAAGTAGGGACGAGTAATCCCTACTAACTAGTGGGACGTACTGGATAGGGGGAGGAGCATGAGAAGGCGCCATTCAGATGGTTACACACACACCACAAACACAGACAATCAAGGAGAATGCCTGCAGAGCAACAGACAAAAAACCAAGGATAAGAGAACAACCAAATAAGACGTGACACGACCTACTAACCCCAAGCAAACCACATCCTAGAAAAAATTTGACATGACCTTGAGACAAATGCGACCGAAAGCTTCATGCGATGCATCAGACAAACACCCTGAACCCCATATCAGGCAATAAAAGAAAAAAAACTGCATACCGTACCCGTAACCGTAACTAAGACAGGAAACCAAAACCATACCATATCCGACACATATCAAAACTAAATCTGTGATAGAACCAAGACTGGACCATGGAAAAGAATTCTAATGACGGCGCATACCCATCCCACGAAACGGTTCATTGAAAAGGGGAATTAAGTGCAGTGAGGGGGGAATTAATTTAATGAAGGGTTGATTTTAAGAAATTATTAAAAATGTGTGAATTTTTATTAGGTGATAAACCTTAGCAAGAAAACGGCGGTTCCTTATTATAAATTAAATTACCAATTATTAGATTAAAACGGTGCTTTAATGCGATTCCCGGACTTCGATTCCCGACTGGGTCTCTAAATGCAATTCATTGATTACAAATTAAGGTGATGTGGAGCGCTTTTTTGCCAGCGCGTGCTCTTGTGACGGCTGGTTCATTTTATTTAAAATTTTAAAGTGCCTCTGTAGCGCACGTAGCGCGTGCTAAGTGAACGGCGGGTTCATTGTAATTAAAAAAGTATGTGTGTTTTAGCGCGAATGCGCGTGGAAACTGTGGGTGAATTAAAGGGTTCATTTTAACAATTAAGTTGTGATTAAGGGGGAAAATTAAAAAAAATAAAGCACATAAAAGAAATACCTAGAAGGGGTGTGTATGTAATGCAGAAATGCGCTCTTCTCAATCCAAAAATATCTGGATTGGGGTTTCGAGACGGTTAGTTGGGGTGTTGGAGGAAAAAGAGATTTATTTATTTTTTTAATGGTTGTTTTTATTTATTTGTTTATGTTATGAATTTGTGTGATTTAGTGTGTAAGAATTTAGGTGTGAAAGAAAATATTATAACAGCTCAGAAAAATATGCCAAAAATAAATAAAAATGGAAAGGAAAGGGTTAGGAATTTTTCAGAAATTAATTGGGAATTTTTTAGTATTTTTAATGAATTTTTATCATATGTTGGGGTATGTTGAAAGATTTTGGAATTTTAAAATAGGCAAAAATATTTTTTGCGGAAATTTAAAGGTTGAGAAAAAGAGGGCCATGGATTGCAAAAATAAAAGGAAAGGTTTCTAGATTTTTTGTAATTTTTCAGAATATAAAGTGGTTTTTTAATGATTTATTTATATTTTTCAATGTTTTTGTGTGTTTTTTAGTTGTTATTTAAATGGAAAAAAAAAAGGAGTTACGGGTGTGGTAATGAAAAATGTGGAAAAAAAAAATACCCAGCAACAGGCTGCGGGACAGCGGCGTGGCAGCAACCAACGAATGATCGTCCGCACTCGATCCCGCACAATCACACGATCAAGCACGAACAAGCACCCACATGCGCGTGCGCATCCGTTGCGGGGGATCATGGACTGAAAATAGAGCGGCCAGTTGCTGCGTGCAATGGGTTATGGAAGGGGTTTCGATAACTCGCAGACAATGGGGGGAACAAAGGCATTAGTGGGGGTTACGGGGGGGTGGTGTGAAAGGGTGGTATAGTGGGGTTAAGTGGGTTAGTGGGTTTGCAGTGGGGGGGAATGGGGGTTTAGAAGGGGGGAAAGTGAGGGAATGGTGGGAACGGGGTTAGAGAGGGTTGGGGGGTGTGAACAGGGGGCTAGGTGGGGTTAGTGGGGGGGAAGGGGGATTAGTGGGTTTGCACATGGAGGAGGGAAGCAGAGTCAACGGGCGGGGCAGGGCCCAAGGATCAGACAGGCGGCCACGTGGCGGGCAGGGCCCAAGGATCAGACAGGCGGCCACGTGGCGGGCAGGCTGGCTGGCGCAGGGCAGGTGCAAGAGGTTGACGGCACGGCAGAGAGGAGAGGCGGCAGGTGCAAGAGGTCGACGGCAGAGAGGAGAGGCGGGGGACAGCAGAATGGCGGGGGGCAGGAGGGTACCGTGGCGGGACGAAGGCGGCTGGGGGGAGGGAGAAAGAAGGCGATGGGGCGGGGGGAGGGAGGAGCGAGGGAGGAGGAGGCGACGGGCTAGGGGAGGCGAGGGAGGAGGAAGGCGGGGTTCGCTAGGGGTAGGCGAAGATGGCGGGGAGGGAACGGAATGGCGGGGGGGTAGGCTGTGGGAAAACGGGGGGAAGCAGGAGGACGGCGGGGAGGGATGGGAGGAGACGGCGCTGGGGGAGGCGAGGGTGCTGCTGAAGAGGAGGGGAGAAGGAGAGGGCGCGTGGGAGGAAGGAGGTGGACGGGAGAAGAGCAGGGCACGTGGGAGGAAGGAGGTGGAGGGGAAGAACAGGGCACGCAGGAGGAGAGAGAGAAAGAAAGGGAGAGAGAAAGAGAGGGAGAGAGACGGGCGGTTGGGGGGCAGGGGTAGGCAGTTAGGGGAAAGGGGTGGGGGCCCATGGGGGGGCCATGGGGTGGGCAGGTGGGGGGAAGGGGTGGGGGGCAAGGGCGCATACCCCCGTCCCGCGCGCGTGCGCGGGGCGGGGTAAAAAATTTGCCGTGATGGGATTGAAATGGCGCGGGGAAGACGGTACGGGTTACGCGGACACGACCGGGGCGCGTGGAGACGCGTAAAATCGAAAAAGGGCGCGTTCACGCGCAAAACGGGCGTAAGAAAAAACGTAAAAAGAAAGAAAAATTAATAACTCCCAATCCGGACGTCAAAACGAAATAGCGTAAAAACAAAAAGTGGGCAGGACGACAGGGGGAAAACAAGGAAAATACGGGATGGGGGTTCCGGGAGGGGTAAAGGCGGTCACATGCAAAAAACCCAAAAAATGAACCAAAAAACGCAATTAAAAATTAATATCGAACGATCCGTGCATCGGAATGAAGTGCAGAAAAAAGGAAAACTATGCAGAAAGATGTGCCCGACAAACGTATCACATCAAAAAAAAATTCCGACTGAGATAAGACGCGTTCACATGGGAAAAATCCAAAAAACTAACCCGAAAATGGGAGCAGAAATTAATATCGGACGAACCATTCACCGGAATGACATGCAGTAAGAAGGAAAAATGTCCGCAGGAAGGGATGGCACAGGGTTATCACGTTAAACCGCAGTTCCGGCAGAAATAGGAGGGGTTCACATGCAAAAAACGCCAAAAAGACTCCCGAAAACTCATTTAAAAATTAATAAGTAAAAATCCGGAAGTCGAAAAAGGGTGGAGGAAAAAGGAAAAAGGGAGGGGAAGGCACAGGGGACACGGCTGTCAAATCAAATTGGAATTCCGATACAAATAGGGTAGGTTCACATGGAAAAATGTCAAAAATACACACGAAAAAGTCTTAAAAAACCGGAAAATTAATAACGGACAACCCGTGTATCGAAATGATGCAGAATAAAAAGGAAAAATGTCAGGGGAAAAGTGCTGGTCAGGGCTATGACATCAGATCACGGTTCCAAAGCAAAAAAAGCACGTTCACATGGAAAACCGTCTAAATTACGTAAAATACTTCAAAAATTAATAACTCAAAAACCGTGCACCGGAACAGGGGTAGGTAAAAAGGAAAAATGGACCGTTCAATGGGAGGAACAGGGCTATAAGGTTAGATGGGGACTTTGGTGAACGTAGGATGCATTCACATGGCAGGACCTCAAAATCAGGGAATGAAGGAAAACTGCAGGGGAACAGCCCCAAGGGTGGGTGGAACATAACCAGAAGGGTGGGAAGGGAGCCCATTAGGGTAAAAGCAAGGCAAGGCATTCATGCATGAACAGGTTAAGGCAGATGCAGAAGGGTATGCAACATAGACGCGCAGGGACGCGTCCCCACACTTAAGACCTTAACGGATAGGGTTAACCAAACAACAGGGACCTAAGACCACGCCACAGACCATCCACTAACTTCCCCACACTTAAAACATGACCAGCACGAAGAAACCAAAGTGTAGGGTTAGATAAACTTGGCCCGTTTCGTCAAGAATCAAGGTTGAGTGTCGACGGCACGTCCAGTGTGGTTGTCGGCGCTGGAGGGACCAAGGCATCTTTACAGCGCACACGTCCGTCATGGCAGGGACCACGCGGCAGCACCCAGGGAGGTAGCTGATGGAAGGAATCGCAGGAAATTTGTCGATGATGAGGGATACTACACTCAACTCACAATCACTCAATTGGAATGAAAGAACAGTCACTCGCCCCATGACTAATATCACTCGCGGAAGAATGATTAAAACCCATATCTCATACCCGGTTGAGGAATCAACAAGGGGGAAATGGTGCAAAGGGAGTATGCCAGGGTGCACAGTTGATGGTGCATTAGTGCGTCTAACCTGTCTGGCATAAGTGCAAGGAGGAAGGCAAGGGAGCCTTACAGTGCAGTGTACAGAACAGGGTGACGTGTCTTGTGTTGACGGTAAAAACCCATCCCGTGGGTGCATAGGAAAACGGGAACATACCTGACTCCAAGTGTCGTAACGTCCCTCAATCTCACCTCTCGGTAATTGATTGAAGAAACTCCAGTCACACTCAGCCCACCCTCTGTCTCACGCTCTGTTGATAGTTACAGGAGGGCAGCCTTTTCCTAAAACCCATTGATGTAATCCTCACGGGCATTTGTGCAAAGATTGTATGCCTTGTGCGCGTTTGATGGTGCAACAGTGCATCCCGCCCTGTGCCGGCATACGGTGCGAGAAGGAAAGCCAGGGAGCCTTATGGTGCAGTGCACAGAAACAAATTGTGCTTTGTGCTTTGAGAGGCCCATCCCGTGCGTGCAACACTTCATTCACACTACTCACCTCTCATTTGATTTGAAGGGAAAAGACTGGTCTCTCGCCCCACCCTCTGTCTCACTCTCTGTTGATAGATACAGAGGGCAACCATACTCACTTCCCCATCTGGTTAGGATGAAAGCTCACAGCACTCTATTGTTTGTCGATGAAGATCGCATCATCAGTTGTTGAAGAGGCGTACCCCGGGGGGTAGCCATCAAATCGAACGTTGTATTGGACAGGAACATAGCGTCTGCTAGAGGACAGGTAGTCGCTTTGCAGAGAGACCCAGGACACAGCGTACCAAGGGAGGCAACTTCGGAATTGGATTCGAGGGATATCAATCAATGAATCCACTTTCTGGACTACTGGGTGTTACCACCTTTTCCACAGCCAGCTTCTCGCCCAAGGGTGTTTACCACCTTTTCTTGGAACGAGGCCTGCTATGACAGGGAATTGCTTCCTTTTCTCTCATAACAGATTTGTTTTGTTTTTTCTTTCTTGTTTTTTTTCTTCTTTTCTTTTTTCCCTATTCCCGAGGGTGTTTCCACCTTTTCTCGAAGAATAGGTCGGCATGACAGGGACCTTAGTCCTTTTCTCCCATGACCGATATGTTTTTTTTTGTCTTTTTTTTTTCTCTTTTTCTCTTTTCTTCAAATTAAACAAGGGAATGGTGGAAACACCATGTGTCAGAACCCACCTCGCCACTGTCGCTGGTGGAAAATAGAGGATAAGAGATCAAGGCTAGAAGGGGGGTTTGAGGAGATAGAGGGTTGCGTCCACTTCATCAGGAGTGATTGAAGAACGGCTATCAGAAGTAGCATCATAAGAAGTACAATGCCGCGCCAACGAGGGAAAAGATCAAGTGACCGTAATTGTCAAGATCCCCAAGGAGGGAAGTACTTCTTCAAGCGATATCCGTTGATCAGAAAGGGATCATCAAAGGCATCCACGGTCTGTACTTGGACAGAGCCATTAGGGTTGACTGCAAGTACCTTATAGGGGCCCATCCACCGCTGTTGGAGCTTACCAGGAAACTTGCCAAATCGTGAATCATAGGCTAGGACCAAATCACCTGCTTTGAACTCCTTGTGCTTGATGAAACTGTCATGGTAAGCCTTGCGTCGAGCTTGCGTGGCTTCCATGCATTGTAGAGCCATCCTGCGAATTTCGTCCAAAAATTCCAAGTGCAGGAGACGGCGTTGCAGTGAATCATCTTCCCCCAAATGCTCTTTGATAGCTACTCTCAAAGAGGGTAATTCCAGTTCAATCGAAAAAACACCTTCTGTACCATACACCAGCTGGAAGGGTGTTTGTCCTGTTGCTGCTTTATGGGAGGTTCTGTACGCCCAGAGGGCCTCTGTAAGTCGATCATCCCAATCACGACGATGTGCAGCAATTGTTCTTGTCAGAATCGAGCAGAGGATGCGATTGGTGACTTCGACTTGGCCGTTGGCTCTGGGGTAATAAGGAGTGGACTTAGATGGCGGATCTTATACAAGTCTGTCAACTCTTCCATGACTTTGTTAAGGAAATGAGTGCCTCTGTCACTTACCAGCTCTAAGGGACTGCCAAAACGGGTGATGATATTCTCATACATGAACAGGGCCACGCTGTTACCATCGTCCCGCTTTAGGGCTTTAGCTTCACACCACTTTGTGACATAATCCGTACATACGAGGATGTATCGGTTCTGTTTCCTTCTGGTGGGAGGGTCGATCGGACCTACGAAGTCAATGCCCCACTTCTCAAACGGCTTCAACGGAAGGATAGGTTGCAATGGCATGGCACTTGTCTTCGTGGGTTTCCCCATTCTTTGACAAGCATCACATCTTTTACAGTAATCATAGGAATCTTTGTGGATGGTAGGCCACCAATATCCCGCTAGCAGAGCCTTCCTGGCTGTAGCTTCTCCTGCAAAGTGACCTCCACATGGCTCATCGTGGCAAGCCTTCAGAACAATCCCAATCTCATCCCCTGCAACACATCTTCTGAGCACTTCATCTTTGCCTTTCTTATACAGTGCACCACCTAGCAGGGTGTAAGGGGCTGATTCTAGCATGAGCTTCTTCCTTTCCCGACTAGAAATACCAGGAGGGTACTGTTGGGTTGCTAACAGATTGGCAATGTCTGCATACCAGGGAGTTACAGTCTCTACCAAGAATAGGGAAGCATCAGGGAGGTCTGGATCATCTCGTTCCTCGTCTGCAGTTTGCGGGATACGCGACAGATGATCAGCCAGAACATGGGAACGACCAGGCTTAGTAATCACCTCAAAGTCGAACTCTTGGAATAAAAGGAGCCATCTCATCATTCGTCCTTTCACATCTGCTTTGTTCATCAAGAAGGACAGGGCCTCATGATCCACATAAAATTTAAAGTGGGTAGATAGGAGGTAATGGCGAAACTTCTCCAGGGCAAACACCATTGCCAAGCACTCCAGCTCGGTCACTGTATAGTTCCGTTCCCTATCAGTGACTTTTCGGCTTGCGTAATAGATCGGTTGATCCAACTTCGAGGAGCCCTTCTGGCAGAGGACAGCACCTAAGCCTTCAATTGATGCATCAGTGTGTACATGGAACTCTTTCGTCCAATCAGGAGGTTGCAGAATGGGTGCCTCAATCAGACACTGCTTCAGAGTGTGAAAGGCTTTGTCACATTCTTCTGTCCAAGTAAACTCTGCATCTTTCCTCAGGAGCTTGTGCAAGGAGGTTGCCTTTGTCGCAAAATGAGCTATGAACCTTCTGTAGTAACCCACATGGCCTAGGAATCCCCTCAACTGTTTGAGGTTGGTGGGTGCTGTCAGAGCTGCGATCTTTTCAATCTTTGCAGGGTCTGTTGATATCCCTTGTGCAGAGACAATGTGGCCCAACAGAACTCCAGAAGAGACCCCAAAGATGCATTTGTCGGGGTTGAGGGAAATCCCATACTCCCGGCATCGATCAAAGCATTGCTCCAAATGTCCCCAGTGTTCACTGATCAAACTATAGACACAAAAGTCATCCAAATATACCTCAATAAAGTCATGCAGATGATTTTGAAATGCGGCCATCATGACTCGTTGGAAAGTAGCAGGGGCATTGCAGAGCCCAAATGGCATCACTCGGTAAGCGTAGGTCCCCCATTCTGTGGTGAAGGTTGTTTTGGATTGGTCTTCTTCTGCGATTTGGACTTGGTTGTATCCGCTGAATCCATCCAAAAGAGAATAAAGTTCATGTCCTGCCACTGTGTCCAACAGTTGGTCTGTGAAAGGGATAGGAAAGTGATCCTTCTTTGTCTTGGAATTAAGCTTTCGAAAATCCACACATATTCGCAATTTGCCATTCTTCTTGGGTACAACCACGATGGGTGAAACCCATTCACTATTTGCCACTGGATAGATAAACTCAGCTTCCAGAAGCTTCAGCAGCTCCGCTTTCACCAATGTGGAATAATTCGGGTTCATTCGCCTCTGTCGTTGCCGTACTGGCTTGGCATCAGGCTCCAAGTCAATATGATGTTGACATATTGTGGGATCAATCCCCTTTAGGTCTTTGTAAGACCATGCAAAAACGTCCAAATTTTCTTTCAACAAGTTGTACAAAGTTGACAACTCCTCTTCTGGGAGACTGCTACCCACCTTCAAGTGGCGTTCAGTGCCATCTGCATCCACAAAGGTTAACTGCCTTTCACCTTCTACTTCTCGGATGAAGGTCCCACGGACCGCTTCTGGATACAGATCCGACTCCTTCAAGGGAGTGATGTCCTCGTCTGATGTCCCACTAGAACTCCCTTCTTCTTTTGGTGGAGACTTAGGTTGCTCGTTAAGACGTTGGAATGGGATAAGAGCCGTTTCGGGTTTGGTTTCAAAACTAATTACCTCTTGGCTTGAAGACTCCTCTTCTGATGATACATCCAGGAACGTCACATAACAGGGACCCTCTGATGCCTGTTGGGTTTGTAGGACTGGTGTTTGTTGGCACGGTGCATCATCATCATCTTTCTTTGGCAAGGATGGGGTAGGACGGCAGGAGCCACTCTTGAAAGATGGCTTGTTCTTCTTAATCCATTTCTTATAAAGGTTTTGCATATGAGAAGATCCATTTACCAGACCGAATGGTACCATCACCATTCTGTCCCATAGCATGAGCTCATCTACTTCTGATGCTTCTGGAACTTCTTCCTCAAATGTATCCTCTTCAGGTGGGATAGATTCTTCTGGCTCACTTTCATAATCTTCTTCGTCCATATCATATCCATCCTCTTCTGTCTCTATCTCTGTCTCTGCGTCTGCTTCTATCTCTGCTTCTGCTTCTGCTTCTACTTCTGTAGGAGCTCTGTAACAGAAGAACAGATTCTTTGTTTCCTCTCCTGCCTCTGTCTCTGCTTCTGCTTCTGTCTCTGATGTGACCATGTAACAGGGAGAGCAGTACATCCATGCTTCTATCTCACTGTCAGAAGTGATTTCCGAAGTCATTTCTGGTTCAGGCATGAAGTATTCACCCATTGATAATGGCTTTGCATCTTTTGGAAGTCGGCTTACAGTATCCACTGTTAAGGAATGTGCCATTATTTTCTTGGGAAGGATCTGTTTGACAGCGTCTTCGTCTGCTGATGTTCCATCCGTAACCTCATTAGGGGAGTCAGAAGATAATTCCAAGGAGGTGGATCCATGTCCTTTTTGAGAACCATACAGTTTCATCACCACTTTATTGGGTCCTCTACCCAAGGTCAAAGTTCCTTTAAACCAATCCGTCCTTGCTCTGGCTTCAAAAAGCCATGGTCTGCCCAGTAACAGAGGATAGGATGTACCATAAGAGTTTGGCTTCACCACCAAATAGGTCAGCCAATAATCTTTTCCAGCCACTGTAGTCTTCACATAGGGAAGAATGCCCAAAGGCTTGATTCTACTCTGATCCACCAGTCTGATGAGCCATTGGGTGGGTTGCACACCTTGTAGGCCTAGATCCTTCATCGTCACATCCGTCATAATGTTCACTGATGAACCTCCATCAATCAGTGCATTTGCAATGAAGCAGCCTTCTATCCACACACCAGTCTCTGGAGTACCCGGATCTAGAAAAGCATTAGCCACATCCACTTCTTTTACAGGCTCTGGAGCCTTGTTGGACTTTGTCACTGTTGAGGGAGCAATCCTTAAACCACGTCTTTTTGTCAGTATACTTTTGAATCTTTTCCGGCAACTGGGAGACAATATCAATAATTGTCGAAATGTGAGGTTTGGTCTAAAGGTATCTAGATCTCTGACCAGATCGTATTCCTTAATAGGATCCATTGGCTTCTCTAACCGATTAGGGAATGGGGCAACACCCATTTTCATTTTCCCTTTTTCTTCCAACAGAGGAATTACAGGAACTTCTTCTGCCACTTGTGGCACTTCCTCCTCTTCTGTATCCTGGACCTCTGGTCCTGTCTCTGTAACTGTCTCTGTAACTCTCTGTGGCACTGTAGGGCTCTGTACGACACTGTTAGGCTCTGTTCTGTTCTGTTCTTCTGGTGGAAGATTGAAGTCCTCTGTATGATTCTTCCGCAAACAGTAGGAACAGAAGGCTCCAGGGATGGTTGGTTTTCGTGTACATTCAGTGGCTAAATGGCCTGCTTGATGACACTTACCACACCAAGTATTTGACCGCATCACATCTCTTCCTGCTCCCGCAACATTGGATATGCTTGTGGTATTCACTTTCAACGTCTGTAGTTGTTCTGTAATCACATCCATCAACTCATTTTTAATGTTTGCAACTGAGTTGCATAAATAATCCTTCAAGCTTTCTCCTCCGGACGTACTGGCAGGAGGGTTTTGAGGAGTCTCTGTAATCACTGCATAAACGGGTTGGGGCTGGTACAGAGGGGTCTCTGTTCTGGTTCTGATTCAGTGCTCCTGTTTGAACTGTTGGCTGTTGGCTCCAGTTGGTAGGATTCCACTGTTGCTTCTGATTTGTCATTGAGGAAATTGGTTGGGACCATTGTTGTTGTGGTTGAGCCACCATTTGAGGCATGGATTGTGGCCACTGTGGATTTGGTGCACTGTACTGTGATACCGGGGGCATCTGTTGGTAGGGGTAGGGAACAGTCCCTGGAACTGCATTGGGTGGATACATCATTCCTGGCATCAGAGGAGGTAGGACTCCTCTTCCTGTATTCATTGCTAGTCTAGCTTCCACTTCATCGTACAGTCTGGCACCTTCTGTTGCAGCTTGCAGGGTGGCTGGTCTTTGTAGCTCCACAAACTTACGGACTTCTGGTTGTAATCCTCTGAGAAATACCCCCTTCTGAATGCCATCATCTAGATTATGGTTAGTCCATCTCTTCAGGATGGATTCCATTCGTGAGACATAAGCTTCTACTCTTTCTCCAGAGGACTGACTTAGGTTCATAAATTCCTCTCTCATCCACTCTTCAAAACCTTCACGCCTGAATTTAGTGAGGAAGGCCAACTTCAGGTCGTCCCATGTGCCAAAAGTTCCTGCTGCTTGTCTCTCATACCACTGAAACGCCGCGCCCTTGAAAGTGGCGGGGAATATTGCCAACCAATGCTCAGGGGTTCTGGCATTGTTAGCCACACACGCTACCATAAACTCTGCTACATGAAGATCGGGGTCTTCATTGTACTCTCCCTTAAAAACTGGCAATGGGACTACATTCGCTGGCCTGTCATCAATATTTCCAGGACGGATCTGGCTTGAAAGTGGACCTCTAGCAGGAGGAGGAAGGGCTTGATGTGCCATTGGGACTTCTGTAAAGAGTTCCGCAAGGGCGTCAAAGGCGGCTTCTGCTGCGAGCTCACTCTCGGCTCTGATTTTTGCTTTCTCTCTTCTCACGTACCTCTGGACTCGTTCTAATGCTTGCCTCTTTATTGCGTCATTCATCAGGGGTGTGGCTCCACTATGTTGTTAGTGCTTCCCAGAGGGTTAACAGAAGGCTTCAGTCTCTGGAGGACTCTCTTGCCAACATTTCTTCTACTTCTTTCTTTTCAACGTCCCTGAATTGTGCTTTCATGCCACTGCACAGGGGAAGGTATTCGGTTCTGAAGGTGTCAAAATGCATACGTCTGAGCATGGTGGTGGTGCTATCATCATAGTAATGCCAGCTTCTGATGGTTTCAATAGTGTATGTTGTGAAAAACACTCTGTCTACCAACTTCCAGTGGGTTGCTAATTGAACAAACAGAAGATTATCAGTACACCAAGCATCCCATGTATCTTGCTGTTGAGCGTCCATGAACAAATTCCAACTCTTTTCCTTCTTATCTTTGTGAACCTCTACAGACCAAGACTCCTGAAGCTTCTTCACAATCTCCCACTTGATGTTGTCTGGAAACTTCTCAATGAATGCCAAATCTTCCATGGATGTTCATTCTCTCTGTTTCTGCTCTTCAGTTTGTTCCCAAACAGTTTGCCACCAAGATGCAAGTTTCAGCTGCTTCAATAGGAAGAGGAAACTGTCCACCACATAGAGCATGCATCATGATGGTGATGTGTTTCCGCCATTGTGGGATGAACTTCTTGTGGAAAGTGGCTTTGATTATGAGGAATTCCAACTCTTCAATGGAAGAAGGAACTTTACAAACATCCATTGAATTCTTCTCTTCTTGGCAATGCCCTTTCCTTCATTTTCAGCCTCTTCTGGTGCCTGTTGATGGCAAGTTTCCCCGGCTGCGCACCAAAAACATGGAGCCCCGAGAGGAACACCAAGGAAAAGGGAATTCTCTTGCAAGAAAATCTATCTTGTAACATCAACAAGCTTGTTTATCATGTTTTATATTATCACAATGAAGAAAAGAACACCAGGCACAACAAATCTTCATGCAGCATCATGTAGATCTCCCACGGTTTTTAATAGAATCAACCATATTCTTCAACATCTTCACAAAATCCATCAATAGAACAAAGAAATCAAAGGAATACACCATCTTTGAATGGAAATACATCACATAGTATTCATCTTCAATATCTTCATAGTCTTCTCTCTCAATCTCTCATATACAATCACTCTGTTTGAGTAGAATTGGCTATCTCTGACTCTCTCTCTCTCACTCTATCAATAATACATCATATCCTCACTACCATCTCTCAAAAATCACTCTCAATAATCACTCTTAGGTCGTGAATACCCCTCCCAAGAGGTATGTCTGATATGAAGGGTCACCAGAGCCACTACAGTGTCCTTTCATAGCTCACTACTGTCACTTCACTCTAGTCTTCTCTTGAGTCTTCAGCAGCTACTTCTTCCACTTCCTTAAGCTCTTTTGCACTTGTATTCACCTCTTTCCAAGGCTAGAAAACTTTCCCAAAGTCACACATACATTCCACAGAACACTTACAGAAGCATACAGAACAGTCTACAGAACAATACCAGAACAGCTATAGTACAGAACAGAACAGAAACAGAACAGAAGCAGAAGCTCTACAGAAGACCTACAGAAGGTTACAGAAGGTTATCAAAACCTCATAACTCACTCTCAAATCATTCCAAACTCTCACAAACCATTCAATAAGCTTTCACAAGTTCTCAATCTTCATCAATCTATACTCCATCCCTCTTTACAGAAGACAATCAGAACAAAACAGACCAAAATAGAACAAAACAGAAGGTATATAGAACCATTCAGAACCTATCAGAACATCACAGAACCATCAACAAACATCATGAACTTCCAAAACACAATCAATATCATCCAAAACACTCTCAATCCACTTCCAAATCAATCAATCATCTCATAAAATCAACCATTCAGCTCTCAAAAACAACAAAAATCAGCCAAAAAACAAGTCATTTCAACACTCAACACATTCATTAACCTGACCTAAACAATTTTAGGCTTGCACTTTTTGCTTTGTATCAGTGTCCCATGCCTCGCTTGGCACACAAAGACACAAGGCTTTCCTTATGCCTGCACTGTGCATGGTGTCTGGGCCAGGTTTTCTTGTGGCTTGGCACTAAAGGGCACCATGATTAGTGCAGTCATACACCTGGCCTAAGCAGATTGTAGCTTTCTCATGAGAGAGAGAGAGAGAGAGAGAGAGAGAGAGAGAGAGAGAGAGAGAGAGAGAGAGAGAGAGGCTCTAGTTATCTTATATGTACCTACTAAACTTAGCATGTGTATGTACCATTACGAAAGCAATGCAACAAAAAAATCTGTGTAAATCAGATAGGAAGCTGCTTGTTGAAATATGTAAACATGAGCTATTTAGTGCCATTTTAGCTATGGACAATGATGAGATGAGGGAGTTTTGTTGGAACCTTGGAAAAAGGGATGTGTTAAGGTGGAAGGTGATTTCTAGAACTAAAAAACACACAGAAAATGAAGGCCTTGGACACTTGTTGGGAAAGATAGACTTAGATATAACCATGACTAGATGGATTTCTAGCATGATTGGAAACCTTATGGAAACTTGGAATAAGAGTAAATCTAGTTTTAGGGAAGAGTTTAATGGTGAGAAAGTACAAAAATGGGATTGCTTTTATGCTGAAGTACGAGTTGCCGAAAGCAAATCTGATAGAAGTGTCAATTGCGCAATTTCTTGGCAGAAAAATATGTGCTCTACGTACGTGCAAAGTCTTGCATACACTCCAAAGACAGGATCTGTAGCACAAGATCTCCATAGTCTTTGTGCTTATATGCTCAATGTATATACAACGACATATGTGAGTGAAAATGAGATAGTCCAAGGAGAAGAATTGGGAAGAGGTACATATGGTACAGTATTCAAAGTGAAAATTATAGGTGTAGTTGGGTTTGATCCCAATAGAATCTATGCTCGAAAGTGTTCTAAAGGGAAGAATTATAGAAGGCAAGCAGAGCAATGCAGGGAGATCATAATGTAGATTAGACACCAAGTATTGGTGTGTGTCATTGTAGCCATTGCTGAAGAACCTTTATGGACAATTACACCGTACTTTTGTTTTGAATGAGATTCATTGTCCTCCATATCAAGGTCATAGAGGTATTATCTCTACTTTGCATACATTGACTGAAGTTTTTTATTGGCCACATATGGACATTGATGTATCTAACTTTGTTTCTGAATGTTTAGTTTGTCAAAGAGTTAAGAGACATCATGGTAAACAGTATGGTTTACTTATGCCTTTATCTATTCCATCAAGACCATGGGAACAGATTTCTATAGATTTTATTACTAGTTTACCTAACACTAAAGCTAACCATGATATGATTTGGACTGTTGTAGACAGGTTTAGTAAACAAGCATATTTCATTCCATGCAAGAAAACTTTAACAACATCTCAAGCAGCTCAATTGTTTTTGAAAACTGTTTTTACTAATCATGGTTTACCAAAAGTTATTATTTGTGATCGTGATTCTAGATTCTGTAATAATTTTTGGATTACTTTGTTTGCTAACTTAGAAACAAAGATTGATTTTTCATCTGCATTTCATCCTGAAACAAATGGACAAACAGAAGATACTAATAGTAATATTTTAGATCTTTTACGTGCTTACACTATTTCTAAACCACATACATGGGATACACATCTACATTTACTTCAGTTTGCATATAACAATACTCCACACACAGCTACAAAGAAAGCACTGTTTGACGTTATTTATGGTTATAGATTGTCTACACCTGTTGCATCTTTATCAAATAGAATTCAGAGTGCTGATGATATTGCTAACATGCACGCTACTATTTTTGATGAGGTTAAAAATATGATTGCCAAAGCCCAACAGTCATATACAAAACAAGCCAATAAGAAAAGACAGGCCATGAATTTCAAAGTTGATGACTATGTTTGGTTAAGAATAGAAAAACGTAGATTACAAAGTGTAGATAAACACCCAGTTGTGAAATTAGCACCTAGATTCTATGGACCATTTAAGATCATTCACAAAATCAATGACAATGCATTTAAGTTAGAATTACCACCACATTGGAAAATTCACAATACCTTTCATATTAGTTTATTACGACCTTTTAGAGGCCAATTACCTATACACCTTGTTTATGAAAACCCACCTTTTTTAGATGAAGAGACTGAAATCCTTGAGTCTGAAGCTATTATAGATACTGACTTTATGACCACTAGAACCGGCCGTAGATATTCTAGATATTTAGTCACGTTTAAGAACCATCCTGTTGAAGAGGCCCAATGGATGCACGCTAGAGACTTAAATGCTTTCCCCACTCTGTTAGCTCCACATTGAGCTAATAGCAATTGACGACAATTACTATCCCACCCCGGGAGTATGATGCCAAGAGGCATATTTCACGGTGGATTCCATACCACGGTGGATTCCGTGAGGTTTTACGGTGGATTCCGTAAACTTTTGTTTACCAAGGCTCATACACAAAGTGGATTCTTTGTGCGAGAAGTCGATGGGAATGCCTATCCTTTTCGGGTGTTTCATTAATTTAGTGTGTACATGGGTGATTCCATAGCCAGTGATTCCACAAAATATATATTAAATTAATAAACGTTTATGAGTTTAGAGTGTGCACTCGTGATAAATTAAGGTTAGGATTGATTTCTAACCAATTGATTTATTTATGTAGCTGAAGACTGCTAGGTATTCACTTTTGTCGGTTTAATTGTATTATTTTACTAACAATTGTGAATGCTTCAGTTGATGTGTAGAGATAGCAGCAGTGGCAGAGGAAAGCATTGGAGGATAGCGTGTATTCGAGTTATCACCTATACTTTGATGGGCGCATACCTTAGGCATGGCGCCTATATTTTATCGCGCCTATTTATTAAGGCGTTGGATATTTATTTATTATTTTTGTATGCGCATGGGCGCACGATTATGATATTTGTATTTGGACATTTTATTGGGTATGCATGACTTCTTGGGCACCCCCCCATTAGCTTTATTTCTATTTAGCACTAAAGCAAACTCAAAAGCCAAAAGCGTGCTATTTTGTAATTTGGCCTATTATTTGAGCTTGAAGATGATTAATACATAAAATACATGCTTTGTGGAGCGCTCACACAAGGCATGGGGGGAGATTGTACCCAATTGGTCTCTTGTTCATGTTGTGCATGCTTTCTACCTTGAGTTTTATGCAAAAAGTAGAGTTCTTTTGTCCTTGGGGACCTTCTGACGCTCACTACGCGCGCTTACGGCATCCGATCTGTGCACCACCTTTCCCTAAGCGATGCCACCTAGTACTCCTTAGAATAACACAGGGTTTGTCAACAAGGCTCTCTCGAGTATACCCATGTTAGAAGACAAGATTCCATTCCTTGATCACTCTTAACGCGTGCTGCACAGACCATGTGTTTAAACCTGCATGCACAAAATATTGATCTTCATATGCATGGCCTTTTAAAGATATTTTAAAATGTGTTGTGAATGGAATAATATGTCACATATTCCTCTGAATGAGTGGTTGGAGTTCCTCGAGCATCATCGAGAGTTCAATGTCAGACATGGGGACACCTTGCTCATGAACCAAGGCACCCATCACTAGCCTTCTTGCCACAATCATTTGCATGTGTCAAGGTCCAGCTGCACTAAAGTCTCTTACCATTTCCTCTATAGCCTTTCTCACCTCTTTGACATTAGCTCTATATGTGCCTCTTTGCACCTCATGGTTATGTGTGCCTTGATGAATAAATAGTCTTGACATTGGCCTTGCTGACATCACATAATACACTACACACTCGCACTTGGGGAGCAGGATGAGGGGGTTCTTACAATAGAAGCATCCAAGGCTTCCAAGACCAACAACTGACATTCCAAGAGCCGATATGGTGGTATTGAGTTTACATGCATGGCATGTATTTGGACTTGATTAGTGTGATTTACTTGCGATAGGGTACTAGAACCATGTCATGCGACTCTGCAATCACTTTAATGATAGTGGAGCAAATGAATAATCTTGCACCTGCCCATGCCACCTTGTTTGGGGAGCTAAAAATCGGCCTGCTAGTACAATCTCTATTGGGATACTCTAGCTCTCTAATACATTTGCTTCAACGAATAGTACTGAGGAATGCCATCGATGTTGACATGGACTTTGTCCAGCAATGGCCATCGTACTTTTACTCCATAACCTCCATTGGACGAATATTCTCTACTACTGGTGGAAGCTCATACGCCACATTGCCATCACAGAAAACTAGAATCTCCTCCACTCTCTCTACTATAGCGCTCGTATTCTAAAGCAAATGACATAAGACTCGGTGTCAGCCCCCCAAAGACATTATGTACTCAACCACACTTACAGCATAAGAGGATTGTCGCATCCCCTCCTCTTCCACATCAAGCGTGATAGGGATGGTTTTGGTTTTCTCAATGTCCAGGGGGGTGGTGAGGCTTCCACAGTAATTGTTGTTTTCTCAATGCTATAAGGGTTCTGGGTGAGGTTTATGGTAGGGGAAGGTTGTAATGTAGACCCATTTCCTTGTTCAACAAGATAGTCTTGCGAGACCAAGGTATCTAGAACATATACCTAGACAGCCTCATGGTCATTGTTACAATGGACCGACATGCTTTGTATTTAGCCATTTGCATGGGTGATAGCAAGAACACAGTAGCCATTGCCATTGCAAATTTCTTCCTTCTTCAACATCAAGAACCGACTACTCGTGTAATGCATAATAGATTTGGCAAAGAGGGACGATACATATATGCGGACCTCGATATTTGGTGTAACACTGGATGTTGAATCCATTTCCAAAGCTATCTACACATGTACAAATACTCATGTCAGATATGGGTGTCATTGAAAGACTTAGTGTGCGGATGTATGTCATATACAAGAGACGGAGAGAGAGATGAGGATATATAAAGTGTGTGCATGAGAGAGAGAGAGAGAGAGAGAGAGAGAGAGAGAGAGAGAGAGAGAGGGAGATAGAGAGTGTACATGCATATGTGTGCGTGCGAGTGCTATATGTATAAAGTATTTGGCATGAGAGAGAGAGAGAGAGAGAGAGAGAGAGAGAGAGAGAGAGAGAGAGAGAGAGAGAGAGAGTGTGTGTGTGTGTGTGTATAGATATGGATGCTAGATATGAGAGAGAGAGAGAGAGAGAGAGAGAGAGAGAGAGAGAGAGAGGATATAAAGATTTGTGTGGGAGGGAGAGAACAAAAGAGGGAGATAGAGAGAGAGTGTGTGTGTGAGTGGAATTGGGTACCATGAAGAGAGAGAGAGAAAGAGAGAGAGAGAGAGAGAGAGAGGGGGGGGGACTGGAGAGCACCGAGAGGGAGTTTGGGAGAGAGACCGGGGATGATGGATAGAGTGAGGAGGAGGAGGAGGAGGAGAGAGATAGGGAGGGAGGGAGGCAGGGAGGGAGGGAGAGGTGTACTTACTTGCAAGATTAAGAAAATAATCCACAACTTGAGGGAGGGGACACTTTGACATAGTGGGGCATTAAATACATATCACAGAGAGAGAGAGAGAGAGAGAGATGGAGAAAGGGAGACTGGGAGACATGTGCCATATGAAGAGAGAGATGTGAGAAAGGGAGGGAGGGGGGTGTTAGTCATATTTTTCTACACCAAATATTGGGATGTCGATGATCCCTTCTTTGGTGACAGAATGATCCCAATCCACATGCACTCTCTCTCATCATCCATTCTGGCTCACACGCACTCTCTCTCATACCTTGGACCCTAAATCCAAATAACTAAGATAGATGATGCAGGCGTGCCGATGGCCCCTTTCTTGGTAGGCAGAACGATCCTGATCCACATACACTTGCACTCTCTCTTCATTCCCTCCAAAAAAATCCCATACAACTAACATATTAATGTACAATCATACTAACTAATTAATTAGTATTACTATTACAATACATTGATTTATATGAAATGATTAATAGTAATATATAAATTATTAAATAAGTTAAGTAATATTAATATACCAATGCTTCACTTCATATTAATTGATTACTGTAATAACTAATTAATCAATAAGCTAGTTGATATACATGAATTATAAAATAAGTTGATTATTATAAAATAATAAAATAATTAAAAATTTAATTGATATAATTCGATCGATACACTTAATATATAATCAATCAACTAACGGATACTATCTTATTAAATATTATTTGATTTATAGTAAACCAATAAAAGCTTAATTAATATAATAATATTAATTAATATAGTAACAAATATTTTTAATTACTATATAAATACGTGATAAATTTATTTAATATTTTTAAATTTAAAAAATACATAATATTACCATTAGCCATTACTACTTGAATAAAAGATATTTATTGGTTGTTAAAAACTAATTTATAACTAATACAAGATATTTAAGTAATTTGCAACTAATTAATAAATAATTAATTATTATTTTTTGCTTATTAATTTTAAATAATTAGCTATTGGTTATTACTAAAAAATTTAGTTTGTAGTTATCAATTTTAAAAAAATAGTTATTAATTTCAACTAATCGATCTCAATATAATTTTATTGGCTAAATAATTAGTTAATAGTTAATCTAAAAATCAATTATTTATTAATTATTAATATTGGGTAATTAATTATTTAACTAAATAACTAATAAAAATATAATATTATTTGTTCATTAATAGGTAATTTTTTAATTGGCTAAATGATTACTTAATTAGTTACTTGATTTTTTATTAGATAATTAATTATAAATTGATTATTAATTTATTAGTTAATTAGTTACTTATTTAATTACTTACTTATTGAATATTTAACTTTGAAAAATTATTAGTTAATTAATTATTCAAAAAACTAGTACTTAATTTTTATTAGTTACTTAATTAATCCATAAATTGATTAGTAAGTAAAAATGTTTAAAAATTAATTAAATTCTTAATAGTTAATTTGTTGTCTTAGTTAATAGTTAATTTTATTCACTTATTTTTTGACTCAATAATTGTTTATCTAATTATTTATTTAGTTTATTTAATTAATAATTAGTAAGCTAATTTACTCACTAATTTAATTATTAATTAGTTAAGTAAATAATTAGTTACCTAATTACTATCAAATAGTGATTAACTCGTTAATTAGTTATTTTGCTAAAATAAAAAATTAACTAATTTATTAATAGTTAGTTAATTATTTATTTAATTATTAATGAATATTTACTAGTTATTTAATTAATTTCTCAATTCATGAGAGATTAAATAGCACTTTTTTCTTTTTTAGTTAACTTGTCAAAATAAGAAATTAACTAATTTATTAATAGTTAATTAATTAGTTCATAGTTAATAAATTATTTATTTAATTAGTTACTTAATTATTAATCATGATTGATTAGTTAGTTAATTAATTTCTCAATTTAGGAGAAATTAAATAACACTTTTTACTTTTTTAATTAACTTGCTAAAATAAGAAATTAACTAATTTATTAATAGTTAATTAATAAGTTCATAGTTAATTATTTATTTACTTAATTATTAAACACTGTTGATTAGTTAGTTAGCTTTTTGTTTTTTAATTAACTTAGTAAAATAAAATATTAACTAATTTATTAATACTTAATTAATTAGTTCATAGTTAATAAATTATTTATTTAATTAGTTACTTAATTATTAATCATGATTGATTAGTTAGTTAATTAATTTCTCAATTTATGAGAAATTAAATAACACTTTTTACTTTTTAGTTAACTTGCTAAAATAAGAAATTAACTAATTTATTAATAGTTAATTAATTAGTTCATAGTTAATTATTTCTTTACTTAATTATTAAACACTATTGATTAGTTAGTTAGCTTTTTTTTATTAACTTACTAAAATAAAAGATTAACTAATTTATTAATACTTAATTAATTAGTTCATAGTTAATTATTTATTTACTTAATTATTAATCACTATTGATTAGTTAGTTAGCTTTTTTCTTTTTTAGTTAACTTACTAAAATAAGAAATTAAGTAATGTATTAATAGTTAATTAATTAGTTCATAGCTAATTAATTATTTAGTTAATTAGTTACTTAATTATTAATCACTATTGATTAGTTAGTTAATTAATTTTTCAATTTAAGAAAAATTAAATAATGCTTTTTAATTTTTTAGTTAACTTGCTAAAATAAAAAATTAACTAATTTGTTTATAGTTAGTTAATTAGTTCATAGTTAATTAATTATTTACTTAATTATGAATCAATATTAATTAGTTAGTTAATTAATTTCTCAATTTAGGAGAAATAAAATAACTCTTTTTTGTCTTCATATGAGTGAGTGAGATCCCCCCCTCCCCCCAAACCCACCTCAAGAGAGATCGCATGCAGACAAACGGACGTCCGTGGGGATGGACAAAGTGCGACAGGCGGGTGGACGCGATGCAGGTAAGCGCCAGGAAGGGGGCACCGGTGCTCCCTTCCCCCGCTCTCCCCAACAAATCCCTTCAGTCATCGTTGAGCGGGAGTCACTCCAAGGCACACGACCAAAGCATAGACCTTGGCATACTTGGCAACAGGCTACAAAGGCTTTGTTGGCACCATTTGTTGTGCGTGAGGAGCTCTCACTATAAGCTTGTAGGAAAATCTTTGCGAGAGGTTACCCATCCTAGTAGTGTCGTCACCCAAGTGCACTTAATTGTCAAGTGACTATCCACTAGGCTAGTTCTTTTTGTTGTTCTATACTACAAATATTGTTTTAATTCCCAAGTCTTTCTTCCATAAACTGGCATATAATACCTCATTAATAATAACAATTATCTTCATAAGTAGAGTGAGTTTCATCATTAGAGCTAGTTTTTAAAAATGTGCAACATAAATCAATTTTCTTTGGAATGTATACGCACATTGTTTATTAAAATAAACTAAGTAATGGGGACCCATTCCTTGTGAGAGTAACTTTTCGCCCAACTAGATTTGTGGATTTTCTTCGCCTAATGAGAGGCTGGCGACGACCTTTTTTTGGCGAAAAAACAAACCACAAATCCGAGAATATACTATATGGGGAGAATAGGGACCAATAGGGTACAATTTTTTCTTCGCAAATATTTGTTAATTAGTTGAGATAATGGGGGGAGAGAGAGAAATGGTGATGAGAGAGAGGACATGTGATGTGTCTAATTTTTTCTTGCCAAAAAGGGATCACCGACAGTCCCTTACCAGACAAAAAATTTTCTGGCGACCCATTCCTTGCGAGAGTAACTTTTCGTCCAACTGGATTTGTGGGTTTTCTTCGCCTAATAAGGGGCTGTTGGTGACCCCTTTTTGGTGAAAAAACAAACCACAAATCAAAGAATAGGTACCAATAGGAGAATAGGGTATGGGACCCTATTCTCCCATGTTGTATATTCTCAAATCCGTGGTTTGTTTTTTTGTCAAAAATGGGTCGCTAGCAGCCCCTTAATGGAAGAAAAAAATAACCATAAATCTAGTTGGGCAAGGGAAGAGAAAGTAACAAAGTGATGGGAGAGGGATCAGAGAGAGAGAGAGAGAGAGAGAGAGAGAGAGAGAGAGAGAGAGAGAACATAAATAAAGCAATGTTTGAACGAGTGTGTATAAGCTTCTACTTTGTATAACTATCTCATATTATGCTTTTAGGAGTGTAAAGATCTAGTATTTAGAAAATTTTCTCTCTCTCTTTCGCTCGTAAAGTTAATTAAGTAAATATTTGTTAATTAGTTGAGAAAATGGAGGGAGAGAGAAAGGGTGATGAGAGAGAGGGCATGTGATGTGTGTAATTTTTTCTCGCCGAAAAGGGGTTGCCTGCAGCCCCTTATCAGATGAAAAAAATTTCTGGTGACCCATTCCTTGCAAGAGTAACTTTTCACCCAATTGGATTTGTGGATTTTCTTTGCCTAATAAGGGGCTTTCGGTGACCCCTTTTTGGTAAAAAAACAAACCACAAATCCGAGAATATACTGCATGAGGAGAATAGGGACCAATAGGGTACAAGTTTTTTTTCACCCAAGAGCGGAAAAAAACCCATACCCTATTGGTCCCTATTCTCCCCATGTTGTATATTCTCAGATCTATGGTTTGTTTTTTCACCAAAAAGGGGTCGCCATCAGCCCCTTAATGGGCGGAAAAAAACCATAAATCTTCTTGGGCCAAAATTTACTAAATTTACTATCCAAGAATGGGTCATCGAAAAAATAAATCGTCGATTGCCGGTGACCCCTTTCTGATGAGAAAAATTTATACATATCACATGCTCTCCCTCTTTCCCCTCTCTTTCATCACTCTTTCTCTCACCCCCTATTTTCTCTCTCTTTCACCTATAAAAGGGGCAATCTCTCCCTTTTCACACTGCAAATCGTTCCACTCTCAGTATGTGACTCTCTCTCTCCCTCTCTATCCCTTCCGCACTCTCTCTCCTTTGTCTTTAAAAGGACCCCCCTCCCCTTGCAATTCAACTTTTTGTTTTCTATCCCCTACCCTCAGTATGATTCCATCTCTCTCCCCCCCTCTCTCTCTCCACACCCCTCTCTCTAACACAGTCACACATACTCTATCCCACCATTCTATCCTAGGTTTTTTCCCTCTCTCTCCCCCTCCCTCTCTCTCTCTCTCACACACACACACACACACACACTCTCTCTCTCTCTCTCTCTCTCTCTCCCCCCACCTTCCTCCCTCTCTCTATCTCCTCCTTCCTCCCCCCTCTCTCTGTCTCTCTCCCTCTCCCTCACTCTCACTCTCGCCCTCTCTCCCTGTATCAGCCTTTCACACACTCTCTCTTTATCACTCTTTCTCTTATCCCAATATCATCTCTTCCTTCCTCTCTCTCTCTCTCTCAATTGGCATTTCATTCTTAGGAAATTGAGGAAGCTCGACAAACATTCCCCTCACCGAGCTTGCTCCCTGGATGAGTGGAAGTTCTTATCACCATCGTGCATCAGAGGGGACAATACTGAGATTGACATTGAGGAAAATGCAATTACGCAATGGCCAATTGAACAATTGGTAAGTAGATCCTCTCTTGATTTTTGTTACGATTGCTCTATCTCCCCCTCTTATCCTATTTCAGATCATTGTTTGCAGGAAAGAGAGCGACAACTGAACAAGTATCCCAAGGACTCTGACTTGCCTCCACGATCTACAGCAGGACGATAGGCTATTGTCACCGGCAACATGCAATCACAAGGGGAGAGTCGCTCTCCAAGAGCAAGAGGAAGAGTAACACAAACGCGATCATTGACTTCCATTGAGCTACAAGCAATCATTGCAATTACATGTGGGGAAGGAGTGACATTAGAAGAAGGTAGTTACGCTTCGATGATGCAGGCAAGGAAGGGCAAGAGAAAACTTGTACTATCGGAGAGTGATACTGACAAGGAAAGCAATGACCATCAAAGCATCAAGTCCTTTAGTGCATAGCAAGGGCATGGTTTTACACAACCCAAGAAGAATAGAACACAAAGAACCAAAAAGAAGTGCATGACAGATACCAGTGAAACAACTGGTGAGACCACTCTCACAGTCACTTGCGATAAACGTATTGTGCAAGCATGCATAGAAGACCAGTTGGAAACGTTGATGATGAGTGCTTGTAAGTGATGACAGCATGATTTAGATTATGGTTTTTATTTATTTACATTTATTGGATATTAATTACTTCATCATCTCATTCAGATGTTGACATCCACCCCTTTGCCACCCATCCCATTATGTCATTTGGTTTCCATGCCTACAATTAAACAAGTCACATCAAGGTACAAGCAACTCTCGAAAACCTTTTAGCAATGAGTATGTTAGAGGGATAGGTATATTCATAGTTTCATTAGAGACTCCAAGACACCAGTGCAAGGAGGTTGATGATATGATTAGAACTAATTGGGATCCCATTGGCTAAAAAAGCAAGTCTTCGAGGCAGAAATCAGCGGCACCGATTGGGCCTTTTTGTCAAATTGCATGTTTTATGTGTGGGATGGTAACCATCGGCTCACAGCATGGATGAATGAGATACGCACATGCGAGTGGCCCTAAACCATAGGACCTTAACATTCTACAATGTATTTGTTTCTTACATCATCCTTAACATAATTGACTATTTGTAACAACCTTTCTAGATAATGCGAGGCAACATGTGCATGTTGACTTTCACCTTGTGAAAGTGACAAGTGTGGTAGAGGGGGAGATTTTGTCAGCTATTTCTCGTATAAACAGGTATGCAATGGACCATATTCATGAGATCCTAATATAGAATGTACACAGGCTGGCACAAAAGGGGATTGTCCATACCTCCTATCCAAACCTTGTTTGTGAAGCAATGATGCTAGGGCAGACTGACCATGCAACTATTTTTGGCAAGCTAATTGATGAGGCAAAGGCATAGGTGCAAGCGCACAGAAAGCGACACCCATTCCTGCATGGTACAAGGCACCATTGATTGCACTAGCCCACGTTATGTGGAAGGTAGGTAGTTCTTCAAGCTATCTTAACAATGTTTTTTCTTATGCATTTTTTCCTAATGGAATGATGTTGTCCCTAATTACTAAGTGCAAGACAAGTATGATATGGCAATGTGACAGATCGAACAGAAAAGGACACAGCTCTTCGACTCTGAGTTTAGAACCAAGTGGGGTGAAGCATACTATAATGTCAATGAAAAGCTCGTCAAGAAAACTTGACATTTGCTAAGTGTTACAGACCTAGTCTCGAAGAGAAGTGGTATCAGTAAGTTGCTACCTCTTTGTACCTACCATCTATATTTTTAGAAATCAAGCTCCACCCGTCAGTTTGTCTTGGTGTGTAACCAACATCTGTGACAGCTAGGTGTGTGCTGTCTCCATGTGACTACACTGAATAAGTCGAGTTTGTTTGTGTTAGTAGGTGACTTGACTAGAGTTAGTCAGTCTAGTCAACACTAAGACTAGGTTACTTTACATTGTATTGTGTGTTTCTCAGTTTGTGTGGAAATGAAGAAAAGACTTTGAGAGCCTGAAGGCTCATGGATATGGTGTTTCCCTGTCTCTCTCTCTCTCATCTTTGAACATGGTATCAGAGCATTGCCAGGTTGAGCTCTCTGGAGGCAGAGGATTTAGAGGTCGTGGTTCATTTCGAGGTCGTGGCGACACTCGTAATACTTATGGACAACAGCAGCACAGCAAGGTAATTGGCATGGTGCAAATACACAAGGCCAACATGGATCTGGTGGGTTTAGAGGCAGGGGGAGATCACCTCGAGATAGAGGTGGTGGATCTGGTTCATGGCAGTCATCTGATCAGTCCAACAGGGACAAGGATTGCCATTATTGTGGCAAGTATGGGCACATTGCAAAGGATTGCTACAAGAAGCAGGGAGATATGAAGGCAAAGGGCAGACAACATGGGCACTATGCATCTTCCAATGGTGCTCATGATGGGCAAGTTGATAGACTCTTTGCCATGCAGCATGTATCCAAAAATGCATCAAGACATGATAGAGATGATAGATGGTACATTGACTCTGGAGCGTCAAACCACATGACACCACATGGAGAGTGGTTTGATGAGATGGTTGCAGGTACACATGGTCATGTATGTACTGGGGATAACACCCAACATGACATAAAGCATAAAGGGATTGTTTCTCTCATGATGCCTGATGGCAAGAAGAAAGGCCTGCAAGATGTATTACATGTACCATAACAAAGAATCTTTTGTCTGTGGGTCAAATGGCAGAACAGAATTTGCAAGTGAGATTTAACAAAGATGGGTGTTTCATTGAGGAGTATGGAAATGGTTGCAAGCTAATTGCCAAGGGCAAAAGAGATGGCAGGATGTTTACTTTGGATGCGACCATTCCGGGACTTAAGGCAGCCCATAATGAGAGTGCCATTCGAGATGTAGAGATTTGGCACAAGCAGATTGGACGATCACTAGACCTTACTTGAGTTATGCTGTGGGGCTGATCAGTCAGTTCATGCAGAAGCCTCACAAACCACACTTGGATGCAGTCAGGAGAATTCTGAGATATGTAAAGAGTACCACAGATCATGGACCATTTTATGCATATGGGAAAACCCTTGACTTGATGGGGTATACTGATGCTGACTGGGCTGGTTGCACCTATGACAGGAGGTTAACCAGCAGCTATGCATTTGGATTGGGTAGTAGCATGATCAGTTGGCAGAGTAAGAAACAACCTACAGTTGCACTGTTCAGTACGGAAGTAGAGTATCGTGGTGTGGCCTTGGCGATATGTGAAGCTATGTGGTTACAGAAATTGTTGAATGACTTGGGAGTACACTTGGACAGCAAAGTCAAGCTGTACTGTGACAATTTGAGCAGTGTCATGTTAGCAAGCAATCATGTTTATCATGCAAGATCGAAACACATTGAGGTTCACTACCATTTCATCAGGAAAATGGTTTTAGCATATCAGATTGACTTGGAGAATGTGAAGACTGAAGACCAGGTAGCAGACATCTTTACCAAATCACTTGGTAAACATAATTTCATTCACTTTAGACAGCTACTTGGAGTGATGCAGATGGTTTGAGTTTTTGGTTTGAGCTTGAGGGGGAGTGTTAGAAATCAAGCTCCACCCGTCAGTTTGTCTTGGTGTGTAACCGACATCTGTGACAGCTAGGTGTGTGATGTCTCCATGTGACTACATTGAATAAGTCGGGTTTGTGTTAGTAGGTGACTTGACTAGAGTTAGTCAGTCTAGTCAACACTAAGACTAGGTTACTTTACATTGTATTGTGTGTTTCTCAGTTTGTGTGGAAATGAGGAAAAGACTTTGAGAGCCTGAAGGCTCATGGATATGGTGTTTCCCTGTCTCTCTCTCTCTCATCTTTGAACATATATGTACTTATACTAAATTTATCCAAAGTAACAATGTTTTTGTCAATGCAAAATTGTCACATGCTTGGAGTGGGGCTCCAAGACAGGGGGTGTATTGAATGAGGAGAGAGTATACACATTGACATACTTAAATCTAAACGAGGCAGATAGTGTAAGGATATTGAAGGCCACAAAGAGTTTTGACAAGAAAATTCAAACATTGAGGGGCATGCCTGAACATAGATTATTCTTGTTCAACTAAATTATATTCATCATAAGTTTGACGAATTGGTATTAAACAACATATCTTTGATTTGAGCTAATGGAAATGCACCATTTCGAAGTTGGGGAAGACAAGAGACCTTTTGGGCCATGTTGCAAGACTGGTGGAAAGAGATTGCTTTTGAGTTGGGAGGAATACTATAACATTCGAGTGGAACATGATTTGTTCTTCCAATACACCCAGGAGATAAAGAGAAAGCCAAACGAAGATATAGAGTCACAGAAGTCAACAAAGTTGGTAGCATGGAGGCTTCTATATATGTAGTTCACAATATCCTTCTTTAGTAGCATGTCGGCAGTGCTATCTTGCCAATCCATTCAAGATTTGTAACGGTGACTTTACAAGTCAAGTTCATATATAGGCAGATGGAGAGGAGAGCTATACAAACTTTGCCAGGAGAGTGTGAGGATTGGGCAAACGTGCAAGAGGATCGGTGCATGTATGAGGACTAATAAATAGAGCAACAGTAGGACGAGGAGGTATATCGAAGATGCCCTATTTTCCTCGACTATCTAGAAGGTGAATACCCCTCCAATAAGAAAAGTTTGTACCAAAAATACTCAAGGAAAAAACAAACACAAGAGACAAGGATCCAAAGGCATGGTAAGTGAAATGAGATGCATTCTTAGGAGTATATTGCACTTTGTTATCTTCCAATGAAGAGACTATGATGGGTTCACAGGAAACTGATACTAGTAGTGTGGTTACTATAAAAAGAAAACACAAGAACAAATGCACTTCCAATATCATTGAAGAGAGGCCAAAGATTGGCCCTCATCACCAATTAATTTGGTTTCTCCACACCTAAAAGGTTTGATGTTTTGAAGTACTATAGCCAAGACATCTCTTGTGTCCCTCTAGTAAAAATATTTTCTTGAATATGAATCGTAACCACCATACCATGTAGGTCCCTTTGCTGATACCATTGAAGAGCAAATCGCAATGGAAGGCATCGCTGAGGAGGTTTGTGACATTGGCATGGATAGAAACAAGCTCTTCCAGATCTTGCAGTGGAGAGTGCTACCTTACACACCGCTATAGAGAGATGCATGACAATGACGAGAAGCAGTGCGGCATCACATGGAATTGGCACATGTATTATAGAGCACCAAGATGGTAAGCTTGCTTTTGTACAAAACTCATGATGTGAAGGCATGTAATTCTTATTCATCACCAAAGTAACATCAACAATATTAAGTGTTAATATATGATTGAGTATAGTAAACCCCCTCCTAAACTATGCATGGACCCGTGCTCTGTTCCCATGTCTCTCTGCCCATGTACTAAGCTTGTGCTCTAAAATGCATCCATTTATCTTGGCCAAATAGTGACCTATCATGATCATCATGTAGTTTTCCTAAACCATAGGGTCCCTACTCTTTCACCAGAAAGCCCTCACACATGGCTTAGTTAAAAATGTGCCTCAATAAAGTAGTAAGAATTTCACATGCATGTGTAAAATGTTCCCCAAATAGGCTATCATGATATTGTGCCTTTCTAGGCTATGTAAAGTGTTCCCCAAATATGCTATCATGATATTGTGGCCTTTTTAGCCTACAATCTACAAATTGCCTCTATCACCAGCCCTATTGTAAAGTATGAACTATAAGATGGAAAAAACCCTTGTAGGGGGGGAGACAGGGGGCTTGTACATGCATGTGTAAAATGTTCCCCAAATAGGCTATCATGATATTGTGCCTTTCTAGGCTATGTAAAGTGTTCCCCAAATATGCTATCATGATATTGTGGCCTTTTTAGCCTACAATCTACAAATTACCTCTACCACCAGCCCTATTTCAAAGTATGAACTACAATATGGAAAAGGCCCTTGTGGAGGGGGGGGGGGGCGAAGACAGGGGGTTAGTCTTTTATATCATATAGGTTCTTTACATAGTTGTACCATACCTCTTTTACTATGATTGAGATACCCAATTGTATTTCTTGAAATGTCTCTCATGCCCTCTTGTTGTTTTGTCCCAAAAATAGTTGGTATATCTCCACCTCGAGTTTAGCTAAAGATGCCCATTTCTTTTTTTGCACTAGGCGTTGAAAGATCAATCGAGCTTGCCTATGTGTAGTATCCCCACTAGCTATCTCATGCTTTAACTTTGTCCATATCTCTCGGTACTCATCATCATACTAACTATTTTGTGGGGCATTACTTTATGGTAAATTGGAAGAGGCTAGAGTACGAGGAAAGGCTTGTGTCATTGATGCATGCAAAAATTCTCCCAACCTTGTCATGATCTCATCCAAAGAGCAATATGGGTCCATAGTAAATAATCCATCATATATTGTAGCTCTATATGGATGAGCTATCTTGTGGAGAAACTAATATCTAGGTTATCTAGAAACTAGAGTGGCAAGTGAGCTCTCGATGCAACCTTCTATCATGGTAAAACTCAAATATGCATGATCCAATGTTGAACCAAGGGGCCTTTTGGAGAGGGTTAAGTCAATGATATCTTACAATAGAAATTGTGACACCATGAAATAGTCTACAATTCTCGAACCCCCCTTGGGTTTCCAACATGTAAGCCCTCCTAGATTTTGCCATTGTACCATGTATCCCTTATGCAATGAAATGTCTTTCATACTCTATTATCTCTCAAGTGTCACATATGATATTTTCATGTTCATATCCTCTATGGAAATATCTTGATACATGATGTCATGTGCATCATACATCACTATCTAGGAAAAATGTGTGCATGCATTAAAATCTCCAACTAGTAATATGTTACCCATACTAGCAAGCTATAATATGTCCTCATATAGTGGCATCTAAGGGTACTTGTTTTGTTGCTTATCCTAATGGTGCATACCAAGATTTTCCTGGTGGAAAGTAGCAAACCATTTTGAGCAACTCTCTAAATCCATCTTTGCATACTTAGATCCATAGGTCTCCTGCTTGAATATCTCAATGTGTGACATGTACTTGATCACAAAGCTCCTCCCTAAATAATACAACTACTCCTACAAATCCTATGGTTGCCCCTATTCTATGTGACTAAGGGAAAAAATAGAATCCCATCTATATCTTGGTACCTTTGGTTGATGTCTACCATTGCATTGGTGTGTGCTAGTATACATAGTGATGTCCACATTCTTGAAAATGTCCACAAACTAACCAACATCCATTTGGAGAGCTCCATCACAATTGCGACTTTAGATCTTAGTCTCATAGGCCATCCACCATCATTTGGGCAAAAAATTATCTTATATAGAAGGATGAGAGAGAGAGAGAGAGAGAGAGAGAGAGAGAGAGAGGAGACTATATCTTAATGTCTCTAAAAGGCCAATGTGGCCTATGAGACTACACCAAAACATGAAAATAAATATATCTCTCATCTTAAAAGTTAAAAGATAAAAGATATTCCTATAAGACTAGTTGTTAGGCAACAATATGCTTTATAAGAATATATATGTGGTGTTGATGTAAGTGATATTACTAAGAAAGGAGAAAAAGAAATCTTCTTTTTCTTGGTGAAGTATCTCCCTTAAGTGAAAATTTAGCTCTTGGTGGTTGGTGTGTCTCGACATCTATCTTTCATGGCACTCAATGATAGATCTACATTATCTATGATAAGGGTGTCTAGGCCTCCTTCTAGGTGGGAGTGGGTGTCTCACTTGATCGAGTGACATTGCTCTATCCAAGGAAATACCTCCTAAAGGTGAAGCTCCTCTATAACTTGGCCGTGCTGGCTGTCTACCAATGATGGTGGCCAATTCCATGTTTGATTGGTAGAGAGAAGGATATGTCGTTTGCTGCATCACATGAGGCATCTCAAGGGTCAACATTTTCCATTTGAGACAAAAGAAGAAGCCGTCGTAGGAGAGAGATTAGATTTATGCATGCATCACATGTGGTCTATAAAGAGTCAACTACTTTTTTCCATATGATAGAGAAAGAGAGAGAGAAATGGAAGGATAAAAGTGTGTATGTGTATGTATTTTGGAGAGAGAGAGAGAGAGAGAGAGAGAGAGAGAGAGAGAGAGAGAGAGAGAGATTTTGCAAAGATACACATAGACAAGTCAATGGGATAAGAAAGTGGAAGGTATAGACATAGATGAGATAAAGAATGAGAGCAAGATAGAGAGAATGAGAGAGGGAGAGAGGAGGTTATGGCCAAGAGGATGAGGTATTGGATAGGAGGAGAAGAAAATGGAGGAGACCTTGGGTAAAAGAAGAAAAAAGAGGAGGTGTAGGTGGTAGTAATAGTGGTGCTTGTGATAACCATGGTGGTGATTGCTACAATGATGATGGAAAGAAGGGTTAAACAAGCGATATGTGTTGAACTAAGAAATAGAGGATTATAAAAAATGCATGCTCCAAAAGCTCTCTTCTTGACTTTGCTAACCCCAAATGGAAAATCTTGTAAAACTAAAGTTAAATAAGCTAGTTAAAGAATGGTTAACGTTGTCAAATGAGCCAACAAAGAGCAATCAATCAAAAAAAGCACATGTGAAGCCAAAGAAGCAAGTTGGAAGTTCAATGAGGTGCAAAAAAAACATAGTAAGTATTTTAGAATCTTTGGATGTCATTATAGGCACAAAAGGTTTGGAACGTGACATTTTAGTTTGATTTTATCATATCATGCATGTATATTTTCCTTAAAATTTTGAATGTTGGACTTGCCCTTGTGGAAGTTGTAAGAGCTCATGAAGTCACACTTCTATATTATGAAGCTCTATTCATATATACACAATTGACCCAAAGTAATATAAATGAGTGAGCAAGTCAATCAGTAAAAGCCATGTGACACAATGCAAATATACAATGGGTGGCCACCAAGACCCAAGGATATGTAATAGAGTAGACTATTAGACTTAAAAGAGGCAACGGTTGAGGGCTACCCACCCAAAAACCCTATGCATATGATGTGTAAAATGCATAGAATCTCTCATTCTAGTGTGCAATCTTTGATTTCTTCCTTCAATCTCCTCCCTTCTTGCTTCCACCATTGCGAGAGAGAGAGAGAGAGAGAGAGAGAGAGAGAGAGAGAGAGAGAGAGAGAGAGAGAGAGAGAGAGAGAGAGAGAGAGAGAGAGAGAGAGAGAGAGAGAGAGAGAGAGAGAGAGAGAGAGAGAGAGAGAGAGAGAGAGAGAGAGAGAGAGAGAGAGAGTGTGTGTGTGTGTGTGTGTGTGTGTGTGTGTGTGTGTGTGTGTGTGTGTGTGGGGGGGGGGACTAGGAAGGAGAAGCATCTATTCATTGCTTGCTCTCCTCTTACTTTGACTTCTCTTCTACCATAGAATATATGGACTTCAATGTGGAGGTAGGGGTGGCGATTGCTTTCTATTAACAAAAAGAATATGAGTGTAAGAAAGAGAGTAAGGGACTAGGAAAGAGAATCTTCTACTCTTCTTAGAGGGGAAAGAGGTGAGAACTCATCTAATTGGGTTGGCAACCTAAGAGCTTGGATTTGACACACCTTGAATCATGAGACAATTGAGCTCCTTTAAAAAACTAATAAACATAGTGAAATAGGTAAGTCGATGAGCCTACAATGAAATTTGAACCTTGTTTACTTTCTAGAATTCATGGGGTTGGGTGACTCAAAGCTAGAGTACAAGCCAATTATATGAGAGGTAGCTTGTGCCATTGAAGAAGAGTGAAAGATCTTGAAAAAATGAGTTCCATTAAAGTCCCACCATTGTGTATAATGCCAAAATTTGTTTACTCCAAAACATGCATGGCTAGATTAGGATTACCAATTGTGAAATAGGAATTGTAATTTCTCAAAAGGATTGAGCCCTTGCTCTCTAACTAGAGAAGGCACATCTATTTTGAAACACAAATAGTTAGCTTGGGAAGGCCAAATCAATATTCGAGTGGTTTTTTGGATAGAACGAGTGGAGAATAAGCTCGATCAAAATTCATCATCATCTTCTTCTTCAAAAACCTCAAAAAACCATGAAAAGTTTTATATGCAATCTTGTGTAGAGAAATATATGTGCATGATGCATCCATTACCTTACTTGCTTGCATTGAGTATTGAGCTTCATGACATATTTTGCTTATAGAGTAAAGCATAAGCATACAGAGTTTGAAGCCAATTTCATTGATAATGTGTGCTTTAATAATTATAGGTGGTAGAAAATGCTTTATATTCCTTGTTACTCACTCGTTATGCTATAGGGGTGTGGCCCATTATGCTATAGGAGTGTGGCTCATTAGCTATAGGAGCGTGGCTTGTTATGCTATACAAGTGTGGCTCTTTTGCTTGTCTATCATCCAAACATATTGTGCAAGTTAATTTCCACAAGTAGGAGATCATATTTGATCACCACAATTGCATTATCCCATAAGTAGAAGATAATACTAAATCACCACAATTGCAGTATCCCATCACCATGGTTGCTAGTTTCAAAGGCTAAAATCACAACATTTCATGCCTTTGTGGATCAAGAACAATGAATCACATATGACATATGGGGTTATTCATCTAATCTCACTTGGAGGCATCAAACATTGTTAAATCTACATATCAAAGTCTTCTATTGATCATCACAACTATAGGGGTGAATCACCACTACTGCATTAGTAGAGATGTGAAAACATAATTTCTACTTGCATTTGAAGTTGTTTAGTCTGTGTATGACCTATATCATAAGTATTGGTCATAGCTTATAGTCAATGTCACTTGAGTATATTTAATATCACCTTGATTATCTTGCCCAGCGTGATTGGAAGCTAGGACCACCTTGTGTAAATTTGTAATAAGTGCCTCATCATTCCATGACCTTGAGGGCATAAATCTATTGTGCATCATCTAAGGATTGGAATTATTTAGCTAACACATCCTATCAAAGAGTATTCATTTTGAGTGAGAACTTGTGCTTTATTTTGTTGTGAGTGGTTGGCTAAGTGTTATAGGGCTTGATGAACATTTGTGGTATCTATAGTGCAATGCCAAATGATCGATATTCATTCAAGAAGCTCTCTTTGCACCATCATGATTGCAATTGTTGTACCACTATGACGAATCTATGAGCTCCACCACTGTGATTGCCATCATGAATAAATCTAGGAGCTCCACCACCATGATTGCCATCATTGCTTGACCTTGTGTAAATCATCACCTAATACACCATTAGAGGCCATTATATGTGACGATTAATGGATGTGTCACACAAACACATAAGCATCACCATTACAACTAATCACCATAAGTTACTTATATCATCGTGTGACTACCATATCATCAACTAGGATGGTTACCACCATGATTGTCACCATTGTGTAGATCACATCATCAGCTTGAGTGCCATATAGAGAAAGCAAGTTCCAACATACACCAAAAAGCATCTACACTAGACAAGGGGACTTTCACAATTTTAATTGTTCACCACGATGCTTTTAGAAATAGTAGTATGTACTTTAACTAAAAATAAAAAATCATAGCTTTCTATAAATTTGTCTCCTACATGCTACCATCTATTCTTGCACACTACAACATGATTTATTGCATAAACCATTGGATATTTTTACATCTAAAACCTTGTAACAACACCAAAAGTCCAAGATAAGAAACATGTATTCTATAACCTAGAGCTACATGAGCTCTCATTTATAGCATCTACAACACAAGGTCTTTACAGATGCTCTCATCTCTTCCAATGTATGCAATTATAGTTACTTTTTTATTCAAGCTACAAATTACCACAGAGAACATGTGTGAGGTTAATTATCTTTGTGTTGTTTGAGGTGTTGTGGTTGCAGTCTCTATCTCTCATCCTTTGAAGATCATGGTCATAATGTGGTAGCCTTGATCTTGTGGTCACATTGTGATGCATGATTTGATGACATTCATAATGGTGTTTAGTTAAACAATTAGTTACTACGTATTGATTTCAAAAAATGGATAGTGATGACTATGAGGGAGGGAAGTTGATTGATAGTAAGGGAATAGATTATTAGTTCAAAAGGGTGACAATGATAATGATCTATGATATCTAGAGGATGATGTGTCTAAGGTGTATGGAGACATCCCTTATTGATCACATCTTGTGATCATGGTTATGCGGTCCCTTGAGATTGATAGATTTATTGATGATAAGCACGATGTGATGTAGTCCATGATAAGATCAATGTTTAATTTGTTTATGATGTGTTTGACCTTTGTAAATATTATTGTGATGTTTAGTTAGATGATGCTAGCTAGTCTTGGAGGTATTGAAAGAGTGTAAAGCTTGAGACTTAAGATCTTTAATTATTCTATTCTTACCCCCCAACAATTACAATTCCCCCTTTCTTATGGGATTCTTGGGGGCATTACATCCTTTCCTTGTTAAAAGAATCAAGACATCCACATCTTGAGAATAATTTAGGGTATTGTTTTCTACATTTCTACTATGTTAGTTTGATTGTGCACAAGTACTTAAATGGAAAAATACATAATGAAATCAAAGATAATTTGATCTCAATATTTTGTGGTACAATTTTCCATTGCAAGGTAATGTATATGACAAGTGTAAGGCTTATTACACCTCAAGAAGATGTTTTTACGGTTTCTAAGATATCTTTCATCTTTGGCAAAGCGATACAAACATGCAATCAATCTATTGGAATTTAGCGCTACCGATGCAAAGTCACCACATCCTACATTGCAATCTAAAATGGTGTCCCCTTCTTTTGTGTACGTTTGCAATAATGAGCTCCAAAAAGCTCTACCACGTTGCATGCCTCCTACAGTATTTGGTAGTCATATAATGTATTAGAAATCTACTAAATGTTTACAAAACATATCTACAATATTTTAACAACATTGGATCTCATATTGACCTCTCATTGGGGATCTTGATGTATCTCACACCACTCATTTGTAGTAATGTCATCTTTTGTGAACTCCGGAGGGATGATTCCATTGTAAGCAATATCTGAATGCATGTATGCTTGACTATATAGCACATGTACCTGCATTTAAAGATTGAAATACTAATTTTAGTAATTATACTCACTAAATGGAGCCAACAAGTGTGATACATAAACAATATCTAGCATGAGCATATCATGACTTTAAAACTCTCACCTCTCTACCTCTAATGACACGTACAAGTGTCTTGCAATGAATAACCTGTGCCATGCATAAGGCCCAACACTTCTGCCGCCTTGACTCCATTCATTGCTGTCCATCCTCCACAACTTGCTCGACAAGTTCTATCATGGAGTGTGTTGTGGCAAGGAAAAGTAACATCCCTGCATCCTTGAGAACACGATCAGCCAGATACATGGCATCGACTGACTCTACCTCAGTATGGGAGTTCCATGATGGAATTCCATCCCCCAATCCATGCACAAAACTATCTTCAAGGAGACAAACTAGCACGATATCACATGCTGTGTTTGTGGTTTCTTCGTCAACCTCGACCATCTTATTTCAGTTGACCTCCTCCAATGCCTCTACCAATCGAGAGAATGCCTCACTTGGCTGATCATTTCACAATGCATATTCGATCTCAAATGGGTTGCAGAGAACAGTACACCACTCCACCTTCGCCATCATAGCGGCATGTGAGACAACTTGCAAGGGGTCTTCCATAGGGCTTTCAATGTTGTGGACCTTTGCACATTGACTCCTTGATTAGTAACATATTCTTCTTACTGAATGTTAACGATAGATAATATTCTTCTTACATGTTTGTTTACCTGCATGTGTGGTTGGAACATCTTGGACCATTGTAGCTTTGTGGGAGATGATGTCTTGCAAGTGGAATTCCATGCGACGTTCAGTATGGCCCTTTGTATGATAATGCCATAATTAGCAACATATTTTTCGTTCAAAATGTTATTGTAGATAGTATTATTGAGACATGTTAGTTCACCATTGTTTGTGGCTGGTACAACCTCCAACATTATAGGTTGAAAATAAAAAATTGTATCCCCCTCTACCAAAATACAGACCATTCTTATTGGCATTGTATTGTGGGGAAAAAAAACCATGAGTCATGCTTGTTTACCAGTAGCTGCTATGTCCCCTAGTACGGCTAGTCCATGTTCTTATACTCTTTCCTTCCCTACACAAGGACGCACATCACTATTAACATCATATAATGATAGAATATTTTAAAGCTTTGACATCATCCAATCGATTTTTTACCTCTCTGCACATGAGCCATGTCCAATGTGACCTCAAATCCAAGACACTTAATTCTTCTACCCTTTGCATGCTATTATAGAGAAAGGCAAGGCACATTGAAAGATGTTTTATTACTACTTTGTGAATTTCCTCAAGCATTTGACATTGTGGCTTAAGCCAATCTCATGCAACATCCACAAGACATTGACTCTCCAAAAGAGTTGCAGTGGGGGGTTTATGCCTTGAATGAGTCAATGATAGGGAGGGATTTATGGCTTTATGAGTCAGTGATGGCAAGAGTGCATACTCCAAGAGGGCTTTTCAATTTGATGGACAATAAAGTTGGGGTGAATTAGGGATGCCCACTTTCATTCACTCTCTTTGATGTTTATAATGAGTAGGTCTCATACTATATGGGATAGATTAGGGGCATTATGTAGAGCTTGGTTTGCATATTGATACCCATCTTGTTGTATGTGGATAATGTTGTATTGATGGTAGACTCTCTCAAGGGCTTGTCAAGACACATGGATGCATTGCAAGCCTTTTACATAGATATTGAATTAACAACAAATCTTTGAAAGACCAAGGTGGTGTTGTTTAACACCACACAAGCTCTGATAACCCAAGCAAGTCATTAGTTAGCTCTTGGAGGGGATAGTGTTGAGTACACTAGATCTTATGTATATTTGGGGGTCACATTTATAAGATCTACATTTTAATTGTGAGGTGCAATAGCTATAGTAGGCTAGATAGAGGCTATGCAACACTACAAGTACTTGAGGGAAAATGTACATATGCTCAATTCCAAGAACTAGACTAAATTCTGGCGATTGATACATTGGTTACCTTAGCCTTGCTATATGAATCCCCAATATGGGGACTAGACCTTTGCAAAAAGAACTAGAAGAGTATTGAGAGACCATTAGTGATGATTAATTTCTTGCATGATATAGATCAAACAATTGGTATCCTATAATAATATTATAGTAGAGATTAGAGCAACATTTATGGTCATGGAGGCACTATTTCAGTCAACTTACAAAGAATATGTAAGCTCCCTAAATATAAATATCTATGATTGGCATTGACTTCCTCTAGATAGTTGGTAGAGAGTGGGGATAAACATTGTTGGTATGCAAATATGAAATCACAATTTACTAGATTAGGCATCGATCCACACCCATCCCTATAGTAAAATTTGGATTTCCCATACTTATATTGTGAAGATTAATACAAACCATAGATTGGTACACCTCCAAAGCCCCTTGGTACAAGGATGGTAGAGTATTAGTGCCATTTCTTACACGTCTTGGTAGAGAGGGATTCATTGTTAGTCTAATGTACATGGACATCCACCTTCCCCATGGTATATGTAGTGATATTGGATAGATATATGAACATCATCACACTAGCTCAAATTTGAGATAGGATGGTGTACATATTTGAGGATACATGCATGTGTTGGTTATGCCACTATGAGGTTAAGTCTGAGGATCATCACGCTAGCTTAGGATTGAGATAGGATGGTATACATGTTTGAAGATGCATGCATGTTCAAGTTATGCTAGTAGGAGGTAGAGTTTAAGTATCATCTTCACAAAAGGTGAGGGTTGAGACAGGTTGATATACACATTTGAAGATACATGTATGTGCCAATTATATCACCATGAGATTGACTCTAATGAGCACTTTATTTGCAAATGTATTACATTTAATGAGATTAGAGGGATAATTCATTGCCTCTTCCTGGAGGGTTTTAGCTCACTCTACAGGCAATGGAGTATTCTCTAACTAGGATTGTTCTTATTGAAGCTCCATGTATATGGAGAGAAACTTCTAAGGAGTAGGAAATAGACAGAGTCAAAGCCAAAGCCAGAGATCCAATGAGTTCTTACATAGTTTTCGATGCTAACTCATAGATGCAATCGCTACAATAGTGTCATCACACCACCCATAATTCACAAAGGGTCATAGCAGACCAAGTAGCCATACTTGATAGAACACAACACCCACCACCCTATCACCATGTTCCACATCCTTATTTTTTTGCAAATTCAAGCCATAATTTCTCACCATCAAAGAGAGTACCTCCCCTTAGTAGACCCAATGTCTTAGACCACCCCATTACAATTTTTTTCCCCCTCGAGGAGGATACATTGTTTTGAGAGAGGATACATTGTTTTGAGAGAGCCATATTGATCAAGGTGGGATCCTATAAGTCAGCTGAAGAATCATCAAGATATTATTTTGTTCATAGTGGTAGCCTATACTTACAATCATCATAGTTTTTTTTTCATTTTCATTTTTGTTGGGTGTTAAAAGCTACCTTGCTTTGCACATAATGCCCACACACCTATACACTATAGTGGTAACTGCCCATCATTGTAACTTTATTCTTTATTCTTTCCATGACAATAGAATAAGGAAAGGCATGTCACACATTCTGACTATTGGAGTTTCCACATACCATTTAGCTCTTTGTTGCTTGAATCTCCATAGCTCTTGCTTCCTCTTACTTTTCTTATGCTCTCACCTTGTCCACCCTTCAACAAGTATCAAAGAAAGCACTCAAGGAGCTTATCAACATCCATTTCAGCCTTAGAAGAGAGCGTCATTCTAAATTTTCATGGCAACCACCTATTGCTTCTTCGATCAGCTTCGCACCTTCAAAGCTTATTGAAGACCTTCCGAACATCTTGGTTGTCCCTTCTTGGTCTTCTCTAGTCCCACTTCAGCTCCATGTATTGTTTGAGCTTGGTAGACCTTGGCATTTTCTCCCATGCACTTGTGGCTTGTTCTAAAGCACCTTTTGGAGAGATTGAAGCCAACCATTGCTCTACTATTGAGGGCAGAAACCTATTGTATGTTGTTTGAACCACAAGTATTTTCTTGATTAATTCTTTATTGATGCTTATGGGAAAGTTTCTTATTTATGGATGTTTTATTGATACTCGAGAAAGGTTTTTGGATCCATTAGAGCTTGAATATCTTTGTCATTGAAGGGTTCTTTGATGTTATACCCCATGGGCAGCAAGCATACATAGTGAAGTCTTCTATATTGAATATATACACGTGCTTTGGGGATGATACATGGAATTATTGATACTTAGCATTGATTATCATACTCGGACATGCTTATGTTGAGCTCTAAGCCTTGGATATTTGCTTTAATGGTTTCGTATTTAAGATCTTGAAGGCTTTTTGTGGGTATATGGTCCTAGATATATTACTTCATGTATTTGGGCACCCGAATGTTATGAGACACATGTATTGAGCTTTTTCTTTGCTCTTGGAAATTCCAGATTTGCTTCCATGGGAGCAATTTGATATTTTCATTGTAGAGCTTAGACTCTTGAATTGGTGGGACACTCTTACATACTTATTGGTTTATGCATACATTGTCTTTGTTGTAGACATTGATTATTGTGGGCTGATTTATCTTTGGTTCATACATCCAGTACTTCCCCTTGTCACACAAATTTTTCAACTTTGGATGTATACTTAGTTATGTAATTGTTCACGATTCATATGTAGTGAGTTAGTTTACAAATTGGTGGATCTATGTTGCTTTTTGGAGATCTTTTATGCAAAGTTAGCTTATGTACATGCTACTTCTTTGCTTGAAATTATGTTTATCCATACAATATCTTTCAATCTTGGACAACATTTGGTAGATTGATGCAAAGTTAACTTATGTACATGCTACTTCGTTGCTTGAAATTATGTTTATGCATACAATACCCTTCAATCTTGGGCAACATTTGGTAGATTGGTGGTTTATCCTCTATCTTGCACTGCTAGTTACATTGTATATCTTGGCCATACTGAAATTTAATTTTAAGCAGTTTCTTTGAGAGTAGACACTTATATTGCGCACTCTAGTGCTTCTTACTTGTGGATATCATTGTATTGGCCTAGTCTTCCTCTTGTTATATGCTTGCTACTTGTGGATCTACTATCATTACAATAATTCATGCTCTCTTTGGTTAGCAGACATAATAGCAAGTGTTTCAAATGCTTCCAAAGATAGTGATATCTTTAATATAGAGAAGTTAGATGGCAATAACTTTCAGTATTGGAAGACTTATATTTAGCAAGTATTAGTGTAAAAGAAGCAAGTGAGGCCATTGAAAACCAAGGAAACAAATCCAAAGGATCGAAATAGAGATTTTTGGGGAGGAGCCTAATGAGCTATGGAAGTCCATCTTATATTTTCATTGTCTAACCAAGTTTATTTCAATGTCATTGTGATTGAAGGTGGTGCTTATGAATTATAGAAAAAGATATGTCATCTTTATAACAAGCAAACTCCTATTTCATAGTTTTATTGGTTGAAAAAGTTTGTGGAATTTCATTCAAAGGAGGACACTCCCATGTCCATTCATTTGAATGAGTTTCTCTCCATTTTTAGCCCAGTGATCTCATAAGGCATTCCCTTTGAGGATAATGTTAAGTATTTATTATTGCGTGATACACTGGCCAAGTCTTGGGATACATTTTGTACTACTATAAGTGCTAATTCTCCTAAAGTTGGCTTTAAATTCTTCAATTTAGAGAGCACCTTACTTATAGAGAATACATGAATAAGAAGAACATCAATGCAACACATACTTCTCATGCACTTACAATTAGAGGCAAACATGATGGTAAAGGGAATAATAACCACTGCGGTAGAGACTCATAGCCCAATAAGGGCAAGTCTAAGTCCCATGAGTAGTCATGTAAAAAATCTCGCGGTCTTAAGTCCTCTCTCATACTTGTCATTAATATAGGCAGTAGGATCACTATGGGAGCTCACGCTTGACTACCAAGACCCACAAACTATTTATTGTTTCAAGCGTTTCAAGCCAAGTGCAATGACTACCTCTCAAATAGCCATCTACACTCTCATACCTATGAGTGTAGTGAGCTTACCTTCATGCCTGATCAAGTTGCCTTCTCCCACAAGCTCTCTAGTAGCTCCCCGATCCAAGTGCAAGCTTGATCCTCAAGCTCCATTTCCACAAGTGAGATAAGAGAAGAGAAGAAGAAGAGAGGAGAAGATGGAGAGCTTCTCCACCACTGTCCCTCGCCCTCACACACTCACTCCCTCAAACTCCCTCTCTCAAGCACAAGCACCAGCAAGAAGAAGAAGAGAGCTAGTTTTGGCCACACACAAGAATGAACTTCTTCATTCATCTTTTGCCTTTTATACATGCCCTACCTCCTCCTTGGGCATCCATCTCTTTTTTACATGACCAACCATTTTAGCCTAGGTCCTCTTTCCCTCCTCTTTCCCTCTTCCCTTCCTATTTACATTGTTCCTTCACCCATGCCCATCTACATTTACAAATTGCATAAGAGGGAGCATGGTGCTCTTTTACAAAAATTTGTGTTTTTATATTTAAAATGTGTCTTTTCCTTTTTGCACTCACCTTGGAGTTTTAATGTTGCTCATGCACTTTTGGTTTTTTTCTTCTATTTTTTCGTTGGGCTACCTTTTTTCACTTTGCCCTATGTCTTTTGATTTTCTTTCACTTTCTTAACACTAAGGTTAATATTACCCCCCTTTTAGCTGAGTCCATGACACTTGTTGATGAGGTCTTGGGTGGTTGAAGGTTTGCCATGTGGGTTGATGATGGGGCTTTGGGGAGATTGGCCATAGAGAAGTTCAAGCATAATTTTTAAAGCAATTATAGGTCCCTTCTAGTTATGTTTTATGTCCTCTTGTTTTCTTCTTTTCACCTTGTGAGAGCCCTTCTAAGAGGGCAACATGGTAAACCAATCATTCATGCTAAAGGTTTTGGGTTCCCAATTTTCGTCAACTCCCTAGCTATAGATGGTACAAGAGTTTACTAAATGTGAAGGGCACCTTATGGATGCCATGCACAGAATGAATTCGCATAGAAAGAAGCTCAATGAGAAAGGTGAATGAACTAAAAATGAATATTAAGAAGACTAATGAAAATGTATTGGGCACAAAAAAATTTTGAAAGCTCTCAACTTTCAAAAAAGTTATTATTAACTTCACAACATCTTTATCATGTTCCTTTGTTAGATTTTATAAGTAAATAAGGACTTTGGGACTATCAAAACATGTCAAAATTTGGAGCTTTTCGGCTAAAAAGGAGGAGAGAATCACTCTATTATCTCCAAAAAAGAGGAGACAAAAATATCATATTCTTGCACACATGGCAAACTCTATTTGGCTCTTTTTTTAATCATGTGATTAATAAAAGTGCATTTTTTGAAGCATTTTTGACCCTAATATAGATTGTCTAGTGAGATGTACATCCTACATTAGGATTGGAAAGTGAACAACATATTTGAGAACCATTACCATGAGGATAATTGCATTACATTGACACTAATTGAAAGAATGAAAAACTTGGTTTTACACATTGCACATGCATTCACTTACACAAATTGATAAGAGGACTTGTTGCAAAAGTAATACAAAACACATAAAGAAATAAGTCCAAAGAAGGAATCAAAAAATAAATAGTTGTGGTGCTTGGTTTTTAGTGTAAAATGATTATTAGATATAGAGAAATTTGATTTTTAAGTTTTAAAAAAAGTAAAATTTTGAGAGTTTATTCTAAGATATTTTGGAATTTTTTTAATATTCTCACTTTTGGTCAACAAATAAACCTATTGGTCAAATTTCTTATCTTTTAAGAAATGTATTTGTAAATGTTTTTGATTTTTTTTAGTTTGAAAACTTTAGGGTATCCCTTCACTCTAAGCTTTACTTCTTCATTTCTCTACTCTCTCATAACTCTCTTGTGAGATTTTCTTTGTGTCCATCCAACCTAACTTGATTTGTCATGCTCATATCTATGTCTATGCACTCTCCTTTTACACTCAACTATTCCATTTCCCTTGAAATCTCTATGTGTCCTTCCATCCTATGTTCAGCTAAACTACCTGCTTTCATTTGACATCTTTGTGTGTCTATTTTTGTCTCTCTAGTCTACCTCATAGATATCAAAACATCTATTTTCATTAACCTCTCTATGTGTCTATTTTTAATCTACCTCCACAGAATCAAGCACCTTGATACCATTAACATCTCTATGTATCTATTTGTGCTTTTTCATTCCACCTACACAAACATCAAATCCCTATTCTCCTTAATACCTTTATATGTTTTCACTATGTGTTTACACATGCCTCTCTAGTCAACCTCCATAGACTACTCTATTTTCATTTTAACAACTCTGTGTGGTGAATCTTTGTGTGTCTATTTGTGCCTTTTTAGTTTATCTCCATTAACATCCCATTGATCCCATAATCAATAAACCTCCCATTTTCTTAAGAATCATAAACTTGTTGAAATATGCATGTGATTGATAGCTTGGTTGAACTAGATGGCATAATGATCAAGTGAAAGCATGTGTTCATAACCTGCCAAGTAATTGCAAAAATTTATCATGGTGTCATCATGGCACATGACCTATAAAATATAATGGCTAATAGAAGAAGTGAAGAAAATTAAATGAATATTAGGCTTTCACTCCTTATCTTATTCATTGACTTACCAATCTCTTACTATGTAGGAAAGATTTCTAGGCAAAAGGTAGCGGCAAAGAAGCTTTGATGCCAGGAGGCATATTCTACGGTGGATTCCTTGAGACCACGGTGGATTCTGTGAGTTTTTATTCCACGGTGGATTCCGTGAGGTTTTGCGGTGGATTCCGTATAACTATATTTATTTTACAGGGCGCTCGTACACAAGGTGGATTCCTTTTGCGAGAAGCTGATGGGCACGCCTGTCCTTTTCAGGCATCATGTTGATTTAATGTGCACATGGGTGACTCCATAGCGGGTGATCCCGCAAAATACATATTTAAATTAATGGACGTTTATGAGTTTAGAGTGCATTTGTATTAAATTAAGGTTAGGACACAGAGTTCCAACCTATTTATTTATTTTGTAGCTGAAGAATGCTAGGTATTCACTTTTGTCGGTTTAATTTTATTATTTTCTAATAATTGTGAATGCTTTAGTTGATGTGTAGAGCAAGCAGCGGTGGCATTGGGAAGCACTAGGCAATAGCGTGTATTCAATAAATTATCATTTTTTATGGACGCTCGTCTTATCATTAAAGGTGTGGTACTGCTAATATTTATTTAGGTACGCTTATTTATTGAAGCGCTTGACAAATATTTATTATTTTGTATGCGTATGGGTGCACAATTTAAATATTTCATTATGGGACATTGCATTTGGGCATAGCCCGACTTTTGGGCCACCCAACCACTTTATTCTTTATTTGGATAAAAGCAAACACAAAAGCTAAAGCATGCTTATTGTAAAATTGGGCTATTTTTTAGCTTTGAGATGAATAAATTTTTAAATACATGCCTCGTGAAGTGCTTACACAAGGCATGGGGAAAGATTGTACCCAATTGGTCTCTTTTCTTCATATCATGCAAATCTATCTTCTTACTTTTTGAGCTTAAATAGAGTTCTTTGTTCTTAGGGACCTTCCAACACTCGCTACGTATGCATCCAGCATCCGATTTGCGGACCAGTGGTATCAGAGCGAAGTTGAGATCAAGGGTGTCCAATCAGTTACCATCTCGCGCGAAGGCGAAGCTCCTGGAACAAACAAGCTCTACAGTCAATCTCGCGACAGACCAGCAATACCAGCACATCACAAGGCCATCACACCTTAGATATCCCTCTCACATCGTGGCTCTCTCACAACACATGTGTTGCATTGATCTAACGTGGATACAAGTAACTTGGCACTTGGACTCACAAGATCGCATCATAGAAGACTTCCAGACTCATAGGTATCCACCTTCAACCATCTTGGACCACATCCCCATGAGGTCATCACAGGTGAATCTCATCTCTCCTCATGATTCTCAACTCCAGTGAGTCATCTCAACATGAATTCAAAGCAAGGGGCCTGTTTGTCATGACGCAATAGAGAACCCTACACATCAGAAGGATAAAATGATGGTTGCTCGATGTGTCATGACCACCATGGAGGAGGAGGGGAAGAAAGTGCCCCTAGACACTAGACTTCGAAGAACCAAGGCCTTCCTGGCATTTTTTTGGCATTAAAATTTTTTTTCCTTCTCTTGGGAAACCAATATGTGTGCACATTAAGTTTTCTCATATTTCAATAAAAGTTGATGGATTTACAATCATTTCACAATCATAGGATGGATTGTATGTGTGACACTATTTATAGCCAATTTTAGGTTTTAAAAGGGTTCAAAGTTCAATATTCTTCTTATTTTCATATATCACTTTCACTCTTTCCTCCTCACCTTCCTTCTTCTCCATTCTTCTCTCCCTGGGCTTGCATGGCATGTGCCAAGTAAATCACTTGTTGTGATCCCAAGACTATGTGCACTATGCCCCCTGGTGCACTAGCTATGGTAGGTGTAGCACCCTCTAAGTCTCCACTAGACCGCCACAACATTAGAAGAGAAGATGGTGGCACCAAGTACTTTAGCCTTATGAGAGATTAAGTAGATATAATGTGGGTATGAGCTTCTAATATCCAAGGCACTATTCCAAAAGGTTATTTGAGAGATTCTATAGGATTTGCATGGACAAGCCTGGGAATGTTTTGGGACTGTCCAACACCATGAAAGTGGACCTCTATAGTAATGTAGGCCTTGCAGACAATGGTAGAGGCGTATCTTATTGACATCTTCAATGGCACACAATTGACAACCATCCATGCCAAGCAAGTCACTATGACTAAAAAGGATATGAACTTCATTAATCACCTTTGTCAGGGCAAGGAACCCCGACCTCATGGTACTTATACATGAGATTTTGTTATGTGCCACAACGCTAAGCAATCTCAAAACCGTTACTTTTTATAGTAATTTTTGTGATGAAATATATATTTATATTTATGTCTCCATTATTTGAGTACTCGTCACCTTTATTTTGAGTAATTTTAATTGTTGATTTTATTTAATTGCAACGTGTAGCCATTAACAAGTGTATTTTAATGCATGAATCCACCACACATTGTCATACTAACACAAATTATGTATGATCACATTTGGTATACCACATGTTTTTGTTTTAACACGTATTATGTATGATCACATTGAGTGTAAGCGAACGTTGTCATAAGAATGCAAATTATGCACCTAACTGGTTCTCGATCATAGTAACTAAATATACCACACAATTATATAATGGACTTGCATTGTGCTACTACATAAAGATTTGTCGTGTGCTATCGCATGTAAATACATATTAGAATGTCACAATATTATCATATGCATGTGGGCCACATATTTTTTAAATAATTTCACAATTATTTAGACAAAGAAAAGTAGTTAGCATTGACCAAATAAGATATAATCTTTGTTGACAGTGACTAATACAAAAGGTATTTAAGCAAACCCTAAACAAAGAAACTCAATGTTTCTTCAATTCCTTTGATGCCAAAGATGAGGAGCCTTCATATGCAAATAACAATGGTTTCTTTGACTTGAATATAATGCACTTACCCTTCAAATCTTTCTATAAGAGAATGGGGTTGGAGACCTTGCCAAGATCACCCAGAGTAACAATCGTGTAGAGTGCTCCACTATGCACTTCATCGAACAAGTGCAGAAGCTTCTTGCACTTCAGGATAACCATCTTCTCGAGATTGGAGGTTTTAGGCATGGTATATAATGGTATAAAATTTTTCAATTCTCAAATCTTCATTATTCTCTCATCCCCTCCAAGCAGGCACTACTTATGGAAGATGACAATATCATTAAAAGGGTGGCCAATGTACTCCTTCCAAAGCAAAGTCATTACACCACTCCGCACATCTTGATCCTCCTTTACGTGATGTAGACCCATCAATGTAAAGTATGTCATGGATCATGTTGTCCAAACAAAAAGATGATTACTAACTAACCTAGAGTTATCATATTGCAATGAAACTTGATTGGGGTTGCATCATGCTTGGAGGATGCTATGGATGAAGTTTTGCTAAAAAATGTAACATGTATGGCCCTGGTCCAAAGTCTAGTGTCTATGGCTACTTTATTGTCAAAACTTCATCCATGGTAAGAAAGTGGCCCCAAATGTCGAACTTCACACCAAGGCCATATAATTTCATCTATGGTATCATCTAGACACAATGCACTTGTAGATCAAGTTTTGTTGTTATAGAATATATCAAACTTGGATAGCTTACTTTCTCCAGCTCATCTTGAAACTTCAACTCCTCATGCATTAATGATGCACCGTTTTGAGCAAGGAGATCAAGAAATTCCCTCATCATTTTGAAATATTTGGCCTCAGTCTCAAGAGCTCATGCTACAAAGCTTCAAAATCAACATTGGAAACATTATAATCTACCTCAACTATAGCAATGTCCTCCTGGGTAGCTATGATTACACTCATTGTGTCTACAATGGTGCCATCATGCCTTTCAACTTTTATCGTTGTTGGATTCACATCCATGTTATCATAATTGATTATGTCATCCATAAAATCTCTAATGAGATTCAAAAAGAGCTCTTCTTGCTCCATCTCCAAATACTCCAACACATCAAATAGTACTAAGTATTGTACACCCTATATCTCTATAGGCATCAAGGAGGTGAGATTGGGATTTGTCCGAGATTGGCTCTTCTGGATATATGATGGCACTAGGAGATCCAAGCCTTGCTTTGTCACCATACAATACTCCTCGAGATTTATGGGCTCTTCCACAAGCTCTTCCTCCTTCTAGGCAATAGTAGGAACTGTTGAACCTAAATCTTCATCATCGCTCCCCTCGTCTATAGGTAGGTCTAAGGCAAGCAAGTAGATGGCAAGACAGTTTCATGCTCCACAAACATAAAATAGTGATGTACTCAGAGCACTACCTATAGGTATAGTGCATGCTTTGTGCCATGAAGTCATGTGAGCCAATCACTTGTTAACCACTTTTTGCTCATTCTTTCCATATTGCATGCCCGTTAGTTGATCCAAAGGCACCCATTTATCTTTAAAACTCTAACTTTTAAAACAAAAAGAGCTTGCTCACATGAAATTGTAACATGGTTTCAACTAATGTTTTTAGAAATTTAATGTGCATATTTTAATATGCCAAGTGACATTTGCTCACTATATCAACTCATCTTAGTTTGGGAGTCCCCCCATCTCTCTTTCTCCCTCCTCCCCGTCCACGACAATGGGCTTGTGTATATGCATTATATTTCAAAAAAAAGTGTATACATGTATTTTTAAAAAGTGTAAAAATACATGCATAATCTATCAAGATTAGCAAAGGTATCTCTTCTTTCTAGATGGACATTTGGGCACATGCGTCTTTTTGTAAAAATAAGAATATGCATAAACAAGTTCAAAGAATTGTAAATAATGTACATGAGTATATGACAAGTTGGAAAATAACAAATACTAAGAAGATTGCAAGTGTTGGGTATCGCAAAGCACTTGTATTCTATTAGCCAAAATTACAAGTACTTGTATTCTATTACAAGCATTGGATATTACATCTAATTTGAAATAGAAATGAGCAAGTGGATTCTCTATTAAAATCATGATTTCTTGATGGATTATAGTCAAGGGACAATTGTATGCATTCTGCAACACTCAAGGCTCACAACTCTCTCAAAAGATAGTAATATGCACATGTCACTATCACATGTGTCTTGGTCAAGGTACAATCATTCACCTCTCAACATCCTCCATCTACGATACCTGAATAATAAGCATAAAATTTGGTGAGCAACAAAGTACTTGTATTTGGAAAGAAAAGTTAGCTGAGCAACAAAGTTCTTTGATACATCTCCTATTGCAAATGTTCTCACCTTGAAAGCTCACTTCATGCTTGGATGCATATACACCCAAGAGCAACAATTATATGTGTCAATGATTTAGCTCCCTTCTCATCTTTCCTATTGTACACTTCCATTGAGAGAATATTTGTTCTTCTCTCTAGCATTATGACCCAGGAAATTCATGTATCTAAATTATACGTTAAAACCTAAATGATGACCACTTTAATATAAAATATTAACGATAATTATGCCATAAAATTCAACCATTGCATCAATAGGTATTGACCCTTTTGCAAATAGATCCGCATATGGGAACAAAAACACTTATGTACATTGACAAAAATGTACATTGCATTTGATATCGTCACATTGATTATCATGTTTACACAAAATAAAATAAAATGAATAGTACAAAAATACTCAACGAGATAATTTTCTTGAAAATGAATTCATTATATTGATGAATAGAGTCTGTGACTCAATACATTACATGAATACATGAAGTATACACAATGATAGTTACAAGGATGCATCCAACTAGCATGCAGATCGAATGGATACATTTGATTGGTAGCTATCATGTTTTATGAATCTATACATTGTGTGATATATGGGTAGTACAATACAACAGTTATAGGATTGGCAAGCCAATGGCATGTAGATCCAAATAGGCACAAGGGGTTGACACTTCAGAGAATCTATGAACCTTTGTATCCAAAACACCCAATCCATCTAGCATAAAATGATAACTCACCACAACAAAGTCGATCGAGAGTTGCATGCTTCACCTAAACCCTATATTGCACATGTATATTGATAGAACATATTATCTCAATAAAAATAAAAATTAAGAAAAACTACTCGATTACATGACTTATGGCAACACAAATATAGGAAAAAAATTGCCTATAAAGAAATTTATAGAAGACAGTATAGAATCTCTCATCTACCATATGTTAATCACTACAAGAATTCTTGATTGTACACTTATGGTCATCAACATTTATTTGAAATCATATATATTAGAAAACATCATTCTCCTCATAACCAAACATGTTTAATCATTCATATGAATTTTGGCAACATATAAGAGGGCCATTTTACATAAGTAGTTTTGCATATAGGAACAGAGAAGCTTTGCTCTATCTTGTATTGATTACTACAATAAAAATTGATTCTAAAATTAGAACTAATATCAAATCCAATTGTACATACAACAAGAAAGAGAAAACACACACACACATGAGTACCTATGCAACCTTAACCAAATTGATCTTTGTAAGAAGAGAATACTAAGAGTTAGAATTGACATAACTCTCTACTAAAAATAATGATTGATAGAAAACAGAAAGATGAAGGGAGAGAGATAGTGTACCTATGCAATCTTAGCCAAAATTATCTCTATAAGAAGACAACAATATAAGTTAAAACCAACTTCAAGCTCTACCTAACAAAAAAGGAAAAACACCACAGAGACAGAGACACAAAGAGAGAGAGAGAGAGAGAGAGAGAGAGAGAGAGAGAGAGAGAGAGAGAGAGAGAGAGAGAGAGAGAGAGAGAGAGAGAGAGAGAGAGAGAGAGAGAGAGAGAGAGAGAGAGAGAGATGAGCACCTATGTCTCTTCTAAAAATGATCCCTACAAGAAATCATGAGAAACCATATATATATATATATATGAGCACCTATGCCTCTTCCAAAAATTGACCTTGAAAGAAGACAATAACAAGAGTTAGAACCAACATCAAGCAAACCCTAAATCACAAAGAAGAGAGAGAGAGAGAGAGAGAGAGAGAGAGAGAGAGAGAGAGAGAGAGAGAGAGAGAGAGAGAGAGAGAGAGAGAGAGAGAGAGATGAGCACCTATGTCTTTTCCAAAAATGATCCTTGCAAAAAGACAACATCAAGAGTTAGAACCAACATCAAGCAAACCCTAAACCAAAGAGAGAGAGAGAGAGAGAGAGAGAGAGAGAGAGAGAGAGAGATAGAGAGCCTATTCCTCATATCCAAAATTATCTTTCCAAGAAGATGTCATTTAGAGTCAAAATTAACATCAAAACCTACAAAGAGATAGATAGAGAGAGAGAGAGAGAGAGAGAGAGAGACTATACTCATTTCAAAAATGATATCTACAAGAAGACAATATTAAAGTCAAAATGGATATCAAAATCTAATATCACAAAAGAGAAAACACAAAGAGAGACTTAAACCTATGTTTTGCCTAAAATCTACACTTGTATGGAGGAGAAGAAGTTACAAAGGTAAGCCAAAATATCAAAACTATGATAACTCTCTCCATCGGGCTTTAATGACAATGAAAATTCACCAAAATGGAGAAGAGAGGGAAAAATGCTCTACTGCTCAATTTTTGGGTTAAAGTGATTTTTTGAGAGAAAAAATGTAAAATTGAATCATTTCCAAAAAAGGGGGTGAAAAGTATGAGGTCAGAGAAACTCAAATTTTGTATACTACTCAGTTTCTCCTTTTTTATTCCCCCACTATCCCCTTTTTATGTTAAAAACCCAAGACTTGGAGAGACAAGATTTACCCTCCATGGATGTCAACATCCATCCTTCCTATTGGACAATCCAAAAGGCCCACCTCTTAAACTATATTATTTTCAAGGGCCCACCTCTTAAAATATATTATGTGCTTTCCTCGATAATGGTTTATTAAGCTATGATAGCAAAGTTTCATAGGTTGTTGATATTTGCCCTATGGTTCTCAATTACTTTTGATATCCTTTGTCTTGTTTAGGACTCACTTTTTCTTGTTTTGGACTCACTTGTTTGGTTATGGAGTATGCTTAAATTGTTCATTTTGTATTTCCTTCTTTGGACTAATCTCTTCATGCTTTTTTTATTCTTTTGCAGCCAATCTTCTTGTCAATTTTTTTAAATGAATGCAAGTGTAATGTGTACAACCATGCTTTTCATTCTTTCACAATTATTGTGTCTTAATGTATTGCAATCATCTTCTTGCTAATGGTGCTCAAATAGATTGATCACTTTCTAATCCCAATGTAAGATGTACAAATCCAATGAACAATCTAGATACTCTCTTGATACTCTCCCTTATGATCCAATCACTTTTCAAGGGTTATCATGTAGTACTTTTGGCAAGGTCTCAATCTTCTAGAGCTAGCCATTTCTTTAGTTAAGGTAGTCACTTGGCATGTTCCCTTGACATCTAGCCACACAGAGTCCTGAGACTATAGCAGAGATGGCGCTAGCTTGTATGATAACTCAGGTGTTTACAAGGAGTGGCTCAAGGTTGCGTGCATGAATAACCTCAAGTTGACTATAAAGTTACATCCGCTATGATGTGAGATGGGATATCTTCAAGTGAGGTTGAGTGCTTGTTGAAATTAAAGAGCTCAAAAACACCGCGATCAAGAAACCCAAATGTGTATCTTTATAGTTCATTTATTGTGTGGATTGAGGAAACTACCCTTTAGGTGTTCTCATAAGTCTCTAACAAGAATCTAAGTCTCTAGCAAGAACCTAAGCACGAGTTGTGGCCAAGGGTTAAGAGTTTGCTAGCTAGCTCTAGGGGCATTGGCTTGCACAAAGAGGCACTAAGTAATTGGGGTCCCACACAGACTAGTACCCGAGGGTAATTCACTATATGTATACACTCTATATCATGTGCGTTCAAGGCCTATTTATAAATATTCTTATTTGTGAATTTTCTCTGAATAAAACATAACCCTTTTCTATTCATTCTATAAGTAGCCCCTTTATATGGGACCCTTTTGTATGTAAAAAAATGTGTAAAAATTATATTTTAAAAATCCCTTATGATGAACAACCCATGTGATACATACATATATTTATGAGTGACCTCCCCAGGGGACTAGTACTCTCCCTTTGGTGGGGTGGGTAGGTGGCCCCGAACACATTATCTAATTTGATTCTAATGCTAAATCCAAATGTAAATGTTGGGAATGGTTTTAGAGATGTGATCCAAATGTAAATTGGATATCTAGAAAGAAAGGGGCAATTTGAATGGTGGATTTGAGTGTGTATTTGAATGCATAAATACCCGGGGAGATCAGTCATAAGTATATGTATGTATCATGTGGGTTCAACATAATGGATTTTTAAAATACTATTTTTACACATTTTTTACAAACAAAAGGGTTTCATATAAAGAGGTTACTTATAAATTGAATAGAAAAAGTTTATGTTTTATTAAGGAAAAATTCACAAATAAGGATATTTATAAATAGGCCTTGAACGCATGTGATATAGAGGGTATACATATAGTGAATTCCTCGGGTGCATAAATAGATTTAAAGGCATGTCTTTGCTACGAGATGGATCTCAATAGAATGCTTTGAGTATTGGACCCCAAAAGCTTGATCAAAGTGCTAAATGTAAATGCAAACTTGAGCAATGGACTAATTCAAGTACAAGAAATCTAAATCCAAACACAAGACAATACTTAATTTGAAGGCCAGACTAAGTGATGGGTTGATTCGAGTATAAGAATGAGATTTGAATGTGAGTATTCAATCTAGATGTTAGATCCAATAAAGTAGACTTGAATGTCAAGTGATGCACCACATCAACACAAGGAACCATGATGGTTCATAATCATAGCACACACCTAGAGAGACCATGCCATCCATATGACCATCATGCATATTGAAATTTGGAAAAGAGAATTGAAGAGGTGCCACATCAGCATGTGCTTCCAAATATGCTACCAACTAGACTGCAATCCAAGTCACCATCAAAGTGAGATACACTGCTAAATTAGATGGACTAGAAAGGCTAAATGTAGACAATGCTAGATCAAGAGACTCCTCAGGTTCCTCAAAGGTCAATAGACACTAAAGACCCACACCATGATAATGTCAAAGGTGAAATCCATTCACAATGTAGGAAAGAAGACACCCTTACAAATCCATCAAGTAAGAGGCATTGGAGCCAAATTTGTGGAACACCTAGAATGGCCCACTCTATTATAATTTAAGTTTACCTAGTAATTTTTCCATGTGCATATTAAAGATAGTGTAGCTTGAGCCTAGAAGGAGCCTAAGAACTAATAATTCAAGTGATGTAATGACTTCCATCCCAAATGCAGGTAACTTTCGAATCGTGAGATCACCTACTCCCAAAGGAACTTAGTCATGGTCCTAGCGTCATTCTTCCTTGTGGCTCAAGCTTCTACCCATTTAGTGAGATAATCCATCGCTACAATTATGTACTACAAGGTTGATCGGCCTAGTGAAGTCAATTTTCCATTTTTCAAAGGGTTATCTTACTACTATTATCGAGATCAATGCCATCGTGTCCTTACATGGATGGGGATTTTGTTCCTTTGGCACTCCTCGCAATGCTTCACGAACTTAGTTATATCACGGAATAGGGTGGGCCACCAAGTACGTATGTATTGTAGTGTCTTCGTTGATGTATCCTCTAGCAATTTCACCATGCACTTTAGCAAGTACATCATGCATCTCATGCTCATACACAACTTCAAAATAACCCATCATGTCCTAGCCTATAAATCTGACCAGCTATTAGTTGATAGGGCTGAATCTTGAGGATAAGGTGTGTTAGCCTAGCCTTCTCTATAAGTCTTTCACGCAATCCATGCTCTAGGATTTGGACTATGTCATCTGCCCAATATGGTTTTAGATCAACATTGGATATACTAAAAAGGTGCACACTAGGTAAGTCATCTACAATGCCATGTTCAATAGTTTCTCTTATGGGTATGCGGGACTCTGCCATGTAATGTTGCTTATCCTTGCATGCAACCACAAAGAAGTTAAGTTCTAGAAGTAGAAGTAACCATCTAGCTATGCATCTTGTAGTGCAAGGTTTTTTCATCAAATAAAACAATGCTTCATGGTCAATGAAGAAGGTAAAGGGTGTATCAAAAAGATAATTACGGAAGTTCTTTACAATGAACACCATAGCTAGGCCTTCCCTTTCCATTATGGAATAATTCATCTTTGTATCTGTGAGTTGTCTGCCAGTAAAGCTCATAGGATAATTGAGATTATGTTCAAAAGTTGGCACAAAACAGCTCCCACTGTGAACTTTGATCCATCAATGTACACATGGAATGTTATGTTCCAATTTGGGGATTGTGGGATGATCGGTGTGGTCATAAGAGTCTTCTTTAGTTCCTCATAGGTGCATTAGTATTCCTTGGTCCACTCAAATACAATCAACAATTTGTAAAGGGGTCTAGCTACTAATGCATAGTTTAGAATGAATTGCCGATAATACCACCCTGTGTATCCCAGGAAGCACTAATCTTCCTTATAGTTTGTGGATGGTAGTAAATCAACAATGACTTTGACTTTGGAGAAGTCTATGGCAATGCCAATCTTAGACACTACATGCCCTAGGATACATCCATGTTTTATCCAAAACTAGCACTTGAGGGACTTCAAGGAGAGATTATAGATTCTACACTGCTCAAAGACTGCACAGATATTATCTAAGTGTTCCCTCCAACTAGGTGGACACATAGATCATCAATGAAAACCTCCAATTCTTGCCTAAGCATGCCTTTGAAGATGGCACACATGAGGCATTGAAAGGTAGTTGTGCATTCATCAGTCCAAATGGCATGACTATGTAGGCAAATATGCCCCATTTGATCGCAAATGTTGTTTTATGTCTATCGTTCAAGGTGCACCTACACTTGGTTCTAGCTCAAGAAGACATTTAGGAAACTATAGCCTTTATTTGTGCTACTCTTTTGAGCATGTACTCCATGTGGGGTAGTGATAGTTGTCTCTCTTAGTCGTAACATTGACCTTTTTATAATTGACACACACTCAAATCTTTTCGTTCTTCTTCAAGACAATTACTGTAGCCTTCATTTCCCGCTACTCTTTTGAGCATGTGCTCCATGTAGGGTAGTGGATAGTTGTCTTTCTTAGTTGCAACATTGACATTTTTATAATTGACACACACTCGAATGTTTCTGTTCTTCTTCAAGACAATTACTATATGTGACACCTAGTTCATGTGCTCAATTTTGTAGATGAATCCGGCCTTCAACAACTTATCTATCTTCTCCTTAATGGCATGTGCGTACTTTGGATTCATTAAGTATGGTCGATGCTTAACTAGTGTTGCATCAAGATTCATAGGGATGTTATGAGTCATGACCCTCGGATCTACTCCTTTTACTTCATCTAAGGACCAAGCAAACACATTCATGTACTCTCGCAAGAGAGCGAATAAATCAATCTCCTCTTTCTCAGTCAAGTCATGTGCTATGAACATGGGTCGAGGCTTTTCCCCTTCCCCTGTTAAGTTAACTTTCTTGACCTTAGCAATCCCTTCTATTGGTTCACATGTCCTTGCCTCTTAACTCCTAAAAATCACTATCCTATTGCCCTTTTTAAACTTTGTGAAGCGCTTTGGTAGATCCTGGGGCTTCCTTTGCTCTTCAGCTTTCTAACCCCTTTGACTGCCTCCTCTTTTCCTCCTTCAACCCTGTGCCTAAAGTGGACTGGCAAGTCCCCTCTAGTGCATTTGGTCTTAGGTGGTCGAGGTATTTCTTGATCAATTACATGGCTTACTTTTGACTCAAAGTTAAACTCACAACCTTAGAAGAAGGAGTTTCCCCTGGTGGTCACAATTGAGAGGCTGATTCAGTTCTAAAGAGTGGTGTGGTATTAGGTTGAACTAATTTGGCTTGCTCATAGTCTATTACACCTAGGTGGTCTAACCAAATACAATTGCATTCTATCTTGATGACTCCTCTTTCGATCCTAAAGATGTTGGCTTTCCGTGGGGCTTGGAGTCTACTTATATCTATTCAATCACTCAACCATCTATACCGTATTGTATTGTATTGACCTCTTCCTCACTTTCCTCATTTGTAGAGTAGTAGTCTTTGTACTCGTTGTCTGAATCATCATATTCTAACTACTTGTCATTTCCTAGGCTCCCACTCTAATCGTTCTTTTCATTTGTGATTGGTGTCCAATTATACAATATGTTCAAGTTATGCACTTTGGTCCATTGCCACTTCAACTCCTCCATGAGGTCCTTGAGGGTTTTGAGATTGGTAGCTAGGTTATCATCTAGCTCTCTCATCAAGTATTCAAGAATCCCTTGGAGTTTGAATTTGTTAGATGGAACATGGAAGGACATATGTTGGTCCACTACTAGAACTCCTAGCCATCATGCAGAAGAGTGGTAATGATGGTGTGGTCCTACTCTTTGGCAATCAAGATGGTGTGGCTTTGTGGGACTCACACAACCTGCTCTTATAATCCTCCTCATCATCTGAGAATGGCAGATTCATAGTGGCTAGCACATGCATCTAATCCTACGCATCCCTCGAGGAAAGGGATATACTTTGTTAGTGGCCTGTAGGAATTTCTGACTTATGAGTCTCCTTTTAAGATGGTAGAGATGGCATCTAGGTCAACTGGCATGGTCTTCCAGGTGTCCATCTCGACTCTCACATCTTCAGATTTGTTGCCTAAGAATATTAAACTATTACCCCAATCTTCTATCATTTGTGCATTTCACATCTAGGATCGGCCTAGTAGGATGTTGTAGTCCACTCCCTTCATGACTATGAAGTTCACTGAGAACCGAAATCCTACTATCTTCAAGGGCTAATCTTTCAGAACTCCAAATTGTCTAACCTTCATTCCGTTAGCTAGCATGACATTAAACCTTGCAGTCTCTACAAGTGGGTTACCCCAAGCTAGTAGGATTATATGGCTGAGCACACTAACTCTTGCTCCCATACCTACGATCCCCTTTCTCATGGTGTCTCCTGATGCTACAACATGTAAAATTGTGTGCATTTCTATGCCTTCCCAAAAAGTGTTTATGTGAAAGTACTTAAGTATGGAGTTTAGGATTAAGCTCGGTAATTGCATTGCTATGTTGTGGTTAGGCAAGTCAGTCGGCAGTCCAAGCTCATCAGGTCCTTCTACCCATTGCTTCAACACTTGCCATAGTGTTGAGTTCTACCTAAATAGCTCTCCTAGAGGTAGAATCACACAGAGGCTGATATCAATCTCACGAGCAGATTGCCAGCTGCTTACTTTTCATCAGGCTCTATGCATTTGCCAGTAATTTTAGACAATTTGAGTGCATGTGGCATCTAGGCTTTGTTTATGTGGTGCTACATGGGGTGTGGATGCATCTCTCGATCTTACTCGCGTAGGTGAGATTGGTGTGCTCATGCTAGAGAGCTCATCAAACTCGTCTTTAATTATGGGTTCAACATCCTTTAGATGCTCTCGAGCATCTCTCACCCACTCCTTGACCTTATCTACTACTTCCAATTGGTGCCCTGGATTGGGATACTCCCCAATCTTGGCACTCTTCGTTTCTATTGTGTTAGGAGCAAATGTTTTTGCTTCTCTGTTCGTGACTTGCTTCCCCTTGGGTAATGTGGTGGTACTGTCTATCTTGAGCGTAACCGTCGCCTCTACCCTTCTTCTCCTTCTCCTATGGCTCTTCTTCCCTATTGAAGCTCCGTCAAGATTGCTAGGTTCGGGTAATGAAATATCGGCTTGCTTAGTTTGTGCTCGAGTCATGACATTCAACAAAATCATTGTGGCCTCACCATCAAGTATCTCAACTCCAAATAGCTCCAATGGTATGAATGGCACGATTGCCAAACTAGTGGAGGTTTTTTTTACCTAGGGCACTCGGCATACAAGTGTGTGATCCCACACTCTAGACATTTGAGGTTAGCTTTGTCTCGATTGGCTAGCTCCCTTTCAAGGAAACAAGATGAAATAGGCCATGGGTGACCACAAGTCTAGCATACAAGTGATGGGTTCTTGGTTATGTCCTCCTAGACCCCTGCCTCTTCCCCTACCTAACACTGTCATCAGCACTAGTCTGAAATCCATCAAGATGGGGTTACCCTCTTCATGTCGTATGAGACATAAGGGTTTACGTACACTTCATCCTCATTTGGCTCCTCTGCATAATGTATCAAAGTGTTGCTTGGTGGATGGGTCACAATGGGTCCAAGTGGTCTAGGTATCCGTGTAGGGTTGATGTCCATCCTAGAGATGACTCGTTTTGAGTCATTGGGTGTTGGGAGAGCTAATGGAGCTCCCCTTTCAAATTTCAATGGGCTATTCCCTAGATAATACAGCTGATTGTATGGTTTTGGGTATAGGAATCGTCATAGCAATTTGCAATGCATCCCATCATGGCCAAGCCTACCGTACTTAGCACATGGTCTTGATCTAGGATCTAGGCACTCATCTCAAAGGTGATTTCCTTTAGAATCCATGCATTGTGTGTGAGGTTGTATGGGCCTTCTCATCATCTCTTGAAGCTTAGCCAACTTCAGCTTCATGACCGCCAACTCCTGCGGCACTCTTTCCCTTGTTATGTGTGCTCTGGCTAGATCTTTCACTAATGGTCCTAGCTCTCTTTGAGGATCTAGAGGCAGTGTTATCTTGAGTTGTGGCTCTTGAGCTTATCTCCTTGAACAGGTCATCCACATGTATGGCTTCTTCAAAGACCCTAGCTAGCACATTTCTCTGCATATTTGAGTTGCTCACCAAGGCCTTGTAAATCTCCTTGCTTCGAATTCCATTTATGAATACAATGGAGATCACTCATTTGTTAGATCATTCTGCCACTAGGATTCTCTTAAAGAGACTTTGCACGTCAGTAATGTAGTCTTGGATATCCTCCTTGTCCCTTTTGACATTCATCAATCTAACAATGAGGTTGTCCAAGTACCCCACCTCGGAGAATCTCTTGATGAATAGATTCGTGAGGTTATTAAAATTATTACGCTCAACATTATCTAGGCTAGTATACCACGTCCATCCTTTGTCTCCTTGGCAAAGTTTGAAAGCTTGTGCATGTTGAGCAAGGTCCATGATGTCGTTCACCTCGCATACTTGCTCAAACTGCTCTACAAAGTTGTATGAGTCATTGTCAGGTTAATACTTGTCTAGTTGCTTAGCATCCACATGTATCTTGGTTTGGCTCTAAGAGTTTGGGGTGATTCCTAGCCTCGATAGCAACGTAGTTGCTAGGGCTACTCCGCTCTACTATGCAGTTGTATTATCTATGAGTTTCTTTATAAGAAGCTCGCTTAGCGTAAGATCCACGTCTAGCACTTTCTCCCTCTCAGTATTTGGTCCTGCCCTAGTTCTATTGGGTGGCGAGATCCCAGAAGTGTTGGACCTCACGTATTTGTGTCTTGTCTCATCTTCTTCTAAGCTTGCTGCTCTTGGTTGTAGTGCTTTTCTTGCCAACTTTCTCTCTTCCTCGAGATTGGCTATGATCTCCTCGGCCGGTCCACCATGATGCACCATTTTGGTTTGCAAGTCATATTGGTTTACAAGCTATTGGATATTGGTTGGAAATTCCCCGAAGTTGAGTTCATCATCTCCAAGGTTGGTGCTAGTTCTTGACATGTCAACAATTTCCTAAGAGCAACTAGGGTAAAGATGTATCTATAATCATGCAAGTCTTTGTTGCTCCCTAGCGGCTCAATGACTCAAGCCTCTCAGTCTTCAGTGATTGATTTCCATGGTTACTCATTTGGAGTCTAGGGATCTCCTCTTACTAGTGGGTTCATTGCCTTATATTATCTTGTGTGAGTTTCTTGTGATTAAGAACAATCCTCAACATTACATGCACTCAGACACTCAAGTGGCGCTTATCGATGTGCACTATGAAAAATCAAGTTTTTTACTTTTTTGGTGCACTCCAAGTGTTTAAGTGATGTATTGTGTGAGTTCAATGGAAGCAATGTATATCACACTCTTTCCAATCAGTTTTAGCTAATTACAGCTTCTTCGTATGGGTAACGACCACTCTTGACCATAGTCATTTTTGAATCGTCGGGTTACAATTCTTGAGTCTATCGGCTCTATGAGCCATTGTGGGAGCCTTCACTCAACCACCAAGACCCACTGACCGCTTATTTTTTCAAGCGTTCCAAGCCGAGCACTAATGGCTACCTCTCACAAAACCAACGTGCCATCCATATCTACGGGTATAGTGAGCATACCTCCATGCCGGTTGAGTTACCTCCTCTCCTGCCCACTCCGGTAGCTCCACGATCCAAGTGCAAGCTTCAAGCAAGCTCCATCCTCAAGCTCTAAGCTCCAAGCTCCATTGCCACGAGCAAGAGCAATGAAGAGAAGAGAAGAGAAGAAGAGAGGAGAAGATGGAGAGCTTCTCCTCCTCAGTCCCTCACCTCACACACTCACTCCCTCACACTCTCACACTCCCTCTCTCAAGCACAAGCTCAAGCAAGCAAGAACAAGAAGAAGAAGAAGAAGACAGCCACTTTTGGCCACACACAAGAATAAGCTTCTCATTCACTTTTCAACTTTATATACAAAACCCTAAATCCCTTTTGAGCAATCATCCCCTTATCCCCTTTTTTACATGGCCGACCGTGGCCTAGGCCCTTTTTCCCATTGTCCTCCTATGTTCCTAGCTTCCTTTCCACCGCCCATCTACATTTACAAATTGCACGGGTGAGAGCCCGGTGCTCCTTAAATTAAATCATAATGCGCTTGTGATCTTTTACAAAAGTATTGACTTGCGCTTTTCCTTGTGCGCCTTTTCCCCTTATTTAGGACTTTTCTGTGCTTCTTGTGTTTCTAGATTTTTCTTAGCGCACCTTCATCTTCCGTTTCACTTTGTCTTGGCCTTTGTCTTCTGCTTTAGCTTTTCCAGATTTTTCACCTTGTTCGTCTGACGGTTAACATTACCCCCCTCCTAGACGAGTGCCAGTCCCATGGCACTCACTGTTGTAGGTAGCAGGCGTTGGCATGCACTGAAGACGTGGGTGGAAGGGACATCTATGGTTGCCGTGGAGGAGTGTTGGTGGTGGTGTGGAGGAAGGTCGTTGGGGGCACATCGGTGGCCTAGGTGGCTGGTGGTAGGGTTGTTGGAGTTGGTGGTAGGGTTGTTCTTTGTTGGGGATTGCACTGATGGCCAGCATAAGTGTTGATTTGTTGGGGATTGTGTACATGACTCTTGGCAGGCTTGTAGGATGATAAAGGATAAGAATTCAGAGTTGAGTGTTAATGAAGAGCGAACGACACTGTTGTTGGAGTCTTCAATATCTTCAATTGAAAACCTCTCATAGGTGGTCTCTCCCTTAGGGGTAGTGCTAGTCTTCTTTATCGTGCACAAGATGTAGTTCAATTAGTTTGAGAGACAGGTCAAACTCTAAGCAAGCTGAGAGTATTGTCCTACACTTGAGGACCTAAACGGTGTATATATTTCGGTGCAGATAGTATGTGAGTGCTCGTGCATACTTAGATATTACATAGTTAGAAGACCGGGGGCTGGTTTCTCATAACAATGTGTGGATATCGCAAAGTTATCCATGTTGAGAAGAAGTACACAAGGTGTATGAGACATCCTTTGCATTGTGACTGCATGATGTAGCATAATTGAACACAAGGACACTGCACTTGCGGTGTCCTTGTGTTCAAGTAGCAATACAAGTAGCTGGTAGCTACTTGTATTGCTTGACGAGTACGGTGTACTGTCCATGGTTGTTCGTGCGTGACTTACCATGATGGATTGCAACGATATTAAGGCAGAGTGCAAAAAAGGAATCGTGCAAATGGGTCAAGGTGACAGGTCTAACCATAGGAGAGACAAGCTCCCAAGGTATGTCCTACCCTTAATGTGCCCTGAACAATTGTGGGTGATGCGAAAGGGTGAGGGGACTAGGGAGGAGCCAGCCGACTAAGGTCACTGGACGTACCTAATTTAAGGACCCCTAGGTGCTGTGCTGTGATCGTGGGTGCTTCTTTTCTTTTCATCTCTTTTCTTTTTTTTCCTTTTTCTTTTTCTTTTTCTTTTTTTTTGGACTTGCCTAAGTACAACCATTGCAATATGTTGAGGCTATCAGCCTTTCAATGGGTTGGGAGATGTCGAGCTTCGAAGACTCAGGAAATGGATATTACAGTGATGATTGTGCCCTAGCCTCGTTGTTAGAGAAGTAGTTGTTGAGATGGGGAGATACACTTGAGATTTTGCAACCCTCTTTGGAATGTGTGATGTTGGTACAATTGAGGTAATAGCTGTCATGAGTGCTCGGCGTAGAGTGTAACCCAAAAAAAGGAAGTGGTTAAAATCATGCTTTGGGCCATGCGACGTGGGCACTTGTAAGGGTGATTTTCACTTTCAGCAATGTGGCTTTGTCATGGCTCTTTGTGAGGTTGATGGTTTTGTAGTGACTTGGGCATTGAACACATTCACACGAAGACCTGTGTCGTCCTGCATCCACTTGTCACTTCATGAGAGTATATGCAAGTTGCATGCATCAAGTACAACGAACAGATGCAATCACGTCAAGATATTACCTTATCAAAATCCTATGATGCTGAGTGCGATGCATATTTCAGTGCTTGTTAAAGATGTGACATATATTAGCAGTAGGTAAGGAGAGTGTATAGAGGTGGGGAGCCTGCCCCTTTAACCATTTAAAGACAAAAAGTTATGGCAGGATAGCCTTTGTTAAGCAGCTTATATATCATAGGGGCTACTCTATTTGTACGAGGCGGAGCGAGTCCAGGTAGTCGGGCGACTGAGATTGTGCCGGTGAGGGGCTCCTGTGAGGTTTGACGAGGAAGATGTCGACTGAGACCCGAATGGTGTAGTCCCTGGCCGCAACTATTTCGAGAATGGTTTTAAACAATGCAATTGTGGGAGCCTTCGCTCAACCGCCAAGACCCACAGACCACTTATTGTTTCAAGTGTTCCAAGCCAAGCACTAATGGCTACCTCTCACATAGCCGACGCGCCATCCATATCTATGGGTATAGTGAGCTTACCTCCATGCCGGTCGAGTTACCTCCTCTCCTGTGCACTCCGATAACTCCATGATCCAAGTACAAGCTTCAAGCAAGCTCCATCCTCAAGCTCCAAGCTCCAAGCTCCATTTCCGCGAGCAAGACAAGAGAAGAGAAGAAGAGAGGAGAAGATGGAGAGCTTCTCCTCCTCAGTCCCTCACCCTCACACACTCACCCCCTCACACTCTCACACTTCCTCTCTCAAGCACAAGCTCAAGCAAGCAAAAACAAGAAGAAGATGAAGATGAAGAAGAGAGCCACTTTTGGCAACACACAAGAATGAGCTTCTCATTCACTTTTTAACTTTATATACAAAACCCTAAATCCCTTTTGGGTGGTCATCCCCTTATCCCCTTTTTTACATGGCCGGCCGTGGCCTAGGCTCTTTTTCCCATTGTCCTCCTATCTTCCTAGCTTTCTTTCCACCGCCCATCTACATTTACAAATTGCATGGGTGAGAGCCCGGCGCTCCTTAAATTAAATCATGATGCGCTTGTGCTCTTTTACAAAAGTATTGACTTGCGCTCTTTTACAAAAGTATTGGCGTGCGCTTTTCCTTGCATGCCTTTTTCCCTTATTTAGGACTTTTTTGCACTTCTTGTGTTTCTAGATTTTTCTTGGCGCACCTTCGTCTTCCATTTCACTTTGCCTTGCCTTTGTCTTTTGCTTTAGCTTTTCTAGATTTTCCATCTTGTTAGTCTAACGGTTAACAGCCATTCTATACATATGGAGACCTATGGGGGTGTTGCCTAGCTTGGATTCAAGCTCTACCAGCCCTAGGATGGGTTTGATGTGCCAAAAATGTTATTTTTTATACTTGTCCAAGTTACAATGTCCGAGAGTTGTAGACTCGAACATCCGAGTTTGAGTCGCATGCCTATCCAAGTGTGATACCTCGGTCGTCCGACATTGAATGTGTGGCCATCCGAGGCCAATTAAGGTTCAAGGGTCCAAGTCTAGGACTTGGACGGTTTTTTTGTTAGCCAAATGGACTATGACTCCAACTATCCGAGTCAAGTGAGGCCATTTGAGTATGCAGATGGCATTCTAGTGCGGCGGTAGAGCAAGGGTCTAGAATGGTGAAAAATCAGTCAAATACTCTAAGTGCCTACTTTAATATTGCAACCAAGATCCTGACTATGATCAACAAGTATCAAATGATACTCAAAGCATACATGTATGTGCTCCTATCCTATAACGAATCGGTAAGCAAATATGTGCTCCTATCCTCTCTCTCTCTCTCTCTCTCTCTCTCTCTCTCTCTCTCGACTCAATACACACAAATGAGCTCTCTCCCCCTCATCTTGGCCTCTTAAACCCCTTCTCTCATGCTCTTTTACTTTTCCCTTTTCTATCTATGCTCCCTTAATACATTTAAGCCCTTTTTCTCCTTGTTTTAACATTAGTAACCCTACTATTTGTTTTCCTTTTTTTCCTTGTTTCTTCCTATCTTAATACATCCAAAACACAAAGCAAACACCTATGCTACTCCAGCCTACTCACCAAAATCTTAAAAAGTAAGAAAGTTACTTGCAAAAGAGATCGACTCCCTCCCTTTCTACCTATCTCAAGCACCGAGGGAAACTCTACTTCAACGCTCCATTTGGAGCGCACAAGCACTCAAAGCTTGAATCCGTTGGTCCAAGCAATGGAACTAAAATGTGGGAGTGTCAAGAATCGCGTGGTGGGGGGACTTACTCAAGATGCTACGCCGAACACACACAGAATGCACAAGGAGAGGCTCACTCAAGATACAAGAAGAGAGATGGAGGCCAAAACGTTTTCTTGCTAGTTTTTTCTTCTTCTTTCACACACTTTACAAACACTTTACAATATATACAAAGTATAGATAAGATACAACATAAAGGAAAGGGGCCTACTAAGTCAAACAATGCATAACCGACTACACTAGTCGACTGGCACTATAACTATGCTAGTTGTAAATAGGTGTAATAACCTGAATATAATAAGTAATGTCACTGGCCATGTGAGAGTCATAATGACCACCGACGTGCTAAGTGTAGATGTGTGGACATTAATGATGGACCGCCTGGTTAGATGGGTCCACACATCTACACTTAGCACGTCGGTGGTCATTATGACTCTCACATAGATCTACACATGCGGACATTAATGATGGACCGCCTGGTTAGATGGGTCCATCATTAATGTCCGCATGTGTAGATCTATGTGAGAGAAGTAGCTGCTGAAGACTCAAGTGAAGACTGAAGTAGCTGCTGAAGACTCAAGTGAAGACTGAAGTGAAGTGACAGTGGTGAGCTATGAAAGGACACTGTAGTGGCTCTGGTGACTCTTCATATCAGACATACCTCTTGGGAGGGGTATCCATGACCTAAGAAGGATTATTGAGAGTGATTATGAGAGATTGTAGTGAGGATATGATGTAGTATTGATGGAGAGAGAGAGAGAGAGAGTCAGAGATAGCCAATTCTACTAAAACAGAGTGATTGTATGTGAGAGATTGAGAGAGAAGACTATGAAGATATTGAAGATGAATACTATGTGATGTATTTCCATTAAAAGATGGTGTATTCCTTTGCTTTCTTTGTTCTACTGATGGATTTTGTGAAGATATTGAAGAATATGGTTGATTCTATCAAATCCGTGGGAGATCTACATGATGCTGCATGAAAATTTGTTGTGTCTGGTGTTCTTTTCTTCATTGTGATCATATAAAACCTAATAAAAAAGCTTGTTGATGTTACAAGATAGATTTTCTTGCAAGATAATTCCCTTTTCCTTGGTGTTCCTCTTGGGGCTCCATGTTTTTGATGTGCAGCCGGGGAATCTTGCCATCAATAAGCACCAGAAGAGGCTGAAAATGAAGGAAATGGCATTGCCAAGAAGAGAAGAATTCAATGGATGTTTGTAAAGCTCCTTCCTCCACTGAAGAGTTGGAATTTCTCATAATCAAAGCCACTTTCCACAAGAAGTTCATCCCACAATGGCGGAAACACATCACCATCATGATGCATGCTCTATGTGGTGGACAGTTTCCTCTTCTTGATGAAGCAGCTGAAACTTGCATCTTGGTGGCAAACTGTTTGGGAACAAACTGAAGAGTAGAAACAGAGAGAATGACCATACATGGAAGATTTGGCATTCATTGAGAAGTTTCCAGACATCATCAAGTGGGAGATTGTGAAGAAGCTTCAGGAGTCTTGGTCTGTGGAGGTTCACAAAGACAAGAAGGAAAAGAGTTGGAATTTGTTCGTGGATGCTCAACAGCAAGATACATGGGATGCTTGGTGCACTGATAATCTTCTGTTTGTTCAATTAGCAACCCACTGAAAGTTGGTAGACAGAGTGTTCTTCACAACATACACTGTTGAAACCATCAGAAGTTGGCATTACTATGATAATGGCACCACCACAATGCTTAGACGTATGCATTTTGACACCTTCAGAACCGAATACCTTCCTCTGTGCAATGGCATGAAAGCAGAATTCAGAGACGTTGAAAAGGAAGAAGTAGAAGAAATGTTGGCAAGACAGTCCTCCAGACACTGAAGCCTTCTGTTATCCCTCTGTGGAGCACTAATAACATAGTGGAGCCAACCTCCTAATGAATGATGCAATAAAGAGGCAAGCGTTAGAACGAGTCCAGAGGTACGTGAGAAGAGAGAAAGCAAAAATCAGAGCTAAGAACGAGCTCGCAGTAGAAGCCACCTTTGACACCCTTGCGGAACTCTTTACAGAAGTCCCAATGGCACATCAAGCCCTTCCTCCTCCTGCTGGAGGTCCACTTCCAAGCCAGATCCATCTTGGAAATATTGATGACAGGCCAGGGAATATAGTCCCATTGCCAGTTTTTAAGGGAGAGTACAATGAAGACCCCGGTCTTCATGTAGCAGAGTTTATGGTAGCATGTGTGGCTAACAATGCCAGAACCCCTGAGCATTGGTTAGCAATATTCCCTGCCACTTTCAAGGGCGCGGCATTTCAGTGGTATGAGAGACAAGCAGTAGGAACTTTTGGCACATGGGACGACCTGAAGTTGGCCTTCCTCACTAAATTCAGGCGTGAAGGTTTTGAAGAGCGGATGAGAGAGGAATTTATGAACCTAAGTCAGTCCTCTGGAGAAAGAGTAGAAGCTTATGTCTCACGAATGGAATCCATCCTGAAGAGATGGACTAACCATGATCTAGATGATGGCATTCAGAAGGGGGTGTTTCTCAGAGGATTACAACCAGAAGTTCGTAAGTTTGTGGAGCTGCAAAGACTAGCCATACTGCAAGCTGCAACAACTGAAGGTGCAAGACTGTACGATGAAGTGGAAGCTAGATTGGCGATGAATCCAGGAAGAGGAGTCCTACCTCCTCTGATGCCAGGAATGATGTACCCAACAAATGCAGTCCCAAGGACAGTCCCCTATCCCTACCAACAGATGCCCCCAGTATCACAGTACAGTGCACCAAATCCACAGTGGCCATAATCCATGCCTCAAATGATGGTTCAACCACAACAACAATGGTCCCAACCAATTTTCCCAATGCCAAATCAGCAGCAACAGTGGAACCCTACCAACTGGAGCCAACAGCCAATAGTTCAAACAGGAGCTCTGAATCAGAATCAGAACAGAGATCCCTCTGCACCAGCCCAACCTGTTTATGCAGTGATTACAGAGACTCCTCAAAACCCTATTGCCAGTACCTCAAGAGGAGAAAGCTTGAAGGATTACTTATCCAACTCAGTTGCAAATATCAAAAAGGAGTTGATGGATGTGATTACATAGTAGCTACAGACGCTGAAAGTGAATACCGCCAGCATATCCAATGTGGCAGGAGCAAGAAGAGATGTGATGCGGTCAAATATTTGGTGTGGTAAGTGTCATCAAGCAGGCCATTTAGCCACTGAATGTACACGGAAACCAACCATTCCTGGAGCCTTCTATTCCTACTGTTTGCGGAAGAACCATACAGAGGATATTTGCTCTCTGAAGGAGATGCATGATAGGAGAAGGAAGGAAGAAGACGCAAGATTCAACTTGTTGGAATCCAAAATGACAACACAGGATATTGGACCCAAGCCTAGAGAGTTTGGTCCTAATTTCGGTCCCAAGGAGGTTTCCATCCCAAAGTTACAGAGGAAGACAGTCTGGCAGTGGTCAGAGATCAGAAGTGGAGTGTTACATATGCGGAGAAAAGGGACACATTTCACCAAATTGTCCAAATCCCAGAAGGTCAGTGGATTATAAGCCCTTATGCAGTCGATGCAAAGGAGAAGGCCACACTGCAAAAGACTGTCCAAGCCCATCCCCAGTGAAAAACAGTGCTACTGATAGTCCGGCCAAGGCCCAAGAGCCTACCTCCAATTTAGTGGAATTGGAAGTTGTTGCCATCACGCGTGCAAAGAAGAAGGAACCACCTATCCATAAAGAAAATAATCCTCCTACCAGAACAATGAAGTTCAATCTTCCACCAGAAGAACAGAACAGAACAGAGCCTGACAGTGCCGTACAGAGCACTACAGTGCCACAGAGAGTCACAGAGACAGTTCCAGAGACAGGACCAGAGGTCCAGGAGATAGAAGAGGAGGAAGTGCCACAAGTGGCAGAAGAAGTCCCCATGATGTCCCTGTTGGAAGAAACAAGGAAAATGAAAATCGGTGTTGCCCCATTCCCTAACCGGTTAGAGAAGCCAGTGGATCCTATTAAGGAATACGATCTGGTCAGAGATCTAGATACCTTTAAACCAAACCTCACATTTCGACAATTATTGATGTTGTCTCCCAGTTGCCGAAAAAGGTTCAAAAGTATACTGACAAGAAGACGTGTTTTAAGGATTGCTCCCTCAACAGCAACAAAGTCTAACAAAGTTCCAGAGCCTGTAAAAGAAGTGGACGTGGCTAACGCCTTCCTAGATCCGGGTACCCCAGAGACTGGCGTGTGGATAGAAACAAGGTGTGCAACCAACCCAATGGCTCATCAGACTCGTGGATCAAAGCAGAATCAAGCCTTTGGGCATTCTCCCATATGTGAAGACTACAGTAGCCGGAAAAGATTATTGGCTAACCTATCTGGTGGTGAAGCCAAACTCTTATGGTACATTATATCCCCTGGTACTGGGCAGACCATGGTTTTTGAAGCCAGAGCAAGGACGGATTGGTTCAAAGGAACCTTGACCTTGGGTAGAGGACCCAACAAAGTGGTGCTGAAGCTATATGGTGCTCAAAAAGGACATGGATCTACCTCCTTGGAATTATCTTCTGACTCCCCTAATGAGGCTACAGATGAAACATCAACAAATGAAGATGCTGTCAAACAGATCCTTCCCAAGAAAACAGTGGCACGTTCCTTAATAGTGGATACTGTAAGCCAACTCCCAAAAGATGCAAAGCCATTATCAATGGGAGAATACTTCCTGCCTGAACCAGGAACGATTTTCGAAATCACTTCTGACAGTGAGATAGAAGCATGGATGTACTGCTCTCCCTGTTACATGGCCATAGCAAAGCCAGAGACAGAGGCAAAAGATGAAACAGAGAACCTGTTCTTCTCTTACAGAGCTCCTACAGAGCCAGAGCCAAAAACAGAAACAGAGACAGAAACAGAGACAGAGACAGAGACAGAGACAGAGCCAGAGACAGAGACAGAGATAGAGATAGAAGAGGATGGAGATGATATTGAAGAAGACGGTTATGAAAGCAAGATGGAAGAGTCTATCCCACCCGAAGAGGATACATATGAAGAAGAAGTTCCAGAAGCATCAGAAGCAGACGAACTCATGCTGTGGGACAGAATGGCGATGGTACCATTTGGTCTGGTAAATGGATCTTCTCATATGCAAAATCTTTATAAGAAATGGATTAAGAAGAACAAGCTGTCTTTCAGCAGTGGCTCTTGCCGTCCTCAACCATCCTTGCCAAGAAAAGATGATGATGATGCACCGTGCCAACAAGCACTAGTCCCACAAACCCAACAGAAATCAGAGGGTCCCTGTTATGTGACATTCCTGGACATGTCATCAGAAGAGGAGTCTAAGAGGTAACTAATCGTAAAACCAAACCCGAAACGGCTCTAATCTCATTTCAACATCTCAAGGAGCAAACTAAGTCTCCACCAAAAGAAGAAGTTGGTTCTAGTGGGACATTAGAAGAGACACCACTCCCTTGAAGGAGTCGGATCTGTATCCAGAAGCAGTTCGCGGGACCTTCATCCGTGAAGTAGAAGGTGAAAGGCAGTTAACTTTTGTGCCGATGGCACTGAACGCCACTTGAAGGTGGGTAGTAGCCTACCAAAAGAGGAGTTGTCAACCTTGTACAACTTGTTGAAAGAGAATTTGGACGTGTTTGCTTGGTCCTACAAAGACCTAAAGGGGATTGATCCCACAATATGTCAGCATCATATTGACTTGGAGCCTGATGCCAAGCTAGTTCGGCAACGACAGAGGCGAATGAATCCGAATTATTCCACATTGGTGAAAGCAGAGCTGCTGAAGCTTCTGGAAGCCGAGTTCATCTATCCAATTGCAAATAGTGAATGGGTTTCACCCATCGTGGTTGTACCCAAGAAGAATGGCAAGCTTCATATATGTGTGGACTTCCGCAAGTTGAATTCTAAGATGAAGAAGGATTATTTTCCTATCCCTTTCACAGACCAACTGTTGGACACAGTGGGCAGGACATGAGCTTTATTCCCTTCTGGATGGATTCAGTGGATATAACCAAGTGCAGATAGCAGAAGAAGACCAATCCAAAACAACCTTCACCACAGAATGGGGGACCTACGCTTATCAAGTGATGCTGTTTGGACTCTGCAATGCCCCTGCTACTTTCCAGCGAGTCATGATGGCCGCATTCCAAAATCACCTGCACGACTTTATTGAGGTATATTTGGATGACTTCTGTGTCTATAGTTTGATCCGTTAACACTGGGGACACCTGGAACAATGCTTTGATCGATGTCGGGAGTATGGGATTTCCCTCAGGTCTCTTTTGGAGTTCTGTTGGGCCATATCGTCTCAGCACAAGGGATATCAACAAACCTTGCAAAGATCGAAAAGATCGCAGCTCTGACAGCACCCACCAACCTCAAACAGTTGAGGGGATTCCTAGGCCATGTGGGTTACTACAGAAGGTTCATAGCTCATTTTGCAACAAAGGCAACCTCCTTGCACAAGCTTCTGAGGAAAAATGTAGAGTTTACTTGGATGGATGAATGTGACACAACCTTCAACACTCTGAAGCAATGTCTGATTGAGGCACCCATTCTTCAACCTCCTGACTGGACGAAAGAGTTCCATGTACACACTGATGCATCAATTGAAGGCTTAGGCGCAGTTCTATGCCAGAAGGGCTCCTCGAAGCTGGATCAACCCATCTATTACGCAAGCCAAAAAGTCACTGATAGGGAACGGAACTATACAGTGACAGAGCTGGAGTGCTTGGCAATGGTGTTTGCCTTAGAAAAGTTCCGCCACTACCTCCTATCTACCCACTTTAAATTTTATGTGGTTCATGAGGCCCTATCCTTCCTGATGAACAAAGCGGATGTGAAAGGACGAATGATGAGATGGCTCCTTCTATTTCAGGAGTTTGACTTTGAGGTAATTACCAAACCTGGTCGTTCCCATATTCTGGCTGATCATCTGCCGCGTATCCCACAGACTGCAAACGAGGAGCAGGATGATCCAGACCTCCCTGATGCTTCCCTATTCCTAGTAGAAACTGTAACCCCCTGGTATGCAGACATTGCCAATCTGCTGGCAACCCAACAATATCCTCCTGGTATTTCTAGTCGGGAAAGGAAAAAGCTTATGTTGGAATCAGCCCCCTACACCATGTTAGGCGGTGCACTGTACAAGAAAGGCAAAGATGAAGTGCTCAGAAGATATGTTGTAGGAGATGAGATTGGGATTGTTTTGAAGGCTTGCCATGACGAGCCATGTGGAGGCCACTTTGCAGGAGAAGCCACAGCCAGGAAGGCTCTGCTAGCAGGATACTGGTGGCCTACCATTCATAAGGATGCTTATGATTACTGTAAAATATGTGAGGCTTGTCAGAGAATGGGGAAACCCACCAAGACAAGTGCCATGCCAGTGCAACCTATCCTTCCTTTAAATCCTTTTGAGAAGTGGGGTATCGACTTCGTAGGCCCAATCGATCCTCCCACCCAAAGGAAACAGAACAGATACATCCTCGTATGTACAGATTATATCACAAAGTGGTGTGAAGCTAAAGCCCTAAAGCGGGATGATGGTAACAGCGTGGCCCTATTCATATACGAGAATATCATCACCCGTTTTGGCAGTCCCTTAGAGTTGGGAAGTGACAGAGGCACTCATTTCATTAATAAAGTCATGGAAGAGTTGACAGAGCTGTATAAGATCCGCCATCTCAAGTCCACTCCTTATTACCCCAGAGCCAATGGCCAAGTTGAAGTCACAAATCGCATCCTCTGCTCGATCCCGACAAGGACAATTGCTGCAAATCATCGTGATTGGGACGATTGACTTACAGAGGCCCTCTGGGCATATAGAACTTTCCATAAAGCACCAATAGGACAGACACCCTTCCAGCTGGTGTATGGTACAGAAGCTGTTTTCCCTGTTGAACTGGAATTGCTCTCTTTGAGAGTGGCTATCAAAGAGCGTTTGGGGGACGATGATTCACTGCAACGCCGTCTCCTGCACCTGGAATGTTTGGACGAAACTCACAGGATAGCTCTACAGTGCATGGAAGCCACGCAAGCTCGACGTAAGGCTTACCATGACAGCTTCATCAAGCACAAGGAGTTCAAAGAAGGTGATTTGGTCCTAGGCTATGATTCACGATTCGGCAAGTTTCCTGGCAAGCTTCAACAGCGGTGGATGGGCCCATATAAGGTACTTGCCGTCAACCCTAATGACTCTGTCCAAGTGCAGACCGTTGATGCCTCTGATGATCCCTTCCTGATCAATGGATATCGCCTTAAGAAGTACTTCCCTCCTTGGGGATCTTGACAATCACGGTCACCTGATCCTTTCCCTCGTTGGCGTGGCACTATCACTCTTATGATGCTACTTCTGATAGCCGTTCTTCGGCCACTCCTGATAAGGTGGACGCAACCCTCTGTCCCCTCAGCTCCACCTTCCAGCCTTAATCTCTTATCCTCTATTTTCCAACAACGACAGTGGCGAGGTGGGTTCTGACAAGTGGTATTTCTACCATTCCCTTACTTAATTCAAAGATATATATATATATATATATATATATATATATATATATATATATATATATACATATCGGTCATGGGAGAAAAGGACTTAGGTCCCTGTCATGCCGACCTATTCTTCGAGAAAAGGTGGAAACACCCTCGGGAGTAGGAGAAAAAGAAAAGAGAAAAAAAGAAAAAAAAAGACAAATCTGTTATGGGAGAAAAGGAAGAAATTCCTTGTCATAGCAGGCCTCGTTCCAAGAAAAGGTAGCAAACACCCTTGGGCGAGAAGTTGGCTGTGGAAAAGGTGACAACACCCAGCAGTCCAGAAAGTGGATTCATCAATTGATATCCCCAGGATCCAATTCCGAAGCTGTCTCCCTTGGTATGTTGTGTCCTAGGTCTTTCTACAGAGCATCTAACTTTCCTCTAGAGCAGACGACATGTCCTATCCAACACAACGTTCGATTTGATGGCTACCTCCCTGGGTACGCCTCTTCAACAACTGACGACGCGATCTTCATCGACAAACAATCGAGTGATGTGAGCTTTCATCCTAACCAGATGGGGAAGTGAGTATGGGTTGCCCTATGTAATTATCAACAGAGGGTGGGCCGAGAGACTAGTCTTTCCCTTCAAATCAAATGAGAGGTGAGAAGTGTGAATGGAGTGTTGCACGTACGAGATGGGCCTCTCAATGCACAAAGCATGATATGTTTTTGTGCACTGCACTATAAGGCTCCCTTGCCTTCCTCCTTGCACTGTATGCCGGCACAGGGTGGGATGTACAATTGCACCATCAAATGCGCACAAGGCATACAACCTTTGCACAAGTGACCATGAGGATACCATTCATGGGTTTCAGGATAGGGCTGCCCTCCTGTATCTATCAGCACAGCGTGAGACAGAGGGTGGGCTGAGTGTGACTGGAGTTTCTTCAATCAATTACCGAGAGGTGAGATTGAGGGACGTTACAACACTTGGAGTCAGGTATGTTCCCATTTCCCTATGCACCCACGGGGTGGGTCTCTGGCATCAACATAAGACACGTCACCCTGTTCTGTACACTGCACTGTAAGGCTCCCTTGCCTTCCTCCTTGCACCTATGCCAGATAGGTTGGATGCACTAATGCACCATCAACTGTGTACCCTGGCATACTCCCTCTGCACCATTCCCCTGTCGATTTCTAAACCAGGTACGAGATATGAGTTTCAATCATTATTCCTCGAGTGATATTAGTCATGGGGCGAGTGACTGTTCTTTCATTCCATATGAGTGACTGTGAGTTGAGTGCAATATTCCTCGCCATCGACGGATTTCCTGCGATTCCTTTAACCAGTTACCTCCCTGGGTGCTGCCGCGTGGTCCCTTCCATGAAGGACGTGTGCTGAGAAGATACCTTTGTACCTCCTGCAGCCGACAACAATACCGGACGTGCCATCGACAATCAACCTTGATCCTCAACAACATGGGCCAAGTTTTTCTAACCCTACACCCTGTTTCTCAGTAACGTTCATGTTTTAAGTGTGGGGACATTAGTGGTTGGTCTGTTGTGTGGTCCTCGGTCCCTGTTGCTCGGTTCACCCTATCCGTTAAGGTTTTAAGTGTGGGGACGCGTCCCTGCGCGTCTACATTGCATACCCTTCTGCATATGCCTCAACCTGCTAATGCCTCTATGCCATGACTTGCTTTTACCCTAATAGGGTCCCTTCCCACCCACATGTCCATTTTTCCCCCCTCCCTTTGGGGCTGTTCCTCCTCCATTTCTCTTTTTCCCTTGTTTTGCTATGTTTTTATGTGAACGCACCCTACGTTCACTGAAATCCACATCCAATATTATAGCCCTATTCCTCCCTTTGAACTGACCATTTTTCCTTTTTACCTACCCCTGTTCCGGTGCACGGTTTTCGAGTTATTAATTTTTGAAGCATTTTGTACAAATTAGCTGGTTTTCCATGTGAACGCGCTTTGCTTGCTTCGGACCCGTGATCTGACATCATAGCCCTGACACCACTTTCTCCCTGACATTTTTCCTTCTTACTCCATGTCCTTTCGCTGCACGGTTTGTCCAATATTCGTTTTACGGTTTTTTAAGACTTTTTCGTGCGTCTTTTTGACATTTTTCCATGTGAACCTGCCCTGTTTGCATCGGAATTCCAATTTGATTTGACAGCCGTGTCCATCGTACCTTTTTCCACCTTTTTTCTTTTTCCTCCACCCTCTTTCGACTTCTAGATTTATTATTATTAATTTTTCAATGTGTTTTCAGACGTATTTTTGGTGTTTTTCGCATGTGAACCCCTTCTACTTCTGCCGAAACTGTGTTTTGATGTGACAACCCTGTACCCCCCTTTCCTGCGAACATTTTTCCTTTTTATTGCATGTCATTCCGGCGAGCGGTTCGTCCAATATTAATGTTCGATCCCATTTTCGGGTCTGTTTTTTGGGTTTTTTCCACGTGAACGCTTCTTATCTCAGTCGGAACTATGTTTTGATGTGATAGGATTGTCGGGCACGTCTTTTTGCACATTTTTTCTTTTTCCTACACCTCGTTCCGATGCACGGATCTTCTGATATTAATTTTCATTTGCGTTTTTGGACCTGTTTTTTACATTTTTTGCATGTGAACGCCCTGTCTTTCCCCCGGAACCTCCGTTGCACATTTTCCCTGTCTTCCCCCTGCCGTCCTGCCCACTTTTTTTTTCGACATTTTGTTTTGATGACCGGATTGGGAGATATTAATTTTTCTTTATTTTTTCGTGTTTTCGCGCGACTCGTCCCGCGCGTGAACGCGCTCGTTTTCGATTTCACGCGTCTCCACGTGCCCAGGTCGTGTCCGTGTGCCCCATACCGCCATCCCGGCACTATTTTGATTCCGTCACGATAAAATTTTTTACCCCGCCCCGCGCACGCGCGCGGGACGGGGGTACGCCTCTCTTTTATGGACACCCCACCCCTTGGGCACCCCACCCCTCGGGCACCCCCCCACTCCCTTTCCCCTACCCTTCCCCCGGGCACCCCCCATCCCATGGGCCCTCCCACCCTTTCCACCTCCTCCCCCCCCCCCCCCCACACCCTTCCCTATCCCCCCCACCCTTCTCTCTCCCCGACCCCTCCCCCCCAACTACCTCTCTCCTTCCCCTCCTCCTGCGTACCTTCCCCTCCTTCTTCTCCCGCCTGCCCTCCTCCTCCCCTCCTTCTTCTCCCTCTCATCCTCCTCTCCTTCTTCCCCTCCTCCTCCTCTCCTTTCCCTTCTTCATCCTCTTCTCCTCCCTCCCTCCTCTCCGCCCTCCCTGCTCCTCTTCTCCCTGCTCCAGCCCCCGTGGGCCTCCCCACCTCGCGCTATGTGCCCCCGTCGTCGAGCGCTGCCGCCGACGACGCCGCCACTACACCCGCCTGTGGCCGCCGACGCCCTCGTGGCCTTGCGCCCGCTGCCCCGCCGCGTCCCTACCTCGACTGGCGCCCGCGCCGCCCCGTTGACCTCCCCGCCCCTCTTGCACCCGCCTCTGTGGCCGCCTTCCTCGCTGACGTGGCACCCTCCGTGCCCGCCTCCCACGCCGCCTTGTCATGGTCTCGCTACGCCCTGCGCCGTCGACGCCCTCTGCTGCAGACGCCGATGACGCTGCCCGCCGCCCTGCGCCCCGTTGACCTTCACCCTGCCACGTGCCCACCATTACACACTCACTAAACCCCCCACCTAAGCCCCCCTTTCCCCCCATTACCCACCAAACCCCCACCCAAGCACACCCAACCAAACACCCACCAACCCACCCCTCTGCAATCCCCCTTCCCCCCCACAGGCACACCTGCAAACAACCCCCCCCCCTCTCCTAGCCACTGTTCCCCCGTAGACCCGCAGAACCCCACACCCTGCAGAACCGCAGAAACCACCCTTCCTAAACCCATGTTCTCCCTCGAGACGTAGACACACACACGTGGTTGTTCACGTGTTTGTGCTTGTTCGTGATCGTGTGCAGGAGTCTGTTCGCGGCTGTTCACACGCAGCTGCCACGCAGTCTATTTCTGGGTATATTCCCGGATTTTTACTTCCAAAACCCGACAACCTTCAAGATACATTGAACAATCATTAAAAAACACTTAAAATTCACAAAAAATTACCCAAAAAATCTTGCGAAATCCTCAATCTTTTTGCAGCAAATTGCACTATTTTTCTGAACTGAAATTTCAGTAAACAAAATTCAGACCATTTTAAAATTAAAAATTCTTTTAAAAATAGCCAAAAAATAAAAAAATTCATTAAAATGGTAAAAATTTTCAAACTACTTGCCGAAAAATTTCTAAAAATTCCATTAACATTTTTACTTATTTTTGGCATATTTTTTAAGCTGTAAAAATACTTCATTAAATCATACATTCATTTAAACAAAAAAAAATCATTTTTCGTTCAAAATACCAACTGAAAAATCTACAAAAAATCCAGATACCCTTTTGGATTGCGAAGAGCGCATTCATTGCATTCACATACACCTACTACCAGGTATTTTTTCTTTTTTCTTTTTTATTTTTCTCGCTACCCCAAAACTTCACGATTAATTTTTTTAAAAATGAACCCTAAACACCACCATGGCATGCGCACTCGCGCTAAACACGCCATTTTTTAATAAAAATTAACCCGTCGTTCACTTAGCATGCGCAAGTGCGCTTAAGACTCACTTTAATATTTTTAATTAAAATGAACCAACCGTCACAAAAGCACGCACTGGCAAAAAAGCGCTCCACATCACCTTAATTTTTAACAATGAATTTGCATTTAGAGACCCAGTCTGGGTATCGAAGTCCGGGATTCAGATTAAAGCACCGCTCTAACCTAATAATTGTTAATTAAAATTTTAAAAAAGGAACCGCTGTTTTCTTGATAAGGTTTATCACTTAATAAACATTCACCCATTTTTTCATAATTTATTAAAATAAACCCTTCATTAAATTAATTTCCCCCTCACTGCACTTATTTCCCCTTTTTAATGATCTCGTTTCGTGGGATGGGTACGCGAAGTCTTTGGAGTTATCTCCATGGTCAAACCTGATTATCAAAGTTGTGGTCTTGATATGTGTGGGTTGTTGTGATGTTTTGGTTCAGTTTCTTTGTTACGATTAAGGGTACGGTGTATAGTTTTTTTTCTTTATTGCCTGATACGGGGATTTGGGTGTTTGCATGTTGTATAGCATGAAGCTTTCGGTCGCATATATCTAGAGGTCATGTCAAATTTTTTCTAGGCTGTGGTTTGCTTGGGGATAGTTGGTCGAGTCACGTTTTATCGCTTTGGTTGATATCTTATCCTTGGTTTTTGTCTGTTGCTTTGCAGGCATTCTCTTTGATTGTCTGTGTTTGTGGTGTGTGTGTAACCATCTGAATGGCGCCTTCTCATGCTCCTCCCCCTATCCAGTATGTCCCACTAGTCAGTATAGGGATTACTCTTCCCTACTCACTTTTGAGCCTCTCACGAAGGCAGGACTCGCCACTTTCGTGGCTACCTCCTTTCCATTGCTTCCAGAGGATCCATCGATGTGTGACGAGTTTCTGGCCTCCTACAGCAAGAAGTCGGGACTGGTCCAGGGTAGTTCCATGACTTTGACACCTTGAGGCCTCGGGAAGGCTCTGTCTCTTCCCTCCAAAGGTGAACCCTTTGTTACAACTCACCAGCTTTTCTCTAATGAAGAGATTTTGAAGCTGTTACAAAAGCAGACCAGGGAAATTCTAGATGTTAAGAAGGTGATTAACTCTTCAGGAGTTTCCTTTTCCATGATCACTGATCCTGTATGGAAGTTGGTCTGTCAGTTTCTTCAAGACAGGTTTATGCCTGCAAAAACGCCATCCCATTACTTGTCCAAAGAGCTCTTTACAGCTTCAAGGATGGTGTTAAAAGGAGTAGCTATTGATTGGAGCACTTACCTACTCACTAAGATTGATCAACATTTTGTCAAAGTCACTAGGGGCAATGTTACCAATGTCACCTATGGATCGTACTTGTCTGACTTCTTGACCTACTCAGGTTTATAGAAGAGTGTGCATCCACCTCCTCCATCTGATCCAGTACCTCCTCCTCCACCTTCAGATGAGTCAGAACCAATTGATATAGAGGATTTGGATTCTCCGCCTCCCCTAGTCATACAACGCAAACGCTTGAAGCGGGTAGCAGATAAAGCTCCTTCAGTTCTTCCTTCAGTGCCCATTCCTGCTACCTCTGGCAGTGATCTCCCTGGTTATCTCACATGTAATAACATATTCAGAGCACATCGAGAAGGTTCGTTGGATATATCAGTCCCCTCACTGAACAGTCTAGTATCGGGAGATGCTATTCCTTTCCTGTGTAAAGACATTCAGAGTTCCATTGAACTGTCAGTATACTGTTCTTTTATCGAGGATAGAGTATTTTCCCCTTCTCCACCATGTCCTTCTCCATCCATTCATGTACCTTCTACCTTTCCTATTTATCAGTTAACACCCTTCCTAAGTGATTCCCTACAATTTTCAGCCACTCCTTTTTTAAATTATTCTTCCTTTTATGATTTTGCCTACCCATCTCTTCATCCACTTTTCCTTATTCCACTTCCATCTCCTGCCACTTCTATATCTCAACCACCTCAGTTGGTTAGTGACTATGACGGGTTTGATCATCAGATTTCCAGAAGAAGGGGATGGAGCTTGAATGATTCTCTTACAGGACCTCAGAAAAACTGGCCAATAATTCCAGGAGATTGGACAACTGCCAATCAAGCATACCAGAACTATATTCATTTTGCTCAGCAATATTCACAGTCTCTGGATCCTTCGGTACGCTTAACAGCTCATTTTGCTTGGTACCTGGCGTATATGCATAGGCATTCCCATAATGATTCAAAGTCTATTCCAAAGTTGTGTATGAATGTCAATGCGAGCATTGATTCCCAGCAATTGGATATATTATACTTTCATGCCCTGTGTTTGCCTAGCAAATACCTTGTCATGTTGGAAAGGATGTGCTGCCTTCAGATTTTTCAGAATCCTCCCAAGACATTTGTAGATGAATCTTTGTCTATGGATCGTTTCCGAAATCACCAATCTTTCAAGAGGGATCATCTTCATTGATACCTTTGCCATGTATGATGGATGATTTTTAATGATAAATCTCTCTTTTTGGAGGAGTCATATTAAGCGCAAACATGCCATATGATTAAATTTTGGTCTGAGCTCATGTTTGCCTTTCCAAGAAAGTAATCGCGAGGCTGCCAACAGTTCCTATTGAAAAGAGTTAGTAGCTAACCGATCCGCAGCTGGATGCCATTGAGCCTTCTGAAGAACCACTTTCCAGGAATATACCAAGTGAGCAAGCAGGGATGATGAAGGACTAGAAAACCGAGAATCTGCATTAAGCACATGCCACCAGGAGCTGCGAATTTGAGTATTACCATGCACAAGCCCGTGATTCTCAAGAAAATAACGGGCTATCAAGACCCATGGGTGATGATCCAAACACATGGCACGAAAAAGAGACCAACGGAGTAGCAGCATATGAGTTTCGGCATCCAAAATAGCCCCACCACCCATGCGTTTGGGGATACATGCATGCCACCAAAAGATCCATGAAATACCTGCATGTAAACAGTCCTTCCATCACATGAATCGAATGCATTGTGTAAGAGCATTCAAAGTAGTAGTAGTCCAAGGCAGCAATGGCAAGAAATATGTGAGCATTGGCAACATAATTGTCTGAGCCACTTTGAGGCGAACATGGAAAGGCCAAGCCTGTGACTTCCAATACAGAAACTTAGCTGTCAGTTTCTACGAAATCCACTCTAGTAGTTGCTTCAGCCAAACATCAACACCCAAAGGGTACCCAAGGTTGTGTGTAGTGTTTGTGTTGTGGGTTAATTTATGTAATAAGATCGTGGTGGTTGCCTATTGGATTGGCTTTCGTGCGAGCTATATTTTGGAGAATTGTGGTGATGGGATCGTGGTTGGATAGCTGAAGATACTGATGCAGAAGAAGAAGAAACCTCTTATATTCTTTATAATTTTGTTGTGATTTTCAGTTTGATAAGAAGTGTTAATGTATAAAGGGTTTTTCTTTCGTTGTATTTTTATATCAGATACAGGTGATAAGTTGGGGTCGTGGTTGGATGGACTGTTTTTGAAGATTTATTGAAGATCAAAGTTGAGCTTTTGAATGAACTTGTATTCCCTTTTTCCTGGGTCGCGAGGACGCTTCCTTATTAAGTGTGGGGATATGTTGAGTGTTGAAATGACTTGTTTTTTGGCTGATTTTTGTGGTTTTTGAGAGCTGAATGGTTGATTTTATGAGATGATTGATTGGTTTGGAAGTGGTTTGAGAGTGTTTTGGATGATATTGATTATGTTTTGGAAGTTCATGATGATTTTCAGTGGAGATATGAGGTTCTGTGATGTTCTGATATGTTGTGATTGGTTCTGTATACCTTCTGTATAGCTTCTGTTTTGTTCTGATTGTCTTCTGTATGAAGCATGGATTGATGATTGATGAAGATTGAGATCTTATGAAAGCTTATTGAATAGTTTTTGAGAGTTTGGAATGGTTTGAGTATGAGTTATGAGGTTTTGATGACCTTCTGTAACCTTCTGTAGATCTTCTGTAGAGCTTCTGTCTTTGTACTGTAACTGTACTGTAGCTATTCTGGTACTGTACTGTGACTGTTCTGTATGCTTCTGTATGTGTTATGATGGATGAGAGTGTAGCTTGGGAAAGTTTTCTAGCCTTAGAAAGAGGTGAATACAAGTGCAAAAGAGCTAAAAGAAGTGAAAGAAGTAGCTGTTGAAGACTCAAGTGAAGACTGAAGTGAAGTGATAGTGATGAGCTATGAAAGGACACTGTAGTGGCTCTGGTGACTCTTCATATCAGCATACCTCTTGGGAGGGGTATCCACGACCTAAGAAGGATTATTGAGAGCGATTATGAGAGATTGTAGTGTGGATATGATGTAGTATTGATGGAGAAAGAGAGAGAGAGTCAGAGATAGCCAATTCTACTAAAACAGAGTGATTGTATGTGAGAGATTGAGAGAGAAGACTATGAAGATATTGAAGATGAATGCTATGTGATGTATTTTCATTCAAAGATGGTGTATTTCTTTGCTTTCTTTGTTCTATTGATGGATTTTGTGAAGATATTGAAGAATATGGTTGATTCTATCAAATCCGTGGGAGATCTACATGATGATGCATGAAGATTTGTTGTGTGTGGTGTTCTTTTCTTCATTGTGATCATATAAAACCTAATAAAAAATCTTGTTGATGTTACAAGATAGATTTTCTTGCAAGAGAATTCCCTTTTCCTTGGTGTTCCTCTTGGGGCTCCAGACATATACCAAGTCAATCTCACCTGCTAGTACCTTCTCTCTCACAAAGTGGTAGTGTACCTCAATATATTTTGTCTTGGCATGGAACACAGGGTTCCTAGCCAAGTGTATACTGCTCATGTTGTCACAATAAATGACAACTAGACCTTCCACCTGCACATCTAAATCAGCCAATAACTTTTGCAGCCATACTACCTCACATGCTGCAACAGCAGCACCTCTATACTCAGCCTCTGTACTCGACAAGGTAACTGTAGATTGCTTTTTGCTGCTCCAAGTAACTGCTGCACTACCAAGAGAGAACATGTATCTGCTGGTAGATCTTCTATCAGACATACTACCAGCCCAATCTGCATCTGTGTATCCAAACACCTGTACATCTGTACCTGCCTCATAGAAAAGTCCATAATGTAATGTGGACTTCACATATCTCAATATGCATCTGACTGCATCCAAATCTGGCTTTCTAGGTACTTGCATAAACTGACTCACAAGACCAACAACGTAGCTCAAGTCTTGCCTTGTAATGGTCATATAGATCAAACTCCCCACTATCCTTCTCCTGAACATAGTAGGGTCTTCTATCTCATCCCCAACATTAGCACTCAACTTTACATTCTACTCCAACGGGACTGAAAGTGGTTTGCATGATGTCATACCATACTTGGACAACATATCCAAGCCATACTGTCTTTGGGACAGCCATATACCATCATCACATCTGATCACCTCAATGCCAAGGAAGTACCTTAGCTCACCTAAATCCTTCATCTCAAACTTCTTCTTCAAAAAGTCCTTAACTTCAGCAATCCCACTATCACTATCACCTGTAATGATCAAGTCATCCACATAGATGACTATGATGACCAAACCTGCATCTCCCTTACTCACATAAAGTGAGTGATCAGCATCAGAAACATAAAAGCCAATATTGACAAGATACTCTCTGATCTTGTCAGACCATGCTCTAGGTGCTTGCTTGAGCCCATAGAGTGCCTTCTTCAACCTGCACACATACGTGGGATGCTCTAAATCTTCATAACCTGCTGGCTAATCCATATACACTTCTTCCTGCAAATCACCATGCAAGAAGGCATTCTTCACATCCATTTGCTACAACCTCCAACCTTTGGCTGCTGCCAAAGCAATCACACATCTAACAGTTGCCATCCTAGCAACTGGACTAAAGGTTTCTTCATAATCTATGCCATATGTCTGGGCATAGCCTTTTGCAACAACCAGCCTAGCTTTGTATCTACTAATAGAACCATCTGCATTGTGCTTAATCTTATAAACCCACTTACATCCAATAGCTTTCTTGCCCTTCGGCAATGATACTAGATCCCAAGTCTTATTGGCCTCTAATGCAGCCATCTCCTCATCCATTGTTGCATCCCAATGAGCACGACCAACAGCCTCCTCAAAACATGTGGGCTCAACATCCTCAATCACTTTCACCATATAAGCATAATGGTGAGTTGCATAACCTTCAAAACCAAATCTGTTTGCAGGGTATCTCACCCTCTAGACCTGCGTACCACTAGATCACTCAATGGAGTCTTTGCATTGACGGGTGCTCTCTGCACACCTGGAGTCCTCACTGAAGGAATGCAAGCTCATCATCCAAGCTCTCTAAGCCACTGGAGTCTCCATCAAGAACTGCATCAATGCCATCTGACACTTTATTCTTTCCTTTGTCTTTACCTGTAGTGCTACTAGATGCACCTGAAGATGTAGAGCTACTCCTTAGTCTCCCAGACCAAGGACTACCAGATGATGTCTCTGGTCCACTAAGAGTCCATGATTCTTGCTTTTCAACCTGCACATGAGTGTCATGATCATCATCATCATCCAATGCATCACCACTAGATGCATACCAATTGCTCATTTCATCAAAGATGACATCCCTGCTCACTCTGAACTTACATGTGACAAGGTTATAACAACGATACCCTTTCTGCTCTAAAGAGTATCCAATAAAAACACATTTTTCTGCCTTTGGATCAAGCTTCTTCCGTAGCTCATCTGGCACATGAACGTATGCAACACAGCCAAATACCTTCAAGTGCTATACATCAAGCTTCTTGCCAGTAAAGCATGCTTCAAGAGTCATACCATGAACTGCAGCTGTGGGAGTTCTGTTCATAATATAAATAGCAGTATGAACAGCCTCAGACCAAAAATGCTTAGGCATATTCTTTTCAACCATCAAGGCACGTGCAACTTTCGCAATATGCTTGTTTTTCCTTTCTGCAACCCCATTTTGCTGTGGGGTATACCTGCATGTGAATTGTCTCTTTATCCCATGAGACCTCAGAAAATCACTGAACTCATTCGAAAGGTACTCTCCCCCTCTATCTGACCTCAAGCACTTTACTTCCAAGCATGTTTCTCTTTCAACTATAGCCTTGAAAGTTCTAAAGTGCTCAAACGCTTCACTCTTTTCCTTCATAAAATATACCCACAGCTTTCTGGAACAATCATCAATGAATGTGACAAAGTATGAAATGCCTCTAAGAGATACATTTTGTGTAGGCCCCCAAATATCTGTATGCACAACATCAAGGATATTTCTACTTACATCTCTGTCATGTGAAAAGGGTTGTCTTGCCTGCTTACCAAACTAACATGCTTTGCATACCTTATGAAATTCTGCAATTCTAAATGTAGGCAAACCTGTAACCAACCCTTTGGGATGCATTAATTTCATCCTTTGTACATTTTCATGTCCAATGCGTTTGTGCCAAATTTCAATATCTGCAACAACACCTTTTCCTTTAGCATTCATAGTAGGAATTCCAGCATCCAGAGCCAACTCTACTTCCCTTTGCAACCAACCTGCACTTGTCATTGAAGTCTTCTACAAAGCAGCCCTTTGCATTTAATCTGACTTGTAACTCTTGCTCTACCATTTGACTGATTGACACCCACATGTAATACATCTAAAAGACTCTTTGTCTTACCATCATGCAAGGAAAAGGGAACTTTTTCAATGTGTGAAATTGAGTGGCATGAATCATCACCCGTCTACACATAACCTACATTTTACAAATCCTGCATCTCTCCAAACCATTCTGCATGGCTTGTCATATGATTGGATGCACCTGAATCAACATACCAAACATCATCATGTATTCCCTTTCCTGTAACAGCATTCAACATATGCTGCATAACAAACAGACGTTCATTTTTATCTTCATTCTGTCGTGAAGACGATGCATAGTTTCCTTGCTGCAACTTAGTGACACACAATACCAGAGTTGTTAGAACCTCTGTTCTGCAATCCACCTCTTCCTCTAAGGCTCCCCCTGCATCTAAAGTTACCACGACCTCCTGAAACCTGCATATCGCCAAATTGCTGATTCAATCTATTTTGCTGGTTGTCACTACCACGTCCTGTTCCACGGCCTCTTGAAGAGAGCTTACCACGTCCCCTTCCTGAACTGGAGTAGAAAGCTTGGACCTGTTCACCACTTTTTTCAGATGTCTCACTCTGCATGTTGATCTCTTCAATGATTATAAGGGAGACCAACTCATCGAAATCTGGAAATGGCTTTCTGACATATATGGAAGTTACAAAAGACTTCCAAGCCTTTTCATGGTTAAGTCCACCCAAGGTAGACGACACCAAATCATCATCATCGGGCATTGCATCAATCGCAGCCAAGGCATCTGCAATGCTCCTTACCTTCAGTGCATACTCATTGATAGACATCTTTCCTTTCTTCAATGTATTCAACTCTTGCTTGAGTTGAATCTTTCGTGCCTTTGTATTTATGGAAAACATACTTTCAAGTATGGTCCAAGCTGCATATGAATTCTTTGCATTTCTAATATGTCCCAGCATATTATTGTCAATTATTGCAGACAGCCCCAATACATGACCTTTTTGTCTTTTGTATTCCATTCCTTCCGTGCCTTTGGCTCTTTTGCAGTTGGAGGATCACTCACTTCCAACTCCTTTTCTTCACCTGAAACAAACTCGTAGAGGCCTTTTTCAATAAGGAAGTTCGTGACACGGAACTTTCATGAAGGATAGTTGTTCTTGTCGAGCTTCTCAATGATGGGGTTTCCACTATTCTCTGCCATTTTCACAAAGCTGATACCAAACAGCAAGCAAATCTTCTGCAATCTTTCACAATACGTGCACAGCACTACACCAAGCAACCTTTTTCACTGATTGCTCAATAGCACATGTAATTTGCAACATGTTTGCAGATAAACCTTATGTTTGCTTCCTGGAAACACCTCAAAAATTACAGATTCTCAATCTGTAACCTACGCACCCACTTTCGGTCAATACAGCCGAAATCATAGTGTACCCTGAAACTGTTGCCCGCAACCTTGCGGCTCTAAAACGGGGCCTGAAATGACCTCGAATGGCCAAAATAGCAGCGAGAAAGCCCTAAAGGACCTATCTGTAAAATACACAGTGCTCTTCGCGTACAGCAAATCTCACTGTAATCTGAGATTTTTGCTCTGCCCTACTTCTGGTGCCTCCACAGGCACTGTTCAAGAGAAAGAATGGAAGAATGTGAGAGCTTCTTACTCGTGGCTTGCTTGCTCGAACCTTCCTTCTTCTCCTTCACTTCAACCTTCGAAATCAGCCTCTCTTGGTGGCGCGGCTCTGATACCATGTCAAGAATCGCCTAGTGGGGGGCCTTGCTCAAGATGCTGCACCGAACACACACAGAATGCACAAGGAGAAGCTCACTCAAGAGACAAGAAGAGAGATGGAGGCCAAAACGTTTTCTTGCTGGTTTTTTCTTCTTCTTCCACACACTTTACAAACACTTTACAATGTACACAAAGTATAGATAAGATACAATATAAAGGAAAGTGGCCTACTAAGTCAAACAATGAATAACCGACTACACTAATCGATTGGCGCTATAACTATGCCAGTTGTAAATAGGTGTAACAACATGAATATAATAAGTAATGAGTCAGTTGCCATGTGAGAGTCATAATGACCACCGCTAAGTGTAGAAGTGTGGACCCATCTAACCAGATGGTCCATCATTAATGTCCACATGTGTTGAGCTTGTCATCTCAATAGGGAGCTCATACTTGACCACCAAGATGGACCGCTTATTGTTTCAAGTGTTTTAAGCCAAGTGCTATGAGTATACTGAGCTTACCTTCATGCCCAATTGATTTGTCTCCTCCCACGAGCTCTCTAGTAGCTCCAGGATCCAAGGTGCAAGCTCAAGCAAGCTTGATCCTCAAGCTCCAAGCTCCATTGTTGCCATGAGAGTGAGACAAGACAAGAGAAGAGAAGAGAAGAAAAAAGAGAGGAGATGATGGAGAGCTTCACCACGGTCCCTCAACACTCACACACCCACTCCCTCACTCTCTCTCTCTCAAGCACAAGCACAAGAAGAAGAAGAAGAAGAAGAAGAAGAAGAGAGCTAGTTTTGGCTACACACAAGAATGAGCTTCTTTAGTCACTTTCTTCCTTTTATACATACCCTACCTTCTTCTTGGGTGCCCATCCTTTTTAACATGACCAGCCATTTTAGCCTAGGTCCTCGTTCCCTATTCCCTTCCTATTTACATTGTTCCTTCACCCATGCTTGTCTACATTTACAAATTGCACAGAAGGGAGCCTAACACTCTTTTACAAAAACTTAGGGTATGCTTTTATATTTAAAAAGTGTCTTTCCCTTTTTGCACTCACCTTGGACTTTTAAAGTTGCTCTTGCACTTTTGGAAATTTTTCTCCTATTTTTTCACTGGGCCACTTTTTTTCGCTTTACCTTGTGTCTTTTGGTTTTCTTTCACTTTCTTTGTACTAGGCTTTCTTTGCACCAAGGTTAACAATCACATAAGGAAAGAGTGCAAAAAAATGTGCAATGATAGACATGAAAAAAGAAAAGGAAAAGTATAGGATTATGTCAAGTCTTCTAATGACCACATTGTTTCTAAATCTAATGTTAAGATCAAAGAGACAAATACATTATAGTAGAATTCAAATGATTACATACTTACTACCTTTTCACTTGACGCTAATTAGTTGACTGATGTTGAGTTTTCTTACTCTCATTGTTGGCTTCTTGATTCAAGGGTTTTCTTTCATGTGACCTCACATCATCACTAGTTTTATGTCTACTACCATATTATTATAGGTCCAATTAGACTAGGTGATGATAATGTATATGCTATTGTTGGCATAGGCAATATAAGACCATAGTTTGGCACTAGTGCTCCAATTGTATCACATGATGTATGTCATTTCCCACATTTGACTAAAAGTCTCATCTCAACTCGATAGTTGGATGATAATAGATATCATGTATATTTTGGTAATTTTGTATGGAAAAGTACATGCAGCAACCTCATTTTTGCTAGAGGTGCCAAGGTTGGCAGCTTGTATTCCTTACTTATATTTGGATCTCTTTTGGCTACAAACGATCTTCCACATGTATCTCTTTGGCATCACTATCTTGGGCATATCTCCCTCAAAGGAATGAAAGTCATAACTTGTTTGTAGTATTTACTGACTCTTGGCTTCTATTTTGATTCATGTGATAATTATTTATATGGCAATTAGACTCATTACTCGCATAAAAAGTATAGTTCTTAATGTGTGGGTGAGCTATTGGCTCTTGAGCATTCAAATATTTGTAGTCCCATGCCTTGTCAATCATTAGATGATGCAAATTATTTTGCTAATTCATTGATGCTTATTCATATAAGGTTTCGGTCTATCCCATAAAGCAGAAGTTAGTGGTTTTGCCTATGTTTCAGTGCTTTCTTACTATGGTTGAGAACCAATTTGGGCATAGGCTCAAATATCTACAATCATACAATGGAGATGAATATGCCTCTAAGGAATTTCAGTAGTTTTGTCATGAGAGGAATATTAAGTGTTAGTTGATTGCCCCATACACCACACCCTAGAATGGTGTTGCTAAAGATTGCATGAATAGAACTATTCAAGGAAGAGTCCACAATATGCTTAGTCAGGCAGGCTTACCATAGCATCTTTGGGTTGAGATAATTACTATTGTTGTTCATTTGATTAATATCTAGATCCCCATGCACTGCTCTTTGTGGTAGATTGCAGAGGAGGTATGGTCTAGTAAACCTCCCTTGTATGCAAGCTTGCAAGTCTTTGGATGTGAAACTTTCTACCATATTCCCAAAGGTAAATGCAACAAGTTGGATTCAAAGTCTATCAAATGCATCTTTCTTGGATATTGCAATACAAGTGAGATGGGCTATCTCCTTTCAAATTCGCAAGATCCAAAGGTTATCCATAACCATGATGTTGTGTTTCATGAGGATAAGATGTATAAGAGACTACAACTATCGATTGAGGTATGCAGGGTGATATTTTAGAAGGAGCCTCCTATCATAGTATAGCCAATCCCACTTAGACAACATGCAACTGCTAATGATGTAGTGGTCAAAGATCCATCTATTGTGCAAGATCATGATGTTAAATAAAGAGGATAGGCAATACATGCCCTATAGCCAGTTTTGGGATGCTCTAGTAGGGCCTCAAGTCCTCCTAATCATTTTGAGCATCTATGCATTATTTCTTGGTGACAAATCTTGATGAGCCCCATACTTATGAGGAGGTTATGCAAGATTATTGTCACTCTTAGGAGAGGGCCATGCAGTCTTGGTTTGATTCATTGTAGAAAAATCACGTGGGACTTGGTTTCCTTGATAAATGGTAAACACACATTCCCATGCAAGTGGGTGCATAAGTTGAAGAGCACCCCTCATCGCCTTAAGCTAGCATACAAGGCCCGTTTGGTCACAAAGTGTTTTAAACACGAAAAGGGAGTTGGCTTTAATGAGGTTTTTTTGCTATAATTAAGATGACTACCCTATACCTAGTTTTTAGCCTCGGTTGCACAGTTAGATCGGAGCTTTATCAAATGGATGTGAAAATGGCTTTCTTACATGGAGACCTACATGACGACATTTATATGCAACAATTTAAGGGCTTTCTAGAAAAGGGCATGAAACACCTAATGTGCAAGTTGAGAAAGAGTCTATATGGACTTAAGCAGGCACCTAGAAATGGTACCTAAATTTTGATATTTTTATGCATTTGCAGGAGTATTTCCATAATGCTATGGATCCACATCTTTACATGACGAAGACCCATGATAGTAGTCCTATCATTTCAGTATTATACGTTGATGACATGTTGATTGTTAGGAGTGTTTATGCTAAGCAAGATGCTTTGAAGACTTTGATAAAGAAGATATTTGAGATGAACATGGGGCATGCCTCTCCATAGCTTCTACATCACATCCCACCCTTGCTTCCCTCTTACCTTCATCTTGGCAATTCCACTTGGTTATACTTTGAGTTGTGTTGCTTTGAGCTCATCTGTGATCCATATTTTAGTTTCCTTGAAATATTTTGATTCCATTAGTGCTTCAACTTTATCTTATATATCGTTAAACTCTTAAAAGTTACTTGGTTATTTTATTGTTTAGTGATATATCATGGTATCAACCAGTTGAACCCTTGATTTTTCAATATTGGATTGAGTTTGGTTTCTAACTGATGGTATGGATCCAAACATTATTGGTAATCTCTATCCTTTAGTACCTCATGTTTCTTCATACCACCCATTAGGGGATCTACTAGTTGTACATGAGATTATATCTTCTTTTGTAATGTTGCTTCATTAACTATAGAAAAAAAACATATATCATACCTCGTTTACCTTCACAAAGAGAGGTATTTATGTCTCCAAAAATCCTAATGGTCTATGAGACAAATAAATGAGTATATCAAACCATGTTTTGACTAAAGAAAAACAATGAATATTGAAGGTGGAGCATGAGTGAGACTACAAGTAAAAACAAGAGGAAGTACATGTATGGAGGTTTAGGCAGCAAGAGAGAGCAAGATAGTATATCGGAACTCCAACAATCACAATGTGTGACCTTCCTTCCCGTATTCCATTGTCATAGAAAGAATAAAGAATAAAGTGATAGTGATAGGCATCCACCACTTGCAATGTATAGGTGCATGGGTACTATACACAAAGTAAATATATGAGGCTAGGGCAGGTGGCTTTTAACCCCCTAACAATCTTCCACTTAAAGGTGAATGCGTCTGAGTGAGGAGAAAAGAAGAAAAACTGGAAAAGTAAAATGAGTATATATTAGTACAACATGATAAGGAATACATGTCATCTCATCCTATTCCCATCACCTTCTTAAGAAAGACATAATGTTCCATTGGGAGACATTTCATGAGCAGATTAGTAGGATTCAATGACTAGAGATCTTAACAAGCTCTATCTACTTGTCTTCAGTCATCTCTTTGATGAAGTGATAATGGATCTCAATGTGCATAGTCTTCACATGAAAGATTGGATTATGTGCCAATTTGATGGCACTCATAAAGTTTGAATGTAGCGTATGAACCATAGTCATACCAAGGTCTAGAACCAAGCGGCCTCCTTACAAGCTTTAGTAACTAAAATATACTAAACCTCAGTAATAGACAATGCCATGCATTTTTGTACCCTAGACATCCAAGAAATACCACCTCCTTGCTTCTTTTCGAATGTTTACCTACTAAACACTCCTAAAGATTTGGGAGGTAGTAAAGATTTTTGCACCTTCTTGATGAAGTGATACTTCACCTCAATGTGATTTCTCTTTGTATCAAAAACAAGTTTATGTGCCAACTAAATGGCACTCGAAGTATCACAATGCAATGTACATATCTCTCCTACAATATCTAAGTCTCCCGCTAGACAAGTAAGCCATAGAGCTTCATTGTAGGAGCATACTCTGTCTCAATGGTAAATAAAGCCGTACATGGCTACAATCAAGAGACCCAAGAGATTACACCACTTATGAAAGTGAACACAAAACCTATAGTAGATCTCCTACCCTACTACAAAATCAACATCTACATATTCAAGAACAGATGCATCATTCCTTTTGAAGTATGTACACATAAACAGAGTCCCATTCAAGTATCTCATAAAATCTTCACTACCTCCCAAAGCTTCTTGCTAGGGTTTGCAGCCATATACCTACTAAATACTCCCCCTATAGGAAGTGTCTAGATGTGTAGCAACCATAGCATAGATCGAGCTACCAACCATGGATGCATAGGGGACCTTGGCTATTTCAAACTTCTCTTCATATGATTTGGGGTTGTTCTCTTGGCTAAGTTTCATATGTGGAGGTAATGGAACACTGATAGCTTTCCCCCTCTTCATATTGAAATGCTCCAATACCTTCCCAATGTATTCCCTTTATGAGAGAAACAAAGTATGTTTTCGTCTTAATCTTGCATATGCACATACCAAGAATGTGTCCCCAAGTCCCTCATGTCAATGGTTTCATCCAACCTTTTCTTTAAAGCATCAATATCCATCATGAGCTTCCTAGCAATCAACATGTCATTCATATATAGAATCAAGATTGTAAGGCTACATCCCTATCCTTCCTAGTGTTTTCAGACAGTATTCAATCTCACTCCTAATTTAAATGTAACTTACATACTAACTACTTCTTGCCTTCCACAACAAATCCCTTAGGTTGCTACATACAAATATCCTCGTGCAAGTACCCATACAAAAAAGTGATCTTTACATCCATTTGAACCAACTCCGTATCTTCTCTACCAACCAAAGCAAGAATTGTATAAAGAATGGTTATCTTAACTACTGGTGAGAAGATCTCATCAAAGTAAATCCCCTTCTCCTGCTTAAATGCTTTGGCCACCAATCTTACCTTGTACTTAAGCAATGCATCGGATGAAGATACCTAAGCTTATAGACCACTTACATGGTAGTGCATGTTTACCCTTAGGCAAAGGAATAAACTCCCAAGTATAGCATTCTTTTCCAAATAATCCATCTATGACTACATATCCCTCTTCCACTTATGACTCTCATCTCTAGTCATATCATTTATATAACAAGAAGGCTTACTAGAATTCGTCACTATGACATAGTCTAGAGATTAAGAACGTCTATCTAGTGGTCTAGAAACCCTTATAGGCATTCATAAACTAACTCAACAAGAGCATCTAGCCATTCCACCTATCTATAATATAAGACATGAGGCTTTCCAACATCATGTGGCACTCCCATCTCAACAATAGTAAGCTTTCCAAGCCTTATATAATGTGGAATAGGTTATACAATCTAGTCATGTGCTGACTATCCATCCTCATACAATATCACTTTGTGAATCTCAACTATTTTGACAAAATACTTATACATCTTATTCTCATTAAGGATGGCATCATGGCTATGTACTACTCTTCTCTCTATATTCAAGATCTCATAAGCGATAGCCCATTTCAATTGATTCTCCATAACTAAGAAAAATACATTTCTTAGACTTAGAATTAAGCTTATTCCACTTGTCCCGAAGTATTTGCATAATGTTTTACATCCAAAAACATGCAAGTGATTATAACTACGTCTCTTGGCAAACCATAACTCCTCTAGTATCTTGACATCCAATGGGTTGCTAGGAGACCTATTGATCAAATGCACTACTATCTTTACAACTTTAGGCCAAAATCCAACAATAGATAGTGTACTACATACCTTTTCCTAAATATTCATTTTCATCTTCTCAACCATGCTATTTTGAGTAGGATTATTAGGAGCCATCAGCTCTCTTTTGATACCACAACATACACAAATGTTCACAAAGGCATACGAGATATACTCTCCACCATTATCAGCCCTTAAGCACTTAAGCTTCTTCCTTGACTGATTCTTTGCCAATGCCTAAAACTTTTGAAATGCATGCAACACATCAGTTTTCTTACAAAGAGGATAAGCCCAAATCTTTATTATGGCATGGTCTATCAAATTGATAAAGTACAATACTCTACCTAATTAAAACATGGGGGTTGGCCCACATAAATCATTATGAACTAAATCAAGACATTCTGATCTTCTACTCCCACTACCTCTTTTATGCAAAATTTTTGTTTGCTTTCCAAAGAGACAATGCTTTAACAAATCAATTTTCAATAAAATTAGACAATGAAGAGAGTTCAAATAGCACAAAGCTTTCGTTCTAATGATGGACATATGTCCCAAACAATGATGTCATAAAGAAACAAATGGTTGTTCAACAATAGCTATAACATGATATTTAACAATAGAAACATGCAAAGCATATAAAGCACGATAATATCAATCATCCTGTATTGACTAAAACTTTTGCAAGATTTGAAATATATTGTACATTCTGCAAGACAAAAGAAAAACCATTTGGTAATGACAAATGTATATCTCTACTGCCAACAATGTTGCATGCATAGTTGTTTCGAAGACGAATGCATCCTCAATTTCGAACATCATAAGAGGAGAATCACTCCCCATGTTGTAATATGAAATGATGCTTCAAAATCCAAAGCCCATTCAGAGACATGCCAGTATACATAGCAACCAAAAATGCATCACTAAAAGAGGATACATACAGAACATCACCATCATTCATTACCACATACACTAATCTCCTCAATCTTCACCTTTCTTTTTTCTTTTCCATCACTCTTATTTACCTTATTTCCTTTTTGTTTATTCTTCCATTTAAAGCAATAATTGTTTATGTGTTTCTTCTTGTTACAAAAATAGCATAAGTGCACTAGAGCTCTTTGGCCTTACGTTATTCTTTTTATTCACCTCCTCGATGACCAAACTGCTCTAAATATTAGTACTCCCAACATCACTTACAAGTGCAAGGTTACTAATCGTAGTCTAGAAAGCATCCTAACTCTGAAATAAGGCAACTAACAAGAATATGAGCTTTACCAAATCATAAAAGACAATATTTTGAGATGTCAGTTGACTAAAAATAGTGCTAAACTTATTGAGGTGATTAGAAATCAAATTCCCCCCCTTCTCCATGTGAAGATCAATGAGTTTTTTAGCCACTACATCTACAAGGTTGTACTTTCTTTTTCATATGGATCACCAAGCTTTTTCCATATAATATATACAGCTATCATATCTTTCACATTAAAATCAATGGACTTTGAGAGCATCCACATAATAGTGGATTATGGTGACACATCCAATTCCTCATATGCATCTACATTTGTATCTTCAAGCTTAATTCCACTATACTTGAATGGCTTTGCCTACTTTCACTCCAGCATAGTCCATAAAGACATCGTGATCTTCGCAAATCATTAAGTCTCTCTTTCCTTTCCTCTATTACAAATACAAGTAGAGCCTCTACTCAAGGCCCCAGCATGAGCCCTTTGTTTCAACCCTTTGATTACAACAAGCAGATCCTCTACTTTCAACAAATGAAGCTATTTCTCTACTAAAGCATCCCATGTGGTTACATACATCCAAACCATTCTACCAAAATCTCTTCCCAAGCATCCAAAGCCAACCCGTTTTTCTCCAACCTCAACCACTAATGGTTGCCCAAATCAATGTTAAAAAAGTGCTATTGTTCTAGATCCAATCTCAATGACTCAAGCACCTACTTGACTTAGACCCGAATTCGAATATAAAAATAGTGCCCTCATTGCAAGCACAAGCTTCCACGGAGCACCTAATGCTACTCTAATACCAATTGAGAGGGAAGTTAAGCTATGAAATGCAAGAGGATTAAGAGAGAGAAACACAAGTTATGTGGATACAAAATGAATAGTGCATTTATTCTCTATTATTATAACTTACATATGATTGTGCCCTGTGTGTGTGTGTGTGTGTGTGTGTGTGTGTGTGTGTGTGTGTGTGTGTGTGTGTGTGTGTGTGTGTGTGTGTGTGTGTGTGTGTGTGTGTGTGTGTGTGTGTGTGTGTGTGTGTGTGTGTGTGTGTGTGTGTGTGTGTGTGTGTGTGTGTGTGTGTGTGTGTGTGTGTGTGTGTGTGTGTGTGTGTGTGTGTGTGTGTGTGTGTGTGCGCGCGCGCGTGTGCGCACGTGCATGCGGGCCAAAAGCAGAGCGAGCATAGTGGGAGCGAACAGAGAACGCAGAGCAAAGGATAATGAGGAAGACTTGGAGCTAGAGAGTGCGAGAAATGCACAGAGATGTATTGCATAATTTTTGCCTAGGTTGTTGAATGACCCTTAGAAGAAGTGTTTATAGGAGTTACAAGGTCTAATAGTGTGGGTTGAGTCAACATTCCATTACAAAGTGGATTGGTATCATTTACTACAATGAGAGGTGCTGGAGCATCGAATAAAGATACAATAGTTTGTGGCTAAAGGACTGTGAAGTGCATTGTGGCTACAAAAATATACTTTTTCATGGTGGGTGATGAGTATGAGAGAACAAATCGGCAAGGATATTATCTTTTCCTAGAACTTGCTCAAAGGTGATATCCAGCTAATCAAAGAATAATGACCATCTGAGTAATCTTATTCCTGATTTCTATTGGTGCCTTTTTCGTGAGATAGTTAGGCACATATTGCAAATCCACTCATACTGTGAAAGGCACAAACTCCACAAAGATGCGAAAGGTTTTGATAGCTTTCATAATGCCAAGAATTTCCCTTTGATATGAGGGATAATTTTTCTATATGGAGGAGAAAATACCGAAAGTATAACATCAGATTTGTAAATCATTTAGTTTGGCAGATGGTTTAGGTGAGTGTGAAATATCTCCACAAAGGATTGCACCCTAGCCAATATTAGAGGCATCCATATACATGACCAGTGGTTATCTTGTAGGGAGATGAAGAGGTGGCACATTTTGGACCACTACTTTGATTTGCAGTAGGGTAGTTTTGTGTATAGGCTTCCAATGAAATCCATTTTTCTGGAGCAATGGATAGAGATCCGGGTTATATAAGGCCAGGTTAGGGGTGGAAAATTTGATCTAGTTCAAGTAGTTCAAGAGCTATTGAAGCATTTTGACATTAGATAATTCAATAAGAAAATTTAAAATATTTCTCAACACGTGATCTTGCAGTTCCACCATTCCATGATGAATTTTTAAACCTAAGAACTCCACCTAGGTAACAAATAAAATGGATTCTATTGGGGATAAAACCATCCCAACAACTTCCACTGCTAACATGAATTGAGTAAGGCAATCCAAGTGTTCCTTAACTATCTAAGAGAATACCAAGATGTCATCAATGAAAACCAAACAGAAAGGAAATTTTGAGAATACTAAATTTGTTCATCCCTAAAAATAAAGTAAATGCAATTTTAATCCCAAATGGGAGCACTATCCACTGGTAATGCCCTTGAGGAACACATAATGCAGGGTTGTGATGATCTTCAGGTTTGATGGAAAGTTGGCAGAAGCCAAATTTGAGATCAAACTTATTGAAGATTTTTGCCTTTTTAATTCTTTTGATAAGAATATCCTTAAGAGAGATTGGATGGCCATGGCTATTTGTTTAGGGGCTTATAGTTATTTACTAATCTTTTCTTACCATGTTTTTGCTCTGAGTGCTTATCGACATAAAAAGCTTGACAATATCATTCAAAGGTAGTTGGCTCAATTAGCTTCTTTTGGAGAAGGTATGTTACAGTAGGAGGTCATCATCTTTCGTGCCTTTATGAATAGCCTTTGAGGAAACAACATTCTCTTTTGAGTGGTAATCCAATAGTGAAGTGTTGTTTTTCTAGAAACATAAGAGGATCATCTTGCATAAAAGCTTTTAGCTGAGCAGTGATCTACTAGATTTCTTGTTGATGTTTCTAGAGTTCCTGTTGTAGCCAAGATTCAATTTGTTGGATTTTCTCTAAGGGAGAGGATTGAGAGATAGGATAGATACTACAGCCAATTTTCTCTAGCAAAGGGACTTGCGTTTTTTAACCTTAGTAGAAAAACACGGTGGTTTTGCCAAAAGGTATAAGAAGTGAGATATTGTAGAATGTTAGTGCCTATTAAGAGATCATAGTGCATTTGGCACATGAGTTGTATTTCTATTGGTAGCTTAATCTCTCCTAGAAATAAAAAAGCTTTGACTATTTTAGTGAGAGTGAGCCTTTTATTGTTAGATAGCTCTACAGTCATAGGGCTACTTTCCTGGATGAGATTAGGAGCAAACAATTCATATGGAGCTATAGTTAGGCTAGAACTGGTATCTATGAGAGCATCTAAGAAAAACTGAAATTTACCAAAGGATCAAAGTTTCACACAAACAGTTGGGATAGGTCCACCTCCTTCGAGGAGATTTACTATGTGCCTTGAAGAAGTAGCATAGATTGGATAAATTGTCTTAGGAGAAGTATTTGGGCCCTGAGAAGAGGTCACTGATGTAAAAAACTCCTTCAGAATCTCTGTGGTTTCTTGGGCAATCTGCTTTTGTGATCTGAGAGTTTGTTTGAAGCATTTACATAAGGAGTGTACCTCATTTTACATAGCTTGAAAGGCATTGATCATGTAATTCATTTCACCAATAGTCTTTGCAGTCATCTTGATCAACTCATCCACAAATTGTGGCACAATTTTAAGATTATGTATCTTTTCCAATTCGTGAGGAACAAAGATATTAGCCTTCTTTAAAGAATCAATGCTAAGCATCCCATATGGCAAGGAAAGTCAGCTTTGATCTTTTCTTTCTGTTTCTTTTTATTTGAGGAATAAGTTTGTCTCTATTGAAGAAGACTAAGCTTTAGGGGATTCATCTTCAGAGGATTCCTTCTTATGCTTACCTTTTCCTTTGTGATGAGAGGAATGTTTGGAGGAGAAAGGAGAAGGAAAGTATTTCTCTTTGCCCTTTGAAGAGAAACGAGAAGGAATGGAATGTGCATTGATAGGTTGCACATGGGTAACAGAATCATCAGAAATCAGTTTAAGACTTTCCTCGCATTATCATCATCTGCATATACATTTGTCATCAATTCATCATCAGTAGTAGAATCTTGCCAATCACTATGAGTGTATGTATTGGTTGAAGAGGAGATTGAGTCTATTTCAAAGTTTGAATACTCAGAATCGTTTGAGTCTTCAAAGGAGTATGCAAAAGCATATACAAAGGTGTAGGATTCAAAGCAAGGAGTCTCAAACTCATAGGAAGTAGAAGTATTCTCATATAGATAGTAGTGTAGATTTGCCACTTTTGGCTTGTCCTCTTTCTTTGCCATTCTGTGGACACTTGTCTACCAAATGACCAGTACTACCACATATGTAGCATTTTGGAACTTTCTTATGTGTAGAGGATTTATGAGAATACTTGTTCGTGGAACGGAAGTTGTGCAGGTTGTCTCTCGGAGCATTCATGTGAGATTTACTATTTCTGTGAGATCTATGAGATAAGTGGTGGCGATGTCAATGTCGAGAAGAAGACTGATATGATGACTTCCACCCGCTAGGGCGAGAGGAATTCCATGGAGAACAATTGCATTTTTCACATCCAAACTTCTTGTAGTACTTTCTTGCATGTTTGAAAACTTCAACAAAAAACTTTTGTTGTAGAGAATTTTCTGTTGTTGGCAAACTTCCTTGATAGTTTGGATTATTTGACCAACATTGTCATTGAGATCTCGCTTTTCCTGTTGCATCTTCTGCTACAAAAAAAATAAAATTTGCTCAAGGAAAAAGCAAACAAGATGTTCCTTCATGGAGGCATCATGTGCATCTATGCCTTCATACAAGATATCTCTCATGCAAATGAGATACTCTTTGTACTAATGGGGGTCATTTATAGTAGCCTTAAAAAATGCTTCTCGAGCTTCTACCACATCATCCAATTTATTTCCAACAAGCTCACCTAATAATAACTCAAAGAACAATGTTACTGGGTTCAGTTTGCTTAGCAATGGCTAACCTAATCTATGGATGGATAAATGTCCACCATTGGTGTAGACCACCCACGAAACCATGCATCATTGCATTCAAAACATCACTCCTATTAGCATTTGGATTTTCAAGTGGTTTTTGACCCACGTAAGCATACATCATGTAGATAAGTAATTTTATTTTATATGGGTTCTTTCCATCAATAGAACAAATGGGGAAGCTTCCTACTTTCTCAAGTACACTAAGTTTTTCTAGTTTTTTAGAAGACTCACCATTCATAGAATGGGTATTCAAGAATTAAGCATTGGGGTTGTCATGGTGAGGATTGATGAGTCTGAATGTCTCATCGACTATATCATCATCTATAATACTATCACCATCCTCATCGGAGAAAAAAATAGAATAGATACGATGATTATAGACATTAGTAGCAATCATATACCAAGCATGCAAATCATCTATAGCAATGTATTCCAAAGATTCTCCCACTATTTTAGCATCAAGCTTGTTTTACAGATACCTTCCAATATAATTTTTGTCTAAATATTCTGGAGCAATGCGGAGAGGAATAACTCAAAGTAGTGCATCTTCCTTTTGTTATTTCTTGTGCAAGGCCAAGTGATCTATTTCATCAAAAGTACCAGAATACTCCATTGGTTTCAAATCAGGAAACATCATAGTCATATATTCATCTAGCTTTTGTTTTTCAGGCTTCTCATGTGGATTTGTAAGTCAAACTCTTTTAGCATAGCTGAAATAATCAAGTACAAGAGTTGATGGACCTGTACCATCAGCAGCTTTAGGTTTGTGCTCCTCAGCAAACATCAAAACATAGATCTTTTGAATTTTCAAGAGAAGTGACTCCAAATCATCTTTTTCCATTGCATCTTCATCAATAGGAGCTTTGCCTTTATTCACAATAGAATGCATGTCCAATGACCCACTGGTAGGAGTTTTAAATAAGGGTGACTAATTCTTTTGAAGACATCCCATGAAATATTTGAAGGTGTCATAAGGATAGTTATGATGAATTTTCTATAACAGCTCTTACAAATTTTCATGCACATCATACAATTTTTCCATTCATTCTATCAACCCTATGAAAGCCAAATGTATCCAATTTATGGTTTGTTATTCTACAAACCATGTAGAATTATGTTGAGGGCAAAGATACAGACCCAAATGTATCCAATTTATGGTTTGTTATTCTACAAACCATGTAGAATTATCCTGAGGACGAAGATACGGACCAATCTTGTACATGTTACATTTATATTCGAATTTTGTGACAGAATTGTTTTTTACAATGCAAACATATGTCATTTGTGACTTGCGAATGAGGGCATTCTTGAGTAAGAAACTTGAGGAAATTCGCTCTTTGAGAAGGAAAAATCTTCAATTATGGTTGTGTAGGCAACTAAGATACAAGAGGATGTTGTTTTTTTTTTCGTAAAGAGAGGATGTTGTTTATCTCCTATAGTTAAAGAAGGTCCATCCTAGGGCAAAAGAAGAGTTTTACCAACAAATTGTATACACTGATTTGCTTACGTGGTAACAACTCTTTTTTCTAAAGAGATTGGATATTCAGCTCTCATTCTTGTGGTAGCGTAAATTTCAAACCAATTTATATATTCAAGGAGAAAGTGCTAAGTGCTCTCATTAACTTCCATTATAATTCTCTGACCTCTATCATTATCTATGTTAGCACTTTGTAATACTCTAAGAATAGCAAGTGACATATAGTGGAAAACCATGGAATATTGTATAGCTAAATGGGAAGAAGCTTTCATATGAAAACCAAAGGCTCAGATGTGTAATAAAAGAAGTTCTAGCAAGTAGGGATCTTTAACTTAGATGACATAATTGAGTCTCAATTCGAAGAAGATCGGGCCAGTAAACAAAGTTGAAACAACTATATCTACTATCATATCCGGTGCTCTTGATGGCGAGTGTTAAGGACAGCGACCATACAACTTACATTTAAGCCACGACAAATATAAGGAATTATGTCTATAGCAATATAGCTTGTGAAGATATGGATAATTTTTATTTACTTTTTACTTTTGTATTTTATGCATCATTAGTGAAGAAAGTTAACATGTCGATTCTGTGTTAAAGTATTACCAATGGTTAAGATACCTTGATCTCGACATAGATGATCGAAGCCTTCAACTTGAATAGACTGTTCTAACGATAGACATTTGAAGCACCAATTCGAGGCAATATCCACTTAGCATTGAAATTAACTTCATCCATTATAATGGATGAGTTGTTGAGCGACTTGCAATATTCGACATGCTCTTGAAAACAGTAGAGAATCCTCTTTGGATAGCCACAAAAATTATGGATCTTACTTTAGAATTCACAACATCATCACATCATGTCATGCCTTGTCTTATGTGTGTGTGTGTGTCATATACATATATATATATTCATGTATGTTTGTATGTATATATATATGTATACATATATATATATATTCATGTATGTTTGTATGTATATATATATGTATGTATGTATAAGAGATACTCAACTATGGGCCATTCGTCTTTACCTCAACAAAAGGCGGCTAGAAAATAGGACAAATGCACATCTTATTGAGATAGCAAAGCATAATCAAAAAATGAAAGAAAAACCGATTTCATGGTTCCATAATTGAGTATCTCTATGACATCTTTGATCATCAAATCGACATTAAGTATAATTAAATTCACTTCTCTAATGTCACCAACTCACTTATGGTCATCTAAATAACTTAGACTAACAACTGACACTAAATACACCAAGTGCTTGTATGGCATAACCTAATAGCAACCTTTGCATTTGATATCACGTGATTTTCTCAAATCCCTTGCTCGCAAATTTACTCTCCATTTACACCTCACATGTACAACATTTATCTAACCATATTATTGAAAATTAATCTACATGTTAAGTGAGATTTTAAAAATACATATCATCATGACAAATCATAAGAGAATTCAAGAGCCTTAAGTTACTTAAGATCGTTCACTTATATAATAGCTCTGAAAGCTTTATAATTTGTTTCCATTTGTACTAATAACACCCTAAAGAGGATTATATATAAAGTCTCGAGATATATTATTTTAGACAACATTAATATTATTATTTTTTCTTTCTAAAAGATTAAATCTCATGCACGACTAAAAGACCTTAATGAATGACAAAAAAACACGAGAAACTAGAAAATAAAGACCACTAAGAATGTTTGAAAGCCGTATATGTTGAAAATCAAAGAAACAATATTAGAAAATCAAGGATTCAACTAGGTGACGCTATGTTGAGTGACCAAAAAAGAAAATAACCAATAAACTTTGCAATACATACACAATTAAGTTGAAAAGTTAAAATACTAAATCAATCAAAATGTGGATCATAGATAAGCTCATACGAACACAGCTTAAAGCACTACCAAATGAGATCACTAAGATAAAAGAAATTTTTTAAAAATAGCAAATGAAAAGTCCAAATGGGCAGTCTATCAAGGTAACAAAGCCATCATATAAAAGTTCAAAATCCCTAAGCGATAAACTCCTTTAGGGTCACTAACAAATCTAGTAGCTCTTGTAATCTTAGTGATTCATTTTAATTCATGCTAAAGGTACCCCGAAATGGATGGTACAAAGTCAAAAAAATTATTCTATGCATCTTTTAAACACCTAAAAGGATGTGTGTGTGTGTGTGTGTGTGTGTGTGTGTGTGTGTGTGTATGTGTGTGTGTGAGTGTGATATCCATAGGATTTTCCTCAAAAGTTAATAAACTACAAATAAAATAAGCGGATTACATGTTGTATTAATAAACAAGGTTGCTTGAGGGTTGAAGTGCTATCACAAAATGCTTGATAAATTGTGGCTCAAAGCTCTTTGCTCACTTCTTCGCTTCAATGGAGTAAGATCTTGTCTTACATTTAATGTTTGTGTAAACACAAATGTAAGGGCGTCTTATCTTACACATTCTTCATTTATAAGCATCACCCAAACCCTCGTTGTCCCCTTAGATTAAGCTCAAAGAAGCAATTTGAACAAACAATGTCTCAATGAAGAACTTGGCTAGACATGGCCTCAAAATGACAAAAGTATTCACCTAGATTCTAGGAGTAACTAGCATGTAGCAACTTTCCCATAGCCACCTATTGAAGAAAACCTTGTTTAAGATTTTTTTTTTTTTTTTTTTTTTTTGTGGGTGGCGAGGGGAGGAAACATGGATGGGTAGGGTGGTTGGGTTTGGTGGTTGTGTGAGGGTGGTGTAAATCTTTTATTCAAAGCCAAATTTAGTTTGGAATTATGAAATATCTTCGAAGAAGCCATCCAATAGTAGCTTGGAAATATAAACAATACTATTTGATGGCATACCCGGTTAGTAGTCAACTAAGGTTCGCATACACCTCTTAAATTGCCTCTCTTACATTAGTAAGTACCATTATTCATTAGTGCTATGTCGCAAAGGTTTATTTTTTAATGCCTTTTTACTCAATGGAATTCTAACACAACTTCTAAGCAACAAAATTAGAGGCACTACAACCTTCAAAGTTGAACACCAAAAACTAAGTCATAAAACATCAATATTTTTTTAAAAAATCTCACCTCAAACTAGTTGCCATTAACTTCTTAAGGCAACATAGCTTTTATTGGTTAATGCCTTTTTTACAAAATGGTTACGCTAAATTGACAAATATTCAAACAAGGAACATAGATACTCAAAATTGGAGGAAGCATGAAACTCTCTTTTAGTTGTCCTTCAGACATGTCCTTGACCAAAGAGACCTATATAACAAATGAAGAAACAGTCTCATTAAATCTCTCTCTCTCTCTCTCTCTCTCTCTCTCTCTCTCTCTCTCTCTCTCTCTCTCTCTCTCTCTCTCTCTCTCTCTCTCTCTCTCTCTCTCTCTCTCTCTCTCTCTCTCTCTCTCTCTCTCTCTCTCTCATATTCCAATATACCATGTAAACTTACACGTAAAATTTATCTCTTCTTATCTGATGAGAGATGATGATACCAGTTGTACTAGTTATGGTCTCATAAGCCACTCTGGCCTTTTAGAGACATTACTCTCTCTCTCTCTCTCTCTCTCTCTCTCTCTCTCTCTCTCTCTCTCTCTCTCTCTCTCTCTCTCTCTCTCTCTCTCTCTCTCTCTCTCTCTCTCTCATATGATAGATTGCATGCGCAACTTGGGACAACACATTCACAACTACAAGACAATATAGATTGCATGCACAACTTGGGATAGCACATTCACAATTGCAAGACAAGACAGAGGTCTCTTTGTGCATATGTGATGTTAAGTATATTGACATTGTCTAGGAAAAAGAAAATATGGAATAATTTATAGTGAAATTTTTTTGACAAACACTTGCTTACTATGTAGAATAACACAATGTCATCTGTAATACAAATAATTTTGTTTGTTTAAATAATTCAAGCTTTCAAGCAATAGTCCATTTATTGCTTAACCCATGATATTGAATGCTAAAGAGTTTCGATGATGACAATACTCCATTCGAAGATTTAGACATAATCAAAGATTTTGATCGAGCAAGACTCAAAGTGCCTTATCATGCAAGTGGCCTTTTTAGACAATCTAGGATTCCAATACCTTTTTCCATCTAGAAATTCCTCACATGGTATGGTAATGCAATCGAGAAAATTGCCTATGCCTCTCAAATTTCTATTTTCTTATGCTTATAACTTTTATACATTTGGTATATCCACCTTATTGATGATTATAGATGAGAGGGTTTTTAATAGAATCTGTTTTTCTTGGGGAAAAAGGGTGGGAATGAAAGCCTAACAAGAGATAAGATCGCCTCAAAGATAATCGTGCAACCAAATAAACAAGGGCTTAGAAACTATTGATCTAGAGTGTCTGCAAGTCATGTTAACGGGGCTTACTTTCTTGCAAGGAAAACCTAAAGCACCTCAACTCATGACTAGATTGCAAGTGGGAGAACAACTCCCTTCCAGTCCGCTTCTCACCCGCCCTGCGCCTTCTCGCTAAGCCTCTCCCCTCCCGCCAGGCCTACCCCCAAGCTACCTGCCCTGCGCTCTACCGACAGGCCCGCAGATGGACGTTGACAGGCCCAACATGGGTCCAGAGACGACAGAGGGTGACGGCAGGGGGAGCCACAGCTAGCTTCTCAGACACAGCCCCGACAACAAGGAGCAGGAGGACGAGTGACGCCCCCTCGGCAGCACACTCCGTAGCCCTCCCCCCCTCTTACCCGCCCCACCCGGCAGGTCCGCAGTTCCCCATAGCCACCACCCACGCCACAGATTACCCCACCTAAGATCCCACAGCCCCCACACCCACCCCCCAAGCTCCCCCCACTGACCTTGGCCCATTGTCCCCCCCCCCCCCCCCCCCCACACTCGCTACGTACCTCCGACCATCCCACCATCCCTCAATATCCTATTTCCCCCTTGCCGAGCAACCCCCCTGATCCGCACCTGTTTCAGGAGATCCCCCCCAGACCCACCCCCCCTCCTCCCATAGGTAGCAATGAGCCACACGCGCCCACATCCTCCTCGCATCAGCAGTGTTTCCCCTCCCCCACAGCCACCAACTCGTCTGCCCTTGCTGCCCGTCACACTTTCCCGAGACAGGCACAATTATTGCCACAGGAGTTCCTCCGTAGTGGCCCATGGTCCTATTTGAGAGTTAGGGAGCGCGGAGAGTTCACACTACCTCTACAGGTGGAGATCTTCATGGTTTGTAAGTCAAGGAGGGACAAGGTCCATCTACTAACACCACCTGATGGACCAAACTACGCCTTTTTTCTTCAGTCCTCTCACTCAGGGGATTGGACGATGACACAGATTGAGGAGTTAGAGTCAGGTGGTGGACCACATCTCCCAGTGGATGGGAGAACGACTAGGTTTGTTTGCACAGCAGTGGCCTGGTTGCATGATGGACATTAACTGGTGGGTTGGAGCCAAGGCACCACACTTCACCATGATCTTTCGAGTCCCCCCCAAAGTGGAGAGCTCCAAGGGATGTCATCGAGTGGCCCCTAGCACAAGCGGCCCGTCTGTACCAGTGTACAGAGTCACGACTCTGAGCACTGCTGATAGATGCATTGATAGTACCACCTGGAGCATCTATCACCCCTTTGGTTCGGCCGAGGGCCACCATGGGGGACTAGAGTTTACCATCCAGACCTGCAGCAAAGCGTACTTGCATGCCCTATAGTTTATCCTCCTCATCAGCAGCCTCCACACCAAACAGATGCCTGTTCGGTCAATCGCAAGTTTCCCCAAGAGCTTACACCTTGCATCCTAGAATGTAAATAGTCTCCACTACAGTGGGGCACATGGTTCCAGGAAGTTGATTGTTCAGCAGGAGCTGCAGCCTGCCCTTGCCGGACGGATCGACATCTTACATCTACAACAGCACAAGCTCCCTCCCACCCAGGTCCAGCAGGTTAGGAAGGTACTCCCGAGCAGCTCCCACACCTACTTGGCTTGGATTCGCGATGTCTCCGCACTTTACAGATTAGCAGCCAACAAGGTTCTCATAGGTGGTAGGTGTGGGGAGGAGTTTCGGTTGGAGAGATCGGTATGGCAGGGCCCCCCTGGCCCCGTACATGTTCCTACTCTTTGCAGAGGCGATGTCCCATTTCCTCAGGTCACGTGTGAGCAGATTCATGGCCTCTGACTTCCAGTGAGAGAGTAGACTGAGTAGTTAGACTCAGAGTATACAGATGACACAACACTCTACATAGAGGACACTGAGCTGATGTTGGAGAGAGTGAGGCTGGCTCTTGAGATGTTCTGTCTTGCAACAGGAGTGAAAATCAACTGGCGAAAGTCGGTTGGTTTCCTCACACACTTGGACTCTAGCACAAAGTGGGGCGTCTACCTAGGATTTAGATGGGTGAGCAGAGGGCAGACCGTCCGGTGCCTAGGGTTCCAGGTGGGACTCACATCACTCCCGCCCAGCAGTTTCTTCATGTCCTTGATTCTATTCAGAGAAAGCTGACCTACTGGAGCATGGCTCGCCTCTCGCTAGCTGGCCGAGCCTTGGTCGTTAACCAAGTCCTCCTAGCGACGGCCCGGTATATCGCCTCGTGTTGGTGCTTCTCCTCATCCTACATAGTGCAGCTTCGTCACCTAGTGAGGAACTTCCTTTGATCAAGGTTAGATGGCTCCAGGGATTCCAGGGAGAAGGTGGCATCGGCGACCATCATTCGGCACCGGTCAAAGGGAGGGCTTGGGATCATAGAACCAAAGAATCAGAGTATGGCCCTCTTGGGCAAGCTAGGTTTCCGCGGCCTCACACCAGGCGGGCAAACTTGGAAGGTTTTATTGTAGGAGGGTCTTCAAGATTGTAGACGGAGGCTTGGCAGTGCGTGGAGGCTATCCATGAGATGGATCTTCACGTCAGCCTAGATCACCTTTCCTACACAACTTACTCCGCATGTGGCAAGGCCTCTATAAGGCCCTAATCCAGAGCCCCCCAGGTTGTCAGGAGGAGATAGACTATCAGCCGGTGATCTGGAACCCCTAGGTCAAAGATCGGGAAGGGGCACAGATTGGCGAGCGCCCCCACATCCAGTGGGCTGGTTGGGAGGCCGCCGGCCTAGCTCGTACGATCACGACATGGCGGGAGGTGTACAAGATGGCGGACGAGTAGGTGTTGCAGCGAGTATCATGCTGCCAAAGAGAAGTGGAGTTGAGGAGAAGAGAGATAGATGCAGCAATATCTCTTGAGTGGCTTGCTCCCCGAATACGAGTGCCGAATAGAGCCCGAGGAGGTATGGGCCGCTATGTTTTCACCAGCAAGCATCCCACTACAGGTGGCTGGTAGAGTGGGAGGCACCCCGCAGGGGACTTTCTTTACCGTTCAGGAGGGGGGACGTCTGGCCCTTGACAGAGGGCAGCAGGATGAGGGGATAGCTGCCCCTTCGTGGAGGAGGATTCGAGTGGTGAGCCTTCAGGGGAAGACATGGTGGCTAGATCCCTATGTTTTTAGGAAGGAGCTCAGGGAGTGGCACCTTTGGATCTGGGAGGGCAGACCACTTGATGAGCTGGAGTGGGATCCAGGAGAGTGGCTATGGCAGGCCACCACAGTCGCCAAGAAGCCACCGAGGTTCTTGGAGTACACTGCCAGGATTGGCAGACACGTACTGATGCAAGAGGATATGGATTGAGTGCCGTCATGTAGCACGCACTTGGCGGAGCACAACATCATGGAGTCGTTCCGACGGACATGGCTCCACCTATGGAATAGCTGGAGGCCGAGGAGGGTATCCTATTTCTTATGGTTGGTGGCACATGGAGGCTTGGTGGTGGGAAGTTGGCTTGCCCAAATGCAGGAGGAGGGAGGTTGTGAGTGCTGCACACAACAGCCTCTCGAAACCCCAAAGCACTGCCTTTGTTCATGTGAGGAGACGCAGCTCATGTGGAGAGAAGCATGCCGCATCCTTTGCCGTATAGCACCCAGCCTTGGATGTATCTCATGGGGAGCTTTCTGCTAGCAGGCAGACAACCAGGGACATCACCTTCTATATGAGGCCAGGATGCACGACATGATATTCATCATTGAGGCAAGGTCATGCACAATGGTTGGTTTGGAGACTACCTATCCGCCAGGTACTGGAGCCCACAGCAGACCACTCTCAGGTATGGGAGATCATAGGGAGCCTTATTGGATGGCATATCTGGAAGGTGAGGTATCAGGAGGCTTTCGGCAGAGAGACTTTCAGTACAGGCAACCTTAGCAGAGCTCTGGACCTCCATCATCCACTCCCTCCGCGACCGTTGGGATTAGATGCAAGGCGAGTCCAAGGCTCGTCAGGAGCTCCATTGTCATTTCATGCGTACTTGGGGTGGCCAGGACCTGTTTTTGGTGATGCAGGCAAGCAGCCCCAGATGGCGATACATCCCCCCTCCATGGCTTCGGCCTTGAGAGGCTTGTATACATGATGTATTTATGACTTTGCATCAGCTCCAGCTAGTCTGTTGAGCATGAGCACTCCGTTGTAATCAGTTTTTTTGAGTAATATAATCAGCCACATTTTATTTGCAAAAAAAAAAAAGATTGCAAGTGGAATACCCATGGGAATATACTGTCGTGAATCTTTTATCACATCAGAGCTAGAGTTTGACCAAGCTTTTTTGAGAACATTCCACAAAGCTTGAAAAGTCATCCTCCAATTTGGAGAGAGATTTCTTTTCAAATCCCCCTATGTTTGTTAAAACATAGTAAAGCTTGAAAGTTCAAAAAAAAACTCAACCGTTACGTCGCGCTGCTGTCCCCCCGCCCCGACTACACGCCATCTGATTGGTCGCCCGTCCAATCGCGCCATCCGACTGTTCGCACCATCCAACTGATCGTGGCCGCTGTCCGACTGTTTCGCCCGCTGTCTGACTGATCGTGGCCGTCCCAGCACTGTTCGTGCCTCCTAGTTCTATTCGTGCGCCCTCGCCCCAACGTTGTGTAACAGCCGCCTGTCTGCCGTTTCCCCCTCCTGCCTGGCTGTCCCCCTGGTTGGCTGTTTCCCCCCCCCTCCCTGCTAGGGCCCGTCGACAGTTACTTGCACACCCCCCTTTTGGCAGAGCACCCCATAGCCCCCCCCCTCCCCCCCCCACCTGCCCCCCTGTCCGCCCCACCCGACAGGACCGATCCCCCCCATTTTCTCCACATGAGCCACAGATTGCCTCGCCGGAGCCCCCACAGGCCCCTCACCCATCCCCCCCCCCACATCCCATCCCCCTCCACTGACCTTGGCCCACCAAGCATCTCTAGCCATCCCACCAAAGCGTGATCCACTCCACCCCCATCACCCCCCCTACCGAGCACTCCCCCTGATCCGCACCCAGGTCAGGTGAGCCCCCCCAAACCCACTCCCCCTCCTCCCACAAGAGGTGATGAGCCACACACGCCTACTTCCTCTGCACACCAGCAGTCCCCTCCCATCCACACAACCACCAGCTCATCTGCCCCTACCACCCGCCATACTTTCCCGAGACAGGCACAGCTGCTGCCACAAGAGTTTTTTCGCAGTGGCCCATGGTCTTACCTGCGAGTTGCGGAGCGCGGAGAGTTCCCACTACCTCTAGAGGTGGGGATCTTCGTGGTTCGTAAGTCAAGGAGGGGCAAGGTCCACCTACTAGCACCACCGGATGGACCAAACTACACATTCTTTTTTCAGTCATCCTTCTCATAGGAGTGGACGACTATACAGATTGAGGAGGAATTGAAGAGTCAGGTGGCAGATCACATCTCCCAGTGGTTAGGAGATGAAGGACTAGCACTATTCACACAACAGTGGCCAGGTTGCATGATGGACATTAACAGGTGGGCTGGCGCCGACGTCCCGCATTTGAGCATTATCTTTCGAGCCTCCCCACAATGGGGAGCGTCGAGGGACGTGATCGAGTGGCCCCCGGCACAGACGGCCCGCTTCTACCAGTGTATAGAGTCGCGGTTTTCAGCATGGCTGATAGATGCATTGATAGTACCACCTGGAGCATCTATCACCCCTATGGTCTGACCGAGGGCCACCATGGGGGACTGGAGCTCACCATCCAGACCAGCGGCAAAACGTACCTACATGCTTCGCAGTCTCTCTTTCTCATCTGTAGCTTCCACACCGAACAGATGCCTGTTCGGTCAGTCACAGGTTTCCCCATGAGCCTACACCTTGCATCCTGGAATGTGAACAGTCTCCACTACAGTGGGGCGCGTGGCTCGAGGAAGCTGACTGTCCGGCAGGAGCTGCAGCCTGCCCTCGCCGGACGGATAGACATCTTGCTACTACAGGAGCACAAGCTCACCCTCGCCCAGGCTTAGCGGGTTGGGAAGGTACTGTCGGGCAGCTCGCATACTTATTGCGAGCAAGCCATAGGTGCCCACAGCAGGAGCGGAGGTGTATGCACCTCTATTGGCCCAAGTCTCACCACCTGTGTACTAGACCACGGGACGATAGTGGCAGGAAGGGCTCTATGGATCAGACTAGATATTGGGGACTCGTGTATTGGAGTCCTCAATGTCTATGTCCCTACGGAGGTTAGGGCACGCAGCAGGTTCTGGGTGGAAATTGTAGATGGACTCCCAGAGGTGGACTCCTGGATTGTTGGAGGAGATTTCAACAATCTGGAGGCTTTGGAGGACCAGCAGGGCAGAGGAAGAAACTACCAGGGCATGACTGGGGAGGAACAGGAGGCATGGGAGGTCTTTTTGCTTGCAGTCGAAGCACGGGATGCCTGGAAAGACCCTGCCTTCCACAGGAGGGAGAGGTCGTTGGACTTTTCTTGGGGTTACAGGCGGCTAGGCGGAGCCTTGCTGGAGCGGTTGGACAGGTTTTATGTGGGAGAGTGGGGAGGTTCTCGCGGAGGCTGTGAGAACAGAGGATCAAGGTACAGCAGAGATTCAGTAGACAGTGTGAGAGTGAGAGACAGAGTTGAAGCACGACACCCAAGATAATAGACTGAATGAGTGTAATCTGAAAGTACAAAGTACAACCCTTAAACCTTAGGGTTGTAGGGGGGTGTTCACACCCGACACACACTAAGTGCCCAAATGTGTGTAACATAAGCACATAAGTACATACGACAATAAGACCATAAGTCTGGGGGAAAAAACCTCTCCTACCGAGAGTAAAAAGTGCCCCAGTGTCCTACTGATCACCGACACTCCCATATGAGCGTAGGCGTAAGTAAGGCGTAAGTCAAATACCCAACAAACCCCCCTGGAGTGAAGAGTGATCAAGAGTACAAGAATCATCCGCCACCAAAGGATATCAAATTTAAAGCATCGCGAAATGCTTCAAATTTGTCACGAGGAAGAGCTTTGGTGAAGATGTCTGCCACATTACTGGTGGTAGGACAATAGACAAGGTTGATATCACCTGCATGTAGCCTCTCTCTGACAAAGTGATAGTGAATCTCAATGTGTTTTGTGCGAGCATGAAACACTAGGTTCCGTGCCACTGCAATGGCACTCTGACTGTCAGTGAATAATGGAGTAGGCTCAGTAACAGATACATCCAAATCAGCTAGCAAGCGTCTAAGCCATACGCATTCAACTGTGGTAGTGAAAGCTGCCTTGTATTCAGCTTCACACGACGATGTGGCAACAGTGGATTGTTTCTTGCTAAGCCAAGAAATGCAAGAAGTGCCAAGAAAGAAACAATTGCCACTAGTAGAGTGACGTGTATCATAATCACCAGCCCAATCAGAATCACTGTAAGCATGTAAATGCAGTGGTCCCCCCTTGGCATAAAGCAACCCAAGAGAACGAGTACCCTGCAAGTAGCGAAAAACACGCTTGACAGCTTGCCAATGTGACATACGTGGCTAATGCATATACCTGCTCAAAGCTGAAACTGCAAACTGTATGTCCGGCCTAGTATTACATAGATAGATAAGACATCCAACTGCAGGAGCATATGTATGTATATCAAACAAATCACTGTCATCATGTAATGACAGTTTCAGTCCAGGTTCCATGGGAGTACAAACTGGCTTGCAATCCTGTAAGCCAAACTTCTCAAGAAGCTGCTCAATATACCTTGACTGTGATAACCCAATACCTCAAGCAGTATGTATGAACTGGATGCCCAAGTAGTAATGCAAAACTCCCAAGTCAGACATGTCAAAAGTTTGCTGCAAATTTTGTTTGAATGCTGAAATCTGATCAACATGTGTTCCAGTGAGCAAAAGGTCATCAACATAAAGACATAAAATCAGCATAGATCCCCCTTCTTTACATACGTAAAGGGTAGACTCAGATGAGCTGTTTAGAAACCCCTGACCAAGCAAGAAAGCATCTATCTTTTCATACCAAGCTCTAGGAGCTTGTTTTAAACCATATAGTGCCTTTTTGGGCTTGCATACCAAATGTTCTGAGCCTTCAACTGCAAAACCAATGGGCTGCTGTACATAAACTTCCTCCTGAAGTTCCCCATGTAAAGATGCAGTCTTGATATCTAGCTGATGTACTGTCCAACCATAATGTGCAGCCAAAGCAATCATAGACCTGATGGTCGTCATACGGGAAGTAGGAGCAAATGTCTCCTCATAATCAATGCCCTTTTTCTGTGCGTAGCCTTTAGCTACCAGCCGTGCCTTGTATTTATCAATGGATCCATCTGCTTTTCTTTTCAATTTGTAGACCCATTTCGTTCCAATGGCTTTCTTCCCAAATGGCAAGGACACCAAATCCCAAGTTTGATTCTTAGTAATAGAATCTAATTCAGCTTGCATGGCTGCCATCCAATGCACACTATATTGTACATCCTCATAACATTCAGGCTCTTCATTATCAAAAGTACTTGCTGCCATAATAAACTCCATGGTATGTGCTAAATCATGCAAGCGAGTTTGCCGTCTAGTACGACCAGCCATGGGTGCATCCAAAGGACTATCTTGCATAGTCTGCAAATACCATCTAGGTAGCTGTCTAGCATCCTGGCTGTGTGCAAGCTCTTGCTGAATTTCTGTTTCAGCATGATGCTGAATATTCCGATCAGCCAATGGCTGAATTTCTGCACTTTCCATAGGAGCAGCTGGCTGAACATTAGGTTCATTTTGTGAACCTCCAGCTGAATCACCAAAAGTAATGGGCAGCAGCCCTTCAAAAACATCACGGGCAGCCTGATATGTGTCCAAACCAGCCAAGGATAATTCTGATTTTTCATCAAAAACAACATCCCTGCTGACAAAAACCTTCTTTGTAACGGGATCATAGAGTCTGTAGCCTTTGCTCTCATTGCTATATCCCATAAAAATGCACTTAACAGCCTTGTTGTCCAATTTTCTTCTAAGTACCTGTGGAATATGGGCATAGGCAAGACACCCAAAGGTACGAAAGTGACCAACCGAAGGTTTACGGCTGTTCCAAGCCTCAAATGGTGTGATGGTCTTCAAGGCTTTGGTAGGGCATCTGTTCAAAATATGGCAAGCACACATGACTGCTTCCATCCAAAAACTATGAGGCAAGCTCTTTGCCTTCAGCATACATCTGGCCATCTCCATGAGTGACCGATTTTTCCTCTCTGCTACCCCATTCTGCTGTGGAGTATAAGCTATAGTATACTGATGTACTATGCCCTTCTGCTGCAAAAAAGAATTCAGCATAGAGGACATGTATTCCCCCCCTCGGTCCGAACGGAGAGTCTTAATGTGGCATCCAGATTGGTTTTCAACAAGTGCACTGAAAGCCAAAAATGCATCATACACTTCTGACTTCTTTTTCAAACAATAGACCCAGCAAAAACCTGTGAAGTCATCAATGAATGTCACAAAATAATAACAACCACCCAATGACATGGTCTGCATAGGCCCACAAACATCTGAATGCACCAACTGCCAAGTATGCTGACTGATCTACTGAAAGAGCATCCAACTCATATAAACCATGACACAAAGATCCTGTCAAGACCAAAGTCATGCATTCTTTTTCTCGAACCATGCAACGGTCATCATCAAAGGTGACCTGCATACCACAACGTGCCAAAGAAGAAATAGAAAGCAAATTCTTCTTTATTCCAGGCACAAACAAAGCATCCTGCAGGCGGAGAATAGAGCCATCAATGGCTGTGAGCTGAATCTCCCCAATACCACGAACAGGGTATGATGCATTATTGGCACACTGTACCGATTTTCCAACGGGAGGTGCACTAACTGAAGCAAACAAATCTCTGCAAGATGTGATATGTCTAGAAGCACCACTGTCAAAGAACCAAGTGTCAGCATCCTCTGTAGAGCTAAGTGCTCTATCGGCCTAAGACATGTCATAACTGCAAGTGTAAAAACAATAGTCCCTTCAAATGCAACTATCCTCCAAATACACAAAAGCCCCAAAATTTTTGACGATCCAGTCCAGAAATTTGCATGAAATTTATCCCCCCACTTGTTCTGTGTTTGCCGCGTGTGAACCTCCGCTTCCAGAACTGTGTTCTGGGCTGAAATTTAAAAAAAATTGTTGAAAATTTTACCTGACGTGGAGCAGACTGGCGTGTGCTGGTCGGCCAGCAGTTTGGCGCAGGACAGGCTGACGTGGTCGTCAGACGAGCAGGTCGTCTGGCGTGTTGACCAGTAGCGAGCTGCTGACGTGATCGTTTTAAAACGACGGGCAGGCGGGCTGCGTGTGGTAGGTCGTCTGGCGGGCAGGCGTCTGACGAAGGGCTGCTCGTGGTCAAACCAAGGGCTGCTGATGTGGACGACAGGCAACGCAGCTGCTGGGGCAGGACGGGCGGGCTGATGTCAGACTTGACTGACGAGAATGACAGACGATGCTGACGTGGACGACAGGCGACGGACTGCTGACGCTGACGTGCTGACAGGCGCAGGCAGGACTGGGCAGGTCTGGAGCTGGCGACTCGGGGGCAAAACTGGCGGGGGCTGCTGGCTGCTGACTGAGGACCGCTCTGATACCAAATGTGAGAACAGAGGATCAAGGTACAGCAGAGATTCAGTAGACAGTGTGAGAGTGAGAGACAGAGTTGAAGCACGACACCCAATATAATAGACTGAATGAGTGTAATCTGAAAGTACAAAGTACAACCCTTAAACCTTAGGGTTGTAGGGGGGTGTTCACACCCGACACACACTAAGTGCCCAAATGTGTGTAACATAAGCACATAAGTACATACGACAATAAGACCATAAGTCTGGGGGAAAAAACCTCTCCTACCGAGAGTAAAAAGTGCCCCAGTGTCCTACTGATCACCGACACTCCCATATGAGCGTAGGCGTAAGTAAGGCGTGAGTCAAATACCCAACAGAGGCCAGATTGAGCAGTTGGCAGGCACCACACTATCCGATCACTACCCGGTTCTCCTAACATCCGCCCTAGATACACGATCCTGTCGGATCCCTGACTCGATCTATAGGAGGGAGGAGGTGTCGAGACAGATAGAGCAGATCTGGACCAGAGAGTGGGTTAGGAGGGACAGGATAGCAGAGGAGGTTGCAGAGGTCCTAGCCGAGTCAAGCAGAATTTGCCAAGAGACAGCCCTAAAGGCCAGGCAGCAGTGCTGAGAGGAGGAGAGAGCACTCCGGCGGGACTTGGCAGCTACGTAGAGATTGTTGCAGGAGGCACCAGGGGACCCCATCCTCCACACACAGAAGGTGCGTGCGCGTGCAGCCATTGCTGGCCTAGAGGACAGGCGCTCGGAGTTCTCTTTCCGCAATTCAGCAGCCTTTTGGGCGTGGAAGGGAGACACGATGTGCAGGGAGTTCTTCCAGGTGCACCAGCCCCGCACCGCGGGAGAGCAGATACAAAGCCTTAGGGATCAGTATGGGAGGACCCGTTCTACCCCTGATGAGGTGATGGAGATTGCCACTGACTAATACACACGCCTCTTCCAACAGGAGACAGCTTCAATTAGAGGACAGAGATGCAGACAATAGGTATGGGATCACATCCCGTCCCTCGTCACAGAGGAGACAGGACACGCCCTCCTAGTCCCCTTCACAGAGAAGGAACTAGAGGAGGCTTTCCATACACAGGATGGGCAAAAATGCCCGGGGGAGGATGGCCTCTCTAAGGCCTTCTTTACTACCTACTGGGAGGTGGTGAAGGATCCCCTATTGAGGGCTTTCCAGGAGATATTCACCTCAGGACAGATGCCAAGGAGGCTCTCGGCAGGCCTTATCAGTCTTCTCCCCAAAGGGGGAGATCGGTTGGAGCTATCCCAGTGGAGACCAATCACCTTATTGTCAATGGCCTATAAGGCTCTGGCAAAGATGATTGGTAGACGATTACGCCATGTGCTTCCACACATCATTCATGACACACAGACAAGATTTGTCCAGGATAGGAGCATCCTAGACAATGTATTTACATTCTTTGAGGCGACAGAATGGGCTTAGCACAATGGGCAAAGACTGGCAGTACTACTATTGGACTTCGAGAAAGCCTATGACAAGATGGACTCGGACTTCCTAGAGGGTACCATGGTGAAGTTAGGATTTCCTCACGCTTGGATTCGCGGGGTCTCCGGCCTGTACAGATCAACTACCAGTAGGGTTCTCATAGGCGAAAGGCAAGGGGAGGAGGTCCGGCTGGAGGGATCGGTCCGACAGGGCTGCCCCCTGGCACCATACCTGTTCCTACTCTTCGCAGAGGCGATGTCCCACTTCCTCAGGTCACGTGTGAGTGGACTACGCGGCCTCCGACTTCCAGTGAGAGAGGAGGCTGTGTTGTTAGACTCAGAGTACGCAAATGACACAGGACTCTACATAGAGGACCATGAGGTGATGCTGGAAAGAATGAGGCCGGCTCTTGAGGTGTTCTATGTTGCAGCGGGTGCGAAAATCAATTGGCGAAAGTCGGTTGGTTTCCTCACAGACCCGGACTCCAGCACGGAGTGGAGAGGGCCTCCGTAAGGCCCTAATCCAGAGCCCCCCGGGTTGCCAAGAGGAAATAGACCGTCAACCGGTGATCTGGAACCTCCAAGTCAAAGATAGGGAAGGGGCACAGATAGATGAGCGCCCCCACATCCAGTGGGCTGGGTGGGAAGCCGGCCCGCTCATTCCATCAGGACATGGCGGGAGGTGTACAGGATGGCAGACAAGGAGGTGCTATAGCGAGTATCAGGGTGCATGAGAGGAGTGGAGTTGAGGAGAAGAGAGAGACACGCAGCAATACCTCTGGAGTGGCTTGCCCCCCCGATACGAGAACCGATAGAGGCTGGGGAGGTATGGGCAGCCAGGTTCTCTCCAGTAGGCATCCCTCTTCAGGTGGCAAGTAGAGTGGGTGGCGCCCCCCAGAGGACCTTCTTTGCCGTTCAGGAGGGGGGACGTCTAGCCCTTGACAAAGGGTAACGGGATGAGGGGATTGCCACCCTCTCATGGAGGAGGATTTGGGTAGTGGGTCTTCAGGGGAAGACTTGGCGACTGGACCCCTATGTTTTCTGGATGGAGCTCAAGGAGTGGCGCCTTTGGATCTGGGAGGGTAGGCCACTTGATGAGCTGGAGTGGGACCTAGGAGAGGCTATAGCCGGCCTCTGCAGTTGCAAAAAGGCCACCCAGGTTCCTAGAATACACTGCCAGGATTGGCAGACATGTACTGATGCAGGAGGATATGGACTGGGCGCCATCACGCAGCAGGCATTGGGCGGAGCACAACATCACGGAGCCCTTCCAACGGACCTTTTGGCGCCGCCTATGGGATAGCTGGAGGCCAAGCAGAGTGTCGTATTTTTTATGGTTGGTGGCGCATGGAGGATTGGCGGTGGGAAGTTGGCTTGCCCAGATGCAGAAGGGAGGTTGTAAGCGCTGCACACAGCAGCTTCTAGAAACCCCAAAGCACTGCCTTTGGTCTTGTGAGGAGGTGCAGCTAGTGTGGAGAGGAGCATGTTGTATCCTTCGACGTATAGCCCCCAGCCTCGGGTATATTTCATGGGGAGCTTTCTGTTGGCAGGCAGTTAGCCAGGGCCGTCACCTTCTGTATGAGGCCGGGATGCAGGACACGATTTTCATGATCGAGGCAGGGTCATGCGTAGTGGTTGGTTTGGAAGCTTTACCTATCCGACAGGTACTGGAGCCCAAAGCAAGCCGCTCAGAGATATGGAAGATCATAGGGAGTCTTACTGGATGGCATATCTAGAAGGCGCGCTGCTAGGTGGCCTTCAGCGGTGAGAGACTCTCAGCACCTGCGACCTTAGCAGAGCTATGGACCTCCATCATTCACTCCCTCCGCGGCCAATGGGGTCAGGTGCAGGGCGAGTCCAAGGCTCGTCAGGAGCTTCGTGGTCACTTCATGCGTACCTGGGGCGGCCAGGGCCTATTTTTCGTGATGCAGGCAGGCAGTCCTGTTTGGCGATATACCCCTCCCCATGGCTTCTTGCCCCCATCCCCCCTAGACCGCCTTGAGAGGCTTGTATACATGATGTAGTGGTGACTTTGCATCAGCTCCAGTTTATTCTGTTGAGCATGAGCGCTCTGTTGTAATCAGTTTTTTTGAGTAATATAATCAGCCACATTCTACTGGAAAAAAAATGTTTGTTAAAACATAGTTGAACAGAATTGTGTTTCTTGCAGAAAGCAATCTTTTCATTTATGACCATTTCCACACTATTGGACACTGGACGTACTTGTCATGGGAGACACTCTTTACACGAGTCCCTATGTCTCTACACTATCTTCCAAATTATCCTTCAAACCAAAGAGGGGTGGAAAGGTGCCCTGAAGATGGTGTGTAAAGGCACTCAAGAACAAATGATAGAGAACTGGACTATGCCAAGATCACGAACAGAGAACCAGCTTGTAGTTATGGAGCAGCAGTTCATTCTTCATATTATAACACCCAAAAGCCTAGACAGGGTAAAGAGGTCGGAATAATCCAGTCTGTGAAAGCAAATTATAACCTTTGAACTATAGGAAGAAATGAAAATATGCATCACCTCTATATGATGCAATAGAAATGAAAATGCACCTCACCGACTTATGAAGAACCTTGTAATTGAAAGGAGACCATCAGGCTTCAAGTGTACAGCCACCTTTCAGCATGGCTTCTTTAGAATGACTATAAATTCTGCAATCAGGAGTATATACATAAAGTCAACTATAGGGCTTCCTTGCAACAAAGCAATAAAGGTAGCAAATGACAGGTTCCTTCATAAGAAAAATTTATGGACCTCTCTAAGTCTCTGATAGCATGCAGAATGGCCTTAAAAGCACCTCCCAAACTCAGATTCAGACTGTGAGTGATAACAACACAAATTTCCAGGAAAGAAACAAAGAAATCATGCTTACATATTCCTTTTAACAATTCCTAAGCTCGCTCCATTTTTAGTTAAAACAAACACGATAAATGGCATCTATTCATTGTTAGGTATTTCAGCAAAACATCAAATGTTTTTAAGGAAACCATGAATTTGCAGCCAGTGAGCTCGTGATATTATATTGGATCAGACAATACAGAACATGCATCTGTGTCTGCTGCAAGGCATACTGCATATTGCCCTTTATTTCAAGCCATGCTGTATATTTTCCATGCATTGACAGGCAGCCAGCCAAAGTTTCTAGCAAATCAGGACATTTGACCTATGGATAGATAGGTTGTCCTTCACCACTCTAATAAGTAAATACCCGTCATGCTGAAGTCATACACATTGTGGCAGTAGCATTTTCATGACTGAAATTTCCTTTGAATTGATGTCATAAACTCAAACCATGCAGCTGCACATCCAACCATACACTTTGTGCCAATCCATGGAACACCATCCCAAGGGCTCTCCTCCATATATATATATATATATATATATATATATATATATATATATATATATATATATATATATATATATATCCAGGGCTTGGGGCATCCCCATAAGTAGTGCTTCTGGGTCTTCTCTGGCTCTCCGCATCTTACACAAACTATAGGGAACCTGCCATAACTAAGTGCCTATATTATTTACTCAGAATAGAGGTACTCCAATCCTTACATAATACAGTTCAATAAAAACCAAAGGTAACATGCACCATGCATGAACCCACCTCATCTTTGGATTGTGGAGTTTGTGAATGTGCATTGTGCACCTTAATTTCAAGCAAGTTCAGTAATGTGTATAGTTGTATGTATCTCCTTCATTATTACATGCGCACTCTTTTCTTCTCTCCCCCCTCTCCCTTCCCTCCCTCCTCTACCTTCTAAAGTCTACCTCTTTAGTCCCTTTATCTTTAGTTCTTCCCTCATGTTCCCTGTCTTCTTCTTCTAGCCTGTATCTCCTCACCCTCTTCCTCCTACAATCTGCCTCTTTGGTTCCTATATCTGAACTTCTAACTCATCTTCCTATCTCTTTTTTTTAGCCAAAAAAGGTTTCTGGTCCCTATCGCCCTCCCTCTTCCTCCTCTTTCTTACACTTGTCTCTGACTCCTTCACCTCCTCTTCCTCCTGTTTCCTTTCTTGCTCTTCTAGCTATGCCCTTCCTAAGATTTCAGTAGGAGAGAAGAACCCTAACCCTTATGTAAATAAACCTGATAAGAATACAGATTACCTGTCAAATATCCCACCATTCTTTGCCTTTAACTGTATCTCCTTTCCTTCTTATTATTGCCTCCATCCCCCGACCCATGTGACTCTTGGATGGAGAGCCCTTTGACAAGCACTTGATTGTATCTACTGCCATCCTGAAGGCTTACACTAGCAACAACATGGCTCTGATAATGTGGTCATCAGTTGACACCTACCTTTCTATTTGCATCTCTGCAACTTTCTTCCTGCCCATCTCTAGATTTGTTATAAAGTTTGAGAAGCCTCAAATCAGGCCTAAATAGGGGGAGCATGCTTGAAGGGTTGACGCCTACCTGTTACCCAGTCTATGCAAATACAAGAGCCTTCTCAAGTCTGCTGCACAGCATGCCATTGGGCTATCACTATATCCTTTTTCAGGCCATCCCCAGTCTTGATGTCTTCAGATAATTGTAAGATAAAGGATTGACATAAAAAGAACTAAATATGTCTTGCCTTTTACGCCTGGTTCCCTGGCAGCTAATGAAATTCTGTTACCTACAGTGATTAACAGATGTGCAATACTTCTGAAGTAAAGGATGGCAAATTAATGATGTTGATACATATTGACAATATTTTTCAATGTGTACCATCAAATATTCAAGAGAAAAAAAATCACTCAATTGTATTGCATACCTAGGCTCGAATCTCACAAGGAGCATGGAATGTTCGACCCCGGCATACTTCTTCCAAATTTTCACCTGCATATGAGCGAAGAGGAGACACTTCGATGCCTGCATAGAAGAGCAGACTACATTTTACATTTTTGGCTAATCACATCCTCATCTTCAAATTTCCACAAACCAGATTTAGGACAGTCCAATTAACTAATTACAATCCTCCTTGGTACCACACATTTCACAAACAACTGCCTCATCTGTACAAAATTTGAAGTTTTTAAAAATCATACAATTGGATGTATGTTTCTCTGGTTGAGCCATTCAATATGGAAAAGGTTGGCAATGGCTCCTATTTCAGCTACAAGAACATGACAGGTACTTACATGATCATTCTGAAGGTGCTACTGCTGCTTGCCACACCTACCTGGCTGCTCATGCCTTTTCTAGAGCACCTTCCACCTGCTCCACTTTTACCTTTGCCAGCCATTCTTCTCATTTCTGCCTGTCTTTCCCTTCACCCTGACCTGCCACTTCTCCCCAGCTAAATAATTGCTGCTCCCTCTCTTTCTAGCAGCCTTTCCCCCTCTGGTTGACAAGCAGCTCACTCAGGACGTCCTCCGTGCAATCCCACAACGGAAACCTTTGGTCTGATGTCGGCACGATCCAGTGTGCTCCCCAGACATACAACTTGCACGTGGTCTTATCCAAGGAACCGCTTTAAATAGTCCATGCAATAGACGAGTTGGAGGAGACTGCAGTTCAGACAGGTCGTGGGTTGTAGACTCATAGCTACATGATTGGCTTCACTCTACCTAGTGCATAGTGCATAGCCAAGGTAGTGTTGATGGGCAAGGAATCCTCATGGTTCACCTTTAGCAGATGCGGCAAAGGAGCTCATTATAGCTCACCCATGGTGGCAGCAAAGGCGGTCATCTATATGCTTTTGTAGTTTATTGGCTTCATAGTTTCCACCTTTGGTTCTCACCACATGTTCCCTCCGTACAGTCTTAGAATATCCAATGTTGGTGAACTTTTGTTGCCTTTGTGATACCATCCTTTCAGCATCTTTCACAAATGCAGTGACAAGACCAGGGGTGCCAAAAAATACCCAAAGTGCTGACAGCTAGAGATTGAAGCGAGCAACTCCTTAGTTAGCTGGCACATCATCGCCACATGGCATCCTAGCTAGTGTCTCACATGCCACACAACGCCCTAACCACAGAGAAAAACATATTCATCAAGAACATACACTTCAACTTAACTATGGCTGATAGATTAAAAAATAACCCATTGGAGTTCTCAAGGATTGAGCAACATTGACCACAATGTTTTTTTGGGAAAACCTTGGATGAGATCTGAGAAACACAAGACTCGTAGAAGATGGGAGCAGTAGTCTAGTGTTCTTTGGCATAGAGATAAGACGTGTAGGAATGGAGACTTGGAAAACATCTCCTACAGATCTACAAGCCATATCAAAGATGCAAATAAGACTTAAAGAACTGCCACTAGGGGTTAGCTATGTGAATAAGTACATCCCTTTCTTAGCAAAAAAATGAGATTGGATGCATATCCTAGCCAATCTAGACCTACCATCCACAAATGAATATGATTTTAGAAGAGCTAACACTAAGTTTAGTGTTGAGAAGTATATGGCACATGCACTCATGCATAATGTTATTGTAGATTCAAGCATGGCTTTCAAAGGCAAATCGAAAGCATTCCCTACTAATGCTAAACACAACACGGAAGTCCAATGTAGGAGCAATCCAAATAATAGATATTGATATTGAGGGCAAACCCACGATATGCATCTTTGGTGGTAGCTCTAAAGGACCCCTCCACTTGTTCTAGGGATGTGGGTTGAGCATATTTGGCTGAATTATTTATTGAACTGATCTATAAGAGTCTAAGATTGCTCATCAAAGATGATTCAGTTGGAGCACTATGTCAACTTGAACCATACTCTAGATTAACTTGGAGAATATTTTGGCTGGCTAAAAGATATTCTCCTATATATTAAAGCAATTCAAGCTATACGATTCAATGAGATAGTGGCACTCTCAAACAATATGGAAAGTTAAAAACCAAGCATTCCTTGGAGTGCATCTGTCATCCCTATCATTTCTGTAGACATTCATACTAGCGATCTCTTTATGATAGCTATGATAATGGCAGCACGTGTACCTTTCAATAAGGATTTGTATTACCACTCATCCTCACATTCTTCCAATAATTCTTTCTTTGAGAACTATACCCTTAATATATACAGATGAATTGAAGAGCAATACTTTCACTAGAAAAAGGTGTGGTTTGCCCACCTACATGCTTGACAACTAGGCTAGATCAAATATCTTGAACATTCTTTTTTTCTTTTTCTTTTTCTTTTTAAATTCTTAATAATCCCCTCAACACAAAATATCCCAAGGCAAGTACAAAACAAAACCCTATAAGGGACTTTAATAACAAAAAAATAGATAACAAAGTGAAAGGGCCTGAGTAAATATCTAATCAAGAGGTCTATAGAGCCAGAGCATCTGTTAACTGATAGTGAAAGGAAGTGCCAGAATCCTAAGTCTTGAGAAAATCCTCTCTCCTCCTAGTCTCCATACCACCTCCTCTCCCATTTCCCTTGAAGAGTATGGACAATCTTTGTCCAAATCCTAGAGTAAGTAAACCCAATAGATCTATGGCCTGCCTACATCTGGCAGTCTAAATGTACCAAGTAGTGGTGCTTGTTATAAGCTCCCATTTGTGGCCATGCCCTTGGTCCACATTGACTCAAAAAAGCATGGCATGCAATTGTGCTCAAGATAGGCATAACTCCCCAATGTATCTGAAAACCACCTGCACTTTGTGTGCCAATATTGGCGGGTGCAATGGCATCTATAGCCTAAAACACTGATCCACCCCCAAAATAACGTGGATGCAAAGATGATGGAGGAATTGTTTCCTGTCCATGAGGAACATGCTGCACATTATTCTCTAATGGACAGTCAAGCTGCTAAACTAGAGTTCCCTGCACATTCTGAATTAGAGGTGCTGAGGTATGCAATACCTTTGGTTGAAAAGATTGCCCATGAGTCCCACTTGACTATTTTAGCAATTTCTTGCGACACAACTAATCCATGAGTGCAAAACAACCTTGTCACCTTAAATGTCGCTCAAACTAACTATAGCATGTTCAAAAATGCGGATGAACACTTCTACCTACCGAGCCCTGAAAATTACAGCTAGCATGTGAACCCATTTCACAGAGCATTCGCCTAGACAACCGTCTTGCATAATTCCCATGCAATCCGATGTTCCTCTCACAAAAAAGGAATTTCTTGCAACAAAACTATGAGAACATTGCTTTCTTCTCATAACAAAGTTGCACAAAAAGTACACTAGGCTTGAGATCTTAGAGGAGAAGAGAGGATCTTAACCAGCTCTATAGTGCCGTAATAACTAGTGACTTTGATTAGTACCAAAACACCAACATACCTTGCTATACATAGAGTTTCAAGGCTGCCCAATGCATTCCCCATGCCAAGAGGAGAATATTGGTTGCTTTCCACACTCCATCCATGCTATCAGCTAAAATCTCATGGTAAAACCTACCATTTCCACAACAAAAAAGAGAAGAATGGTTCTCTTTGCACTCAAGCTACTCAAAATATGAGAGAGAAGAAGCCCTGAATAGCCAAAATAAGCTTTTCACATTGAGTAAATAGCTTCTCCTTAATCAAATCTCGTTTTTTTATTAAGAGCTAATTAATGACTTGGTCACTAATCATAAGTGAGTTGCTCACTAGACCAAGCTTAAGCTCACGGCCTACTTTATAACTCCAATGCTCAAAGTGAGCTACTTATTAGGCAAAACTTTCAATATAACTTAATTCTAAAATGCAAACTTTCAATTTAAAGAAAGTTTCACATTGCACCTTGTTATTGTTGTTATTCCAAACAAAAATTTATTTTAATTCAAAATCTCCATGGATTTTAATTAAATCATTAAGTTCATTTGCCATTCTGGTGACGAACACACTATGAGAGGAAGTGATAAATCGACCAAGACCTAGTCACTTGTCTGTTAAATGGATGGAGACACTCAACTTATAAGCGGCCCTGTCCAAAGATTACAATGAGATCCAAGAAAGTGGATGTGAAGGGATCCATTCTTTGAAAGGCCATGTAACGTGGCTATCTTTGGTTGCACTATTAGACTAGGGAGGATGATTGACATGAGCTATCTTTGGCTATACTAACAAACTAGAGAGGAGGATTGATATGAGCAAGATCAAAGCACAATTAACAACAAACTCTTTGCATAGACAAGGCATCTCAAACCATTTCTTATTACATTTTTCGAGAAGTCGAGGTGGCAATTTTAGGCCTATAAAGATATCCATCCTCTTATGGCTATTAGCACATATAAGTTTAGGAGCTACTACTTGGCTTCGATACTTTGCCTAGATATGGCAACGACCCAATGGTATGCACAAGATGTGGTGAGCCAAAACAAACACTTAAGACATTGCCTATGGGATTGTCCTAAAGCTCAAGAAATACGAAGAAGAGCTCTCATGATGATTTTTCCTAGCACAACAAAGACTATGGTTGCAACCTAAGGAGGCTATATCATGGGCCACAAATAGAGGCCTACCATGTGGATATGTCATATGTGGATGTTCAAAGGAGAGATTCTTTCGTCATTCATTGGACAGCATCTCAGCACAATCCCCACACAAGATTATTCACATACACAATGAACCCAAGGACACTGTCACAGATGAGAGCTTATTGCTAGTACTATTGCCGGGTACATTTGGACCTCGAGGTACAGCCATGCTAGACACCTTCTCGATGTATCAATAATAGAGACTCTTTAGAGAATCTGGATAGAGATCATCCATACTCCTCATGGGAGATGGGAGAGGATGCAAGGCAGCTCAAAGAGGATGAGGAGAAAGAGAGAAGCCTTCTTGTAGACCTAGGACTCTTGGCAGCTTTTTCCATACTGCCCCTCAGATGGTTTGGTACTATGTCCACAAGATTGGTTGTTTACAAAGCCATTGTATTTATGATGTACTTAGCTATTCTTTATAGAGTTCCTTGTATTTTGTATCTTACCTCAAGGGGATTTTCTCCAAGGTGTTATCAATAGAGACATCCAGTCTGGCAACATCATCTTGCAGCAGTCAACCTACTTTGGAGTTATTCTTACAGCTGAGTTTTTGCTGCTATCAGAGGTCCCCTGCTGTTGTCGAGTCATCCCAGGCTTGATATGATGGTTAGAGCACACAAACAGCACCTTTGGTATTCCCCCCAAGCGGTAATCCAAAATGTTGTACAATGCATTGATGATACTGGTCGTGTCAAAGGCATGCTAATCCCACTGCTCCATAGGTACAAGCTTTGATTTATAAAACTCGCATTGGCATCACCAAGTACCTGTGAAGCACCCATTGACCTCAACAGATTTTGTCATTCCTAAATAAACGTCATGGCTAGCTGATCATAGTAACTGTCTGTCATCAAGTCAGGGCAGTGCAATGTTTATCCACCACGGTCCTAGAGCAGCTGCAGACAGAATTTAGTGCTCAAATTTGAGGCATCAAAAAACGAACCTTCCAATCATGATCCATGCAAGCTTCTTCCAATACTACATCAAACAGTCTTTAATCCATAGAGCTGCTGTTGAGCCCATTTTAGGTCCCAACAGCTGCAAATCTTGAAAAATAGGATGTTGGAGAAGAAGTTTAAATATCTTCTTTCTAGCATAATCTCCATTCCTTGGGCTTCTTCCCACCAACTTTTTGCCATCATTCTGCATATCTTCTGGCATATCATATTTTTTCACAATAGTGAAGGGAATGTCAAGTTTGACATATAAAGCTGCTTAGTATAGTTCTCTTTCCATATCTTCAAATCATGTTTAGCTTTCTTTGAGTTGAACTTCTAGCTATGCAACTAACCATAATTTGACGATGCTGTATTACCTTACTGAATTGCCAGTTTTTCATTGTCAGTTTGCATGCATCCTCACAATGTCAGCCAATTGAATTAGCACCCTTTGCAAAATATCATAACAGCATAGACTCAGTAAGTATAGGGAATACCTGTTAAGTGCAAAGGCACAGAATGTGTCACAAATCCACCAGCAGCAACTACCCAGCGTGTATGTAGATTTAGTACAAGAAGGCGTGCTGTTTCAGGTGTGTCCGATGTTGCTCCATTTGCATTTTTCACAGGTGCAAATTCTTCTTCTCTTAGAACCTGTCAAGACTAGACCCATAGTTTAGTTCACTATACAGCCAACCCTGCAAGTACCAACTTATAGGCAACACAGTACTTAACAAAAGAAATAGTAAAATGCACCTCAAAAAGAGCAATAGAGGATGCATGTGGGAACACATCAAAGACAAATTGCTCGAGTTTAATTCCATCTATTGCCCCTGCAACTGAGGGTATCTTCTTCTCGGCAATGTGATAGCTAATTCCATTCAGCCAACATAAGTAGTCAATTCTATTATCAAAGATAGACAACTGATCTGAAAATTTTTGAAAACATCATCTCTATGCAGCAACATGAACAAAAGCCTCAAGATGATTGCCACAATGATGATTAAGATGGACCACGGTACATGTACAATACAATCCACTGCATCCATACTTCTCACACAAAAAACTAAATAAATCAAATTATAGAAATATAAAAAATAAAAGATATGTGTGACAGGCACAAGAACATAGGACTAAAGATGGAAGAACAAAAACTTTAAATTAAGATGCCAATAGCGCTTGAAAATTTTGTCAACATAGTAAACAAGAAAACAAAGGACCTGAAATATTGAGCCTTGGTAGCCAAAGGCAGCATGTTGTAAGCCGTAAGTTGCATTGTAAACATCCTAGTGATGCAAGTGTTTAGGCCACATGGCAAATAGACGAGAGGTAGTTGAGGTATTGATGGCTATACCAACAATCCACATATGTGTGCATTAGATAATGGTGAACTACAAGGACATACTTCCAAATAGGTGCATGGGTGCATGCATGTGTGAGTTTTGTGTGTGCACGGCGTATATGTGCCCATGCGCACATAGGCATACCTACTTGCCTACCTCTGTGTGTGTGTGTGCGCGCGCGCATGCACGCACGTGCATGCATCTGTGTGGGGTTTTTTTTTTTGGTTCTATGAAGACAGCAAGGCTTTTTTCTTTTTGGCTCTATGCACACATAGGCATACCTGCTTGCCTACCTTAGTGCATGTGTGTGTGCGCGCATGCATGCATGTGTGTGGGGTTGTTTTTTGGCTTGGACTTTATCAAATGCTTGGACTTTGGGCACATCTGCTCACCAAGCCTGTCCTTTTTCTTTGTTACATGCAGTGGCAACTCATCCTTTTCTATATACTTGGATTCTCTAACTCCTCCTAAGCAATTGCACAGACTTCAACTTGGATTCTCTAACTACTATTGGGAGCTTGCAAGGACTTCAATTTCTGATTGGTTTTCATTTTCTCACATAACAAATCTTGAGGATTCCTTTTTCATACCAAAAAATGAAGAAAGGCATATTGCCATCTTGATAGAAGCTTTGGAAATTTTCTGTTTGGGTTCTAGTCTTAAGGTCAATTTCACAAATCAAACTTTCTCTGTCTAGGAACCAATGGCATTGTATGCTTTGGCCTAGTGAAACTTCCCCTTGTGATCACATTTTTCAACATTTGGGGTGTCCTTTGGATGGAATATCGCTCTGAACAAATGAGCAATTTGGGTTACAAAAAAGTATTCTGTCAACAATACGTTTACTAGAAGCTATTCACATGGCATTTCCATGTTCGCCTTTGAATTGTGCAATCAATTAGAATGGTTTACCCATAGTTTTTCCAACCAATTATAATCTTGAAAAAAATAGATATTTCACATTTTATGTCTATGGCAATTGACATCTTTTGGAACACTTTCAAGGGTCAAAAGGGAACCAGGTTCTTGTCAATTAACAAACTAAGCTCTAGTCACCAAAATGAGAGATAAAGTAAATGATCCCATTGCTCCAAAATTGAAGAATTTGACACTGGGCATGCAATTGGCAAGTCTTCAGGCTGTGTGGTATAAGGACAACGAAAATGCAATAAGATATAGTATGAAACTTTGATTAAATTGAGAGCTTGCACTTTAAATTGAGTTACATTAAAATTTTCTCTCAATAAGCAATTCACATCAATTATAAAGGAGGCCCTTAAGTTTAGTCCAATGAACATCTCACTCATTATTAATGAACCAAGCACTAATTATCCCTTTATCACATTCAAAGTTTAATTAAGGAGCAGCTAGTTACTAATTTAGAAAGTTGATCTTGGCTATTTGGAGTCTCCTCTCTCCTTTGAGCAGACTATCTAAGTTAGGAGATAGCCATTCTTTTCTTCTTTGTTGCATGAACTACAAGTTTTGATCCATGGAACATGAGCTAACAGCATATATGGAGTGAGAACAACAGTCAATCTTCTCCTCTCAACATGGGAAATACATTGGGCAGCTTTGTGATTCCATTTAGAGCAAGATATGCTATCATTTTCCATTAAAGCATCATAAAAATGAGTTATTATAGTAGTATGGCCCAAGATCCTCTCTTCTTCTTTGAGATCTCAAGTGTTATGCACTTTTTGTACAAATTTGTCATTAAGAAGGTGATGTTCTCACAGTTTCACCATGAGCAATCCCTCTATTTGTGAGAGAAATAGTGGGGGTTATGCATAACAATTTTCGAGGCAAATGCTCCGCGAAATTAGGTTCAAATGCTGGCTGTAATTTTAAGGGTTTGGTAAGCTGAAGTATTTATATGCATTTTTGAACACACTACACTTGTTCAGAGGCTAAGGATGAAGGCGATAAAATTATTGTGTACCTGTGGATCAGTTGTATTGTGAGAAATCATTGAAATTACAGCCATCTAGAACTAGTTTCAAGCATACATCAACAATCAAAAGAATGCAAAAAAGACGCCAAGAATTAGAGCAAAGAAGTATCATGTGTGATACATGAGCACTCTAGCTCGGGTTGTGTGTCAATTTTTCTTGCTAAATATACTCTAATACTAAATTAAGCATTTGCTAAGGGACAATGCTCAACAAAAGGACGGCAAGATTGAATTTTTGAGCCGCAAGTTTAAATCCCCAAAAAGGGTTGATAAGCCGAAAATCAATGTAAGTCATTCTTTCAAAAGACAAACCAGGCAAAAGGTTATTTGCTAGTGTCAAGAAACTTGTTGAGAAAATGCATAATATGATGCAAACAAATGCTATGTTTGTGAATAAGACACGCATATAGCATGTGAATGCCCAAAACATAAGTCTAAAAATCATTCAAATGACAACAAGGATCAAAAAGGCAAGAAGCATAAAACTACAACTAGATTGCTATTGGGCTACATCATAATCCACTCAAAGAATGAGCAACATCAGATGCATTTAACCACTTTGTTTAAGGAACTTAGAAAATACAAATTGGATATTAAAAAAGAGTGGATTCTTCATGTCAAAGATGCATTTCTTAGATCATATTGTCTCAAAAGCTCACGTTAGAATGGATCTGGCAAAAAAGGAAGCAATATGCAATTGGCCTCATTTCAGAACCTTGCATGATATATAGTTGTGTCTGTACTACAGAAAGTTCATATGCAACTTTGCTGAAATTGTTTTACCCCTTTATGCATTGAAAAAGAAGGGAATTCCATTCACATGGACTTGTAAGAAAATTGTAGCATTTAATAACCTGAAAGAAACACTAACTTCGGATCCAATGTTGATCTTTGCCAAATCTCTAAAAAGCTTTTGTTGTTCAATTTGATGCATGTGGGAATAGCGTTGATGTAATTCTAATGCAAGCATGCCATGTTGTGGCATATAACTGTGGAATCTTACGAGGTGCTAATAAAACTTCTAAAAATTTATGAGAAAGAGTTGCTTGCTGAAATTCATGCTCTTTCCACTTGGAAACACTACATGCTATGGGCTGATTTTGTCATAAAATATTTTCATACTCCGACTAAGTTTTCTAAGAAGCATATGCGATGGGCTAGTTGCTTATCCAAGTTTCACTTTCAAGTAATGCACGTGGAGGGTTAAAATAATGTCATAGCCGATGCACTCTCCACAAAACCACAAGTTTCAACATTGTCTATAGCATATCATCATGAGCTAGATGAGATGAAGACAACACATGTAGAGGATGAAGACTTTGCTAGAGTCTATATTCTCTTATCAAATGGTTATCACCATGAGCACTATACTCTTAAAGAGCACTTCATCAAGGTTATAGTTGAAAGTCATGCACCTTTATATGCAAGATGTCAAGGCATTGATGCTACACAGAAAGCCATTGAGACTTTCTTTTATTGGAAAACTTTGAGACATGATGTGAATCACTTTGTAATCACATGCATTGTATGTAAGAAGGTTAAGTTTTGACTAACATAAAGCACCACATTTGTTGCAGCCCTTCCCTAATCTTGATGGACTATGGGACATCACAGCCATGGAATTTTAACTTTGATCTTCCTAGGATACCTCTACAGAATGATGGCATATACACCATTATTTGCAAGTTTAGCAAACAAGCCCATTCATTCCAATAAGGAAAAAGATAACTATAGATCATATGGCCAGATTATTCATGCAAAACATCTTTAAATATCATGGCATGCCAAACTTAGTAAGAGTGACAAGGATCCTCACATGACAAGTTTTTTTGGAGATATTTTTCAGAACATGGATACAACCCTAGAGTTCTCATCTTCTTTTCATTCACAAACAAATGGGCAATTTGAAGAGGCAAATGCTACTATCTTACATCTTTTGAAATGCTATATGTCAACCAAACGGAAACAATTTTTGCCACTTATGGAATATGCTTATAACAGTAATGCATAATGAACTTGCAAGACACGGTTTGAAATTGTGGAAGGCGAGAAGTATGTCAAAGGATAAGATCTTTGAGGCCAACAAGTATGTCAAGAGTATGGATGAAACTTATGCTAAAGTAACGATAACTCTCCAAAAGACTCCAGCAAAGTAAATTGGATCTTGTTATGTTTTCAAAAGATCCAGTAAAGACCGTCCTTCCCCTAAACTTAAAAAGAGGTATTATGGCCCTTTTCAAGTGTTGCAAAGAATCAATGAGATGGCTTACAAGTTGAAGCTACCTGATCATTGGAAGATTCACAACCCTTTTCATGTGAGCCGTTCTAGGCCTTTCCACGGTTATATACTTCAAAATATCAACGATGAGATGCAACCATAGGTTGAGGAACTTGATGAAACCTTGGCACATAAGAAAAGAAAGGCCAGGTTAAAGTCTCCCATCACTATTTGGTGAAGTTTGCACCACTTGATGCGAAATGGATGGAGAATGATTTGGTAGAATCACATGATCTATGATAGCTTTACCTTGATGCTTTTTCATTGGATCCGACATCAATATGGGCTCAATCCAGCTTAGCAAAGCGCATATCTGGAGCATTGCATGTGATGATAGGGTGACAACGAACTAGAAGTGTGCCCCTGGAATGATCAAATGCAGACTGGGCCTACAAAATGCAGTTGCTGCATTAATGGCAACAATAGAAGCTAATGTTGTCTAGATGGGTGGCGCCCTGTAAGGGTTGGCAAAGCAGGTTGATGACTGGCCAGGCAATGGAAGTCACAGCAGGTGGGAACCTCCAAAATACAGATAGACACCATAGTATTTTCCTTACATGTATGTTTGGGCAAACATCTGAAAAACTAAAGTATGCTATGAGTAACATACTTGTCCCTTCGATCCCGCGTATGAGAAAACAAACATTACAAAGGTTTGAAAAAAATGATATTGGTTATTTATAATATACTTGTCTCATCAAAAAAAATTTAAACAAGTCCCAAGTGCCCAGAACAAACGCTTTTCTCTTGGCATGCCCAAACTTGCTACAATTTTACTTTGGATTGCAAGCAACTTACAAGTGCAGGGGTAGGGGACTTACAACTGCTGAAATTTACTCTAAGTTGACAAGAAAAATTGATAGCTGGACTGCTGTAATTTATTATTTTACATCTCAGGTGCAAGCACAAACAACTGCTGCTACCTGTTTTTTGCACACTTCAGACCCATCATTCGAGACTCTAGACAATCAACATTGCTGTAGCCTCCATCACTCTCTACTCCAAGTCTCAAGGTTACAATGAAAACTTTGTTGTGCTGACTCCCAAAGCTCTTGCTTCACTTCACTGCAAGCTAGCAGCCATGGGAAGAAGAAAGAGATGTGAGTGGGGCCAATGTGACCGTTATAGCACATATTTTGGGCTTCAAAGGTTTTGAGGTTGAGAGATGCAAATGTCCTCTTGCTGATGTAAAAGAAATTGTATGGTCATTGCATGATGGATTGGGTGCAGGTACACCAGATGCGAATGTTGATGCTAAGGTTATTGATTCGCATGAGTCCATTGAGGCTTCTGCAGCTGCAAATGATGCACAAGGCATGTCACACTCAAAGGTGGGCTCTTCTTCCAAAAACAAAGAGCTAACAATAGTCGGGGTGAAAACCTTACATAGACATGATCTTTACAAGCAAGAAAGAATGCAAACATTTAGTGTCCGCATATTCTTTATGCCAAGGACATCCTACAGTTTAAAAGTAACATCTGTGGATTTCTACGTGATGTTGAAAGCAATTGGGGAGGTGGGCTCTATCTATAAGCCCCAAGTTATAAAGTGTTGTGGGGAAGAGAGTTGTTGGAAGAAGCGAAACGCATTGATAAGGATTTGTATGGTGTGCAGGAGAGATGGAAGAAGTATGGATGTACCATTGCATGTGATGGCTGGTCAAATAATAAGCATAGACCTATTATTCATATCATGGCTACTTCCACTCTGTCTTTCTTAACTTTGTTGATACTAGCGGCCACTATAAATTAGGAGAACGTATCTTTGGTAGTCAAAGAATGTGGTTCACGAATACAAGGGTACTGCATCTAGTTGCATTATTGTTGGTAGCTTAATTGAGAAAAAGCGGCCTTCTATATTTGTTAATAGATGTGCTTGCTATTGTTTGGACTTGCTCTTTGAAGACATTGACGAAATTGATGGATTGCTCTAGCCTTGGAGCAAGACACAAAAGTTCTAAGCTTCATTATGTTGGGTTTGACTCACGCCTATGCTCACAAAGGAGTATCGGTGATCCTCGGTAAGACACTAGGGCACTTTTTACTCTCCTTATGAGAGGTCTTTTCCCCCAGTTATATTCTTCTTTATATTATGTGCTAATGTTACACAATTTGAACACTTATTGTGTTTCACACCTTTCGGGTGTGAATGCACATAAACAACCCTAAGGTTTAAGGGTTGTACCTTGTACTTGCACATTCTTTTTTATTATTGCATTAGGAGTCGTGTCTTCACTCTCACACTCTCTTCACTGTCAACTATGTACTCTCAGCTGAGCTTCGATCTTCCCATCTCTCACATTTAGTATTAGAGCTCAGATTCAACTCATGCTCTCGCATCTCTCAGTCTTGTACCAACAACACTCGGATCTACAGACCTCTTGCCTAACTCCAGCTTGGTCAGTTGCTGCCTCTGCCTGCAGGACAGCCCCCAGTTGCCTGCACCACCCAGTCTGCACCAGGTCTGCCACCTACGCCCTGCTCCAACGCTGCCTGCATCACAGAAAGCTGTGTCTCTTGATAGCCTGCGCCACCTGCACTTCCCGGTCCAGAGCTGAGCCACCTTGCCTGCTTGGTCTGCCCGCCAGCTCACCTGAGCGCCGCCAAGCCAAGCTCCCACCACCTATTCTTGCTCCGCCATCAGCACCATGTCTACCATCGTCTCCACCTGCAGCTCGCCACCTCGCCAGCATCCTCGGCTCAAAAAGGAGGTAAAATAGACATTTTTTTAAATTAAAAATTTGAATCTCAAACAGGGGCTTCTGCCCAGGCAGGCTATCTCTGCTCCTAGACATGTCTAGGACACATTTATTGCAAACATTTCTTGAGGTTCACACCAGAAATTTGGGGCTTTTGGGTTCAATGCCGGCATTGGTAGATGTACTTCAGGTTTAGTCTGAAATAGACTAAATTTGTGCATTTTGAACAACAAAATTTTGGGGCTTTTGCATTGTTTGTGCTGCTGAGCACTGTTCGTGCATTGGACAGCGTGTACATTGGACAGTTTTGACAGTGTGTTCAGATTTGTTAATTACAGCATGGTGCCTACTGTAATTTCTGGAAATTTTCAGATTTCCAAGTTGTTCCAATTTTAGCTCTTGCTCTTGTGCTCTTTGAAACAGTGACATTTACCATAGGAAATCAAGGACAAAGTGATGTATTCACATATGTATCCGAGGAGGATAGGTTGGATGGCAACAACTATTCTCTACGGTCTTTCATGATGAAAAATGTGCTGATTGTGAAAAATCTTTGGGATTATGTTAGTGGTGAAGAAGTTTGTCCTAGAGTTGTGGCTCCTGCAACACCTCCTCCAGGAGGGTGTGGTCAAAGGCCCAGTCCAGCTGAGCCACTTCCCCAGAGATCAGCAACACAAAAGGCTTGGGACACACGAAATGCTCAAGCATTGTCACTAATTGCATTGGAGGTTCAGCAATCTATAATCCTGCACATACGGTCTACAGCTTCTTTACGAGACACACGGCTAACACTTGAGCAGATGTTTGCGAGAAAAAATGATACACGCATCTCTTTCTTGAAAGAGCTTAAGAATGTGAAGATGGATGAAGGTAATTCCATGCAGGATCATCTTAACAAAATTCAAGACTTGCATGAGCAGCTAATGAATATAGATGAGTATTATTCATATGCACAGTTGATCTCTACTAATCTAAATTCATTGCCACGCTTTTATTTGGCCTTTCATACAGCCCTAAATCTCACCATGAGAATTTCTCCACAACCACTCACTTTCCTTCAATTTGTTAGTTTGCTCCTAGAAGAAGAGCAAACAAGAAAGAAAGATAACGTGGATGTAATAGCCTCTAAACAAGCTTTTATGGCAAGGCAAAAAGGCAAGGGCAACCTATCTACAAATGCTCCGTAGAGTTCTCGAACTTCGCGTACTTCACAGAGCAACAAGAAACAAAGAGGCACACAAGCCAAGAAGGGCAAGTGCCACTATTGTAAGAAGCCAAGTCATTACATAACAAAATGTAAAAAGCGCATAGCCAAGGAGGAGAAGGAGTCAAGGATGCCTGATTCTGATGCACCTTCTACTGCTACAGAGTTCGCGTCCTTTGTTATAGATCGTGACTATTGTTTCTACACTTGCAGTTATGATTCTTCTTGGGCTGATAGAGCATTTAGCTCTACTGAGGATACTAACCTCTTTGACAGTGGTGCTTCTAGGTATAGTACATCCCGCAAGATATGTTTTCCCCTATTATTGCGGCTGCTATTGGCAAGTCTGTGCAATGTGCCAATAATGCATCTTACCCTGTTAGAGATAGTGGAGAGAGAGTTTTGACAGCCATTGATGGCTCTACTCTCTGTTTGCAAGATGCATTATATTGTTGTAGACCATGAATAGTGTTTCTACACTTACAGTTATGATTCTTCTTGGGCTCATAGAGCATTTAGCTCTACTCAAGATACTAGCACTTGGTTCTTTGACAGTGGTGCTTCTAGACACATTACATCCAGCAGGGATTTGTTTTCCTCTATTATTGCAGCTCCTGCTGGCAAGTCTGTGCAGTGTGCCAACAATGCATCTGACCTTACTAGAGATATAGGGGAGATTGTTTTGACCGCCATAGATGGCTCTACTCTCCATTTGCAAGATGCATTATATGTGCGAGACACAAAGAAGAATATGTTGTTCATTTCTTCTTTGCCAAAGTATCGTATGCAAGCCACATTTGATAATGACAAATGTATGGTCAAGGATAAAGAATTCTTGACTTTGGTTTTGACTAGCACATTATGTCATGGACTCTATAAGTTAGATGCTTATTCGGTTGATCAATCAGACTATTTAGCATCTACTCTTACTCCTACTATGTAACAAGCAAAATTATAGCATGCCCGCACGGGGTATATCAACTATGGCAATTTGATGCTTATGCAATGTACACAGATGTTAGATTGCTTATCTCTCTTGGAGAGACCTCCTAAGCACGTTTGTGAGGGATGCATTTTGGAAAAAAAAGCATCGATTCGCATTTCCTCGTGAGGTTGCTTTTAAGGCAACCGCCAAATTACAGATTGCGCATTTGGATGTATGTGGACCTATGCAGACAAAGTCATTGGGTGGCTGTTATTATTTCGTCACCTTCATTGATAACTTTACTTGTTTTTGTTGAGTCTACTCATTGGTGAAAGAATCAGAGGTGTATGACGCATTTTTGCTTCTTGTTGCACTTGCTGAAAATCAATCTGGCTACAAGATTAAGACTCTCCATTCCGACCGAGGGGGGAAATACATGTCTTCCATGCTAAATAATTTTTTGAAGCAGAAAGGCATCGTCCATTAGTACACTACTACTTATACTCCACATCAGAATGGGGTTACACAGAGGAAGAATCGATCACTCATGGAGATGGCCAAATGTATGCTGAAAGCAAAGAGTTTGCCACATGGTTTTTGGATGGAAGTAGTTGAGTGCTTGCCATGTTTTGAACAGGCACCCTACCAAGGCATTAAAGAATGTTATGCCTTTTGAGACTTCGAACAGCCAGAAACCTTCAGTTGGCCATTTTTGTACTTTTGGGTGTCTTGCGTATGCTCATATTCCCAAGGTACTAAGAAAGAAGTTGGACAACGCTGTTAAATGCATTTTTGTAGGGTACAGCAGTGAGAGCAAAGGATATAGATTGTATGATCCTATTTCCAAGAAAATATTTGTCAATAGAATTGTGCTTTTTGATGAAAAATTAGAATTATCCCTTGCTCGTTTTGATACATATTAGGCTGCCAACAATGCCTTTGAGGGCTGCTGCCCATTTCTTTTGGTGATACAGTTGGAGCTTCAACAAATGAACATAATATTCAGCCAGCTGCTCCATTGAACAATGCAAAAATTCAACCTATGGCTAATCTGAATATTCAGCAAAATGCTGAATTTGAGATTCAGCAAGACCTTGTACACAATCAAGAAGCTAGGTAGATGCCTAGATGGTACTAACAGACTATGAAAGATAGTCATTTAGATGCTCCTATTGCTTGTTGTACTAGAAGACAAGCTCGTTTGCATGATCATGTGAATACAATGGAGTTTGTCATAGCAACACATATAGTTGATGATGAGGAGCCTGAATGTTTTGAGGATACACAACAAAGTGTGCATTGGATGGCAGCAATGCAAGCTGAATTTAATTCTATCATAAAGAATCAAACATGGGATTTAGTGGCATTTCCTGTTGCAAAGAAAGCCATTGGTACAAAGTGGGTCTATAAGCTGAAAAGAAATACAGATGGATCCATTAACAAGTAAGCCAGGCTTGTGCTCAAAGGCTAGGCACAAAAGAAAGGCATTGACTATGAGGAGACATTTGCTCCTACATCCCGTATGACTACCATTCAATCTATGGTTGCTTTGGCTGCCCATCATGGTTGGACTGTGCACCACCTGATATTAAGACTGCATTTTCACATGGGAAACTTCAAGAAGTGTATGTATAGCAGCCCATTGGTTTTGTAGTTGAGGGATCCAAACACTTGGTATGCAAACTGAAAAAGGCTTTGTGTGGTTTGAAGCAAGCTCCCCGAGCTTGGTATGCAAAATTAATGCCTTTTTACTCAACCAAGAGTTCATTAATAGTTCATCAAAGTCTGCTCTTTACGTATGCAAAGAGCAGGTATTCTTGCTGATCATATGTCTTTATGTAGATGATCTTCTGCTCACACGGACACATGTTGATTAGGTTTCAGCATTCAAGAAAAGTTCGCAGCAAACTTTTGAGATGTCAAACTTAGGTCCTTTGCACTACTATTTAGGCATTCAATTCATTCATGATGCTAGAGGCATTGGATTGTCATAGTCCAGATATATTGGTAGACTTCTTGAGAGGTTTGGCTTACAGGACTGCAAGTCAGTTTACACACCAATGGAGACTGGACACAAGCTGTCCTTGCATGATAATAGTGATTTGTTTGACATCAATACGTATGCTCCGACACTTGGATGTCTCATTTATTTATGCAACACAAGGCCAAATATTCAATTTGTAGTCTCAGCCCTGAGCAGATGTATGCACCGCCCACACATGTCGCATTAGCAAGCTATGAGGCGTGTTTTTCATTACTTGGAGGAGACTAGGACTCTTGGATTGCTTTATGCCAAAGGGGGACCACTGGAACGAGTGGAAATTGTTTCTTTCGTGGCTCATCTTGCATCTCTTGGCTTAGCAAGAAACAATCCACTATTGCCACATCGTCTTGTGAAGCCGAATATAAGGCAACTTTCACTACCATAGTTGAATGTGTATGGCTAAGGCATTTGTTGGCTAATCTTGATGTATCTGTCATGGAACCTACTCCTTTGTTTACTGATAGTCAAAGTGCCATTGCAGTGGCATGGAACCCAGTGTTTCATGCACACATGAGACACATAGAGATCCACTATCACTTTGTTGAAGAGAGGCTATATGCAGGAGATATCAACCTTGTCTATGGTCTTACCACCAGTAATGTGGCAAACATCTTCACCAAAGCTCTTCCTCGTGACAAATTTGAAGCATTCTGCAATGCTTTTAATTTGATCTCCTTTGGTGGATGATCATTGTATATTGATCACTCTTCACATGGGGTTTGCCGGGTTTGACTCACGCCTACGCTCACAAGGGATTGTCAATGATCCTCAGTAAGACACTAGGGCACTTTTTACTATCCTTATGGAATGTTTTTTCCCCAAGTAATATTATTCTTTATCATGTGCTTATGTTACACATTTCGGACACTTATCGTGTTTCACACCTTTCGGGTGTGAACGCACATTAACAACCCTACGGTAAGGTTTGTACCTTGTACTTGCACATTACTTTTTTTATTATTGCGTTAGGAGTCGTGTCTTCACTCTCACACTCTCTTCACTGTCAACTGTGTACTCTCAGCTGAGCTTCGATCTTCCCATCTCTCACACATTACAAAAAGACCAACCATTCTCGCCTTCTTTAGAAAGTATAGTAAAAAGGAACCTTTGAAGCATGCTATCATAAGATTTGCACACATGTATATAGTGTTGTCTAATTTGTTGGATAGACAAGTGTATAATCGCTTGCAGGGAATGGTTGTGGGCCCGTAATGGCAAAGGCTTAAAGCTGCCCCTACAAATAAAGGCTGTGAGACTACAGCCATAATTTTGGAACCTATGACTTTGGAGAATGTGAGATTGATACTTAAAAATATTGTGATTGGCTGATAGAGAAGGTGCCACAATGCAAATGATTTATGAGTTCACAAATCGAATCATAGAGAAGATAGAGTATCTAGGTGATGCGGATTTTGCAAGACTTGATGAGATGGAGAGTCTTTGCATTGATCACTGAAACATGATGCATTCACCAATGCATGCAACAAGTTTTGTTTTGCAATGGTATCAAGTTCACCAATAGCTCAAGGGATAGACAGATGATGCAAACAATATGCCCCTTTATAGGGAAATATGTAAGCCGGTGGATACAGAATAGGATCAAAACATAAAGATGGTGGACAATTGACAATATGTTGAGGATGTTACTATGTTTAGGAAGATGGTTGTAGCTTGATCTACCTAACCATAACAAGAACAAACTTGAGTTATTCAGTGGGAGTGTGCTAACTAGGCTATGGTCTTCAAGTTGTGCAAATGTGTGAGGGAGAGTGCGAGAGAGATAAGGAACTAATCGGTGCCTTGCCAATGAAACTATGAACAATACTATCATAAGCAAACTCTACTAAAGGACAAAGATAAATGGTATTCTAACTACCCTAAACATAGGGATGGATTGGCATGGTATAGGGACAGGATGGAACTAGAAGTAGAAGTTCAAAAATGGCCTTCCTATGTTACTATGATATAGATGCAAATCAGCCTTTTGTCTACAATAATTAAAGACCACAAGGAGCACTACAAGCTCAAGAGGGGCAATGCTTTTGGAGAGGAATACAAGGTACAAATCAAATATTGCACAAGAATGCAAAGGCCATATTATGTACTTTGCAAGCATGGGAGACATACTATTACGGGATTTCGATGCATATACTAACAACTTCCAAACATAATTGTATGACCTATGACCCTAACTACATATAAAAAGAGTTTCGCATGACAATACCAAGGATATGTCTCTTGAATATGGATCACATTATCACCAAAATGAAAAATGAACTTAGTGATTTAATTAAAATGAGCTCTAATTTTAGTACCCCTTACTCTTCGCATTTGACACCGAGCATGTAATGGATAAATGTACAAGCTATGTGGTGCTAGGGTAAGGCAAAAGGAACGAGGCACTTCAAACTTTCATTAAATTGAAAGTTTGCAACCTACGTTTTATAATCATTTAAAAGATTCACCCCATAAGCAGCTCACTTAAGTCATAAAGCATGACTTGTGCTTCAATTAAGTCCAATGAGCAGCTCACCTATGAGTAATCACCCAAGCACTAATTTTAGCTCTTTAAAAACCTTGAAAATTCTGATTAAGAAGCAAATGATGACTCATTTAGCAAGTTGGTTTGGCTATTTGGAGTCTCTTTCTCTTTGATTTAAGCAGCCCAACAGTGGAGACCGTCATTCTTCACTTCTTTGCTGCAAGAATTTCATGTTTCAGCCATGGAACATAAACTAACAGCATATATGAAGTGAGGACACCTTCCCAATCTTCTCCTCTCACCATGGGGAATTCATTGGTGTTGAGCTAAGAAATGCATTCCATGCTGATTAGTGACTTAAACAGCCCCAAAACAAGCTTAATTTAATGAGAACCCTAAAACAGGGAGAGGTTTGAGAGAGTTCAGTGAAACCCTAATTTGGGAGAGTCCATCCTCATCTATAAATAGACACACTGACCCCATTCAGCCTCAATCTCTTCTGTGCAGGCTCTCACTCTTCAGTGGAGCTTTCAGCCATTAGTCTTCTACCACGTGGTTGTCCAACCTTCATGACTGCTACCACTCTCTCTCCATCTGCCCTAGCACCTTCCTCCTAGCTGTCGCCCACTGTCTTGTGCCCTTCCCTCTACTACATTTGACCCTATTCTTCATCGCCAACATCTCCACCATCATCTGTCTTCTGTGTTTGTACCTCCAATGTGTGGGAAACAGCTAGCAGCAGCCCATCTCCCTCATCATGCGACCTTCTCTTCCCATGTTTGGACCTCTCCATCATTTGGCAGCAACTGGCAACATCACTCCTAGCAACACTCCTACTACTACGCTTTCAACTCTTTGCTGTCACTTTCATCATCAGGCATCATCCTCTACAACTGCGTACCTCCTAGTGATCAACGTTCGGTGTTCCTCCTCACTCCCATACTCCGACTGGTGGTCACAGACTTGGGATCTGTCTCTTGTGGACCTCACTCTCCGACACACTACTCTACCCTTGGGCACACTGTATACTCTTACATTCATTTACAGCATTCATTCACTTCAGACTTCTTCCTATCCCCTCGTCTGTTTGTGTTTGAGTTTCTGTGTTTGAGTTTTGGGTTTTGCATTTAGGGTTTGAGTTTTTCTTTCTATGTGTGTGTTTGTCTCGTTGTGCTTCTATCGTGGTCGTACACTATGTTTCCTTAGTGCAAAACCCAACGGAGCCTCCACAATCTTCTTCACAATTGGGCAACTCTATAATTCCATTTACAGGAAGATATGTTTTTTTTTTAAAACCTAACTCTCATCAAAACAAGTTATAACAATGCAACAAGCTAAGATTCTCTCTTCTTTGAGATCTCGAGCCTTGTGCACATTCTAGACAGCTTTGTCATGGAGAAAGTGATATATTCACGATTTCATTGTGAGAAATCCCTTTTATTATGAGGGGGAAAAAGTGGGATTCAATGAAAATTATGTAGGATACTTCTCAAGCCAAATAATCCATGAAATGGGGTTAAGATGTCGGTTGTCATTTTTAAGGTTTGGCAAACTGAAGTATCCATTTGCATTTTTAGACAGACTATAATTGGTTGGAGATCAACATTGAAGTTAAGGTTATTGTACACTTGTAAATTAGTTCTGCCACGAGAAATCGTTAGAAATATAGTTTGGAGCATGTCAAAGCGGGATTATAGCTCTTCTGTTGTGGGAACTGAATGGAAAATTCAAGGGAAATGCAAAGTGATATTTAATCGAGTGTATGTATTAGGGATTAGAGAAGTTGCCCCTTCGTTTTGAGCATGAATTGGATGTTGTCATACTGTGGCAGCTATATAGGTCTAAATGGCCTTGGGATGGCCAAGGGATAAAGCAATGGCATTATGACATGAATTGTTGTTATGACTTGGTTACATCTTGTCAATGCGTGTATTCTTGAGGGCTTTTGTATATCTTGGTTAGTTGTTTTTATACACATCATAGACATCAGCTTTGAGGATAATCACATAACCCATATTAGAGTGGATGTCTCTCTCCTTGCGGTAGCTCAGTATATTCAAATCTCTAGCAGGAAAAGCATATATGATATGCTAAATCTGATGGCTGAATGGAATGGATTCTTAACTACATGGCCATCTTTGGTTTCAAAAGAAGTTGCGGTCTAAAATTGCATAATATCAAGGTATAGATGCTACTAAAAGTAGTTAAAGATTTTCTTTGCCAAATTTGAGACAAGAGATGGACAGTTTTGTACGGGATATACATTGCCTAGATACAACTTTTAGGTTTGTTGCTCCCTTGTCTTTGTAGATAGTGAGCTTTGAGACTTCTATGATCAGTTTGGCAAACGCTCCTCTCTCTATAACTCTGCTATTCACTAGTGTAGTAAGCACCACTTTGATAGACATGGTTTTATACAATCGTGATTACTTGTTTACTAGTATAGTGACTACTATCTTGCACAATGCACATTGACAGTACATGGAGTAATAGCGCTATATTTGGTTACTTTGAAAGTTATATGGAGAAGTGCACATTGACATTAGGGTTACTAGGAAACATGCATTGTTCATTTTGAATGCTACGTTGTATCTTCACTATGTGCAATCCAAGTCGCTTGCAATCTTTCAAGAAGGCGTATGTCAAAAGACTGAGTAATTAACTTACTAATTCAATTAAAATAACTCTAATCCTAATATCCCTAGCTCTTGGCAAGGTGACCATTGCACCAACAATGAAGGATTTAATATCCAACAATACAGTGGACAAGTGTATATACTATGTGGTACAAGGGTATAGCAAAAGCAATAAGATGCAATGTGAAACTTTCACTGAATTGAATGTTTGCGCCTTGAGTTTTTATGATCATTCAAAGTTGCATCCAATAAGCTACTCATTTAAGTTATAAAGTAGACTTGGTGCTTAAATTTAATCCAATGAGTAGGTCACTTAAAATTAACCACCCAAGCATTAAATAGTGCTATTCAATTATGTCATAACACAATAGAAAAAAAAAATTCTCCTTTCCATCATTTAACATATTTAATTCTAAAATTTGTTTTCTTTGCATTTACTAGATATAAAGGAAAATACACTAGATTTGGCTCCATTGATAAGCAATCACAGCTTATGGTGGACCCACGCAGTGGGTTAAAGAAAAGATAGTACACACTTCCATCTATATGGTCCGATTTGGCACAAATTATTGCGAGAATTAGGCACGTAGGTGAAAATGCTCACTCTAGGAGGGTATCTAAGATGCTCATATACAAACTTAACCATAAATGAGATACAGTAATCTTATTCTTTTAGAAAAAATTTTGGATAAAATGAATCATCCCCAAGCAATTTGGCTACAAATACGGTATCATAATGATAGCCTAAGATTCAAAATTTTAACAAAGTTTAAAATATACAACTATGACTCCTAAAGAAATTACAATTTGCATGGGAGTGAACCCGATTCTCACTTCTTTTGATTAAATGTGTTGTAGTGCAATAAGATGATTTCACCTCCAAATTCCCGATGCTTAAGATATTTTAGTATTTTTCCAAAAAAAAAATTGTTTTCTTTCCATCACCCTTCCTTATTTGACTAGCTTTAGATGTTTTTCGTGGTCTACTGGCTGATCACTGATTATTCCTTTGACTGTGCTTTGATTGCTCTGACCAGACCCTTTGACTATTGAATTTTCACCTTGAATTTTCACCATCCTTCCACAACCTTCTCCATTTGGGTTTTGATTTTTGTCACCTAAAATTGCATTTTCATAGAAGAGACGTATGCATATGATATGTTCATTCTTCTTCTTTCATCCACCATAGCTCACTGCCATGTCCTAGATCTCGCTCATTTCGACATGGTATCAGAGCCCAATCGGGCACGGCATTGCTTCTCCAGCCTCTCTTGATTTCTCTCAAAAAAATCGGGAACCCCTCCAGGCCACACGCACCACCTTGAAACCGGGTTACGCCATAGCCTCCGCTCTCTCTCTCTCTCCCATTTGTCTCTTCATCGTCCATTGTTTTTTGCTGGCCGAGAGCAATCGTCCTCCTCCTGTCGACTCAAACATCTACAACATCGTCCTGCTGATTGAAGCTTGCACGACTGCATCCTGGATCTCAAAACTGACCTCCTTTGACTCTCCTCCTTCGCTAGGGTGACCATCGCAGATAACAGAGGCGGATCCACTGCAGCCTGTGCGTCCCGTGGTTTCACTGCTTGCACCACTCACACAGCATCGGTAGTGCGGTGTCTCCAAGAGTCAATCAGCAGGGACTCCAGCCCTCTGGCCTTTCGCAGATTGCATCGCACCATCAATATCTCCTACTCAGGCCTATTTTCGGACAGATTTTAGATGGATCATCTGAATTGCAACACGTGAGTTCTCCACCGATTGCAATAACGATCTTCATATGAGTGTATCTCGACCTTGCAGAGCCGATAGAAACCAGGGTGCAAGCAGATAGTTTGCCATCTTTTGAGAAAAGCCTTAAAGAATAACTATGGAGTAAATTTGATTCTATCTGTGACCTACAGCAATTGTTTTGCTGCAGTACAGTCCTTTTTTTCATATCTGCTTCCATAGTAGTCTTCATTTTTGTGCATGTTTATCTCAAACCAGTTGGCATTAATGTGAAGATCCAAAGTTATGAAGAGTGATACAATTCTCCTTGCCAAATTGTACTACATAAAAGATGCTTTTTCTACAGGAAGACCAAGCATTCAACATCAAGCTCAAGCTCCTCTTCCATCTCACTCCATTGAAATTTTGCCACTCTGATCTGAGCTCCCAACTAAGTTTCAACCAAGGATTCAAGTGTCTTACCCGCAAGATTTGTCCATCACACCAGCAAGGAGGGGACTCAAGCAACCGGTTCATCAAGCAAAGCAACAACAAGCTTCAAGAATCATCATCTTCAAACCATAGTATCTCTTGATACTAATTCAGTGCTTCTTGGCATTTTTTGCGGTGACACAACTACTCTTATTACTCACTTATACTATGTAGAAGATGTTACTCTACCTACAAGAAGACATGGAGCTACCTATATCCAAATGCCATCAGTGTATCCATTTGAAGACCTTGAAGACATGGAAGTGCAAAAGTTTGAAGACATTTCCGCTACCTCAAAGATTGTACCTTTGCTTGAGAAGGACCATAAAGACAAGAACCAGATGACTAATGCAAGCAAAGTCCATGAAAATGATGACCATGAAGGAAAGATCAAAGAGAAGAAGAATAAGAAGAAGAAGCAGAAAAATCATGAAGACTCTGAAGCAGCAATCAAAGTGAACAACAAGTACATGATCAAAAAGGGCAAGCTGGACTACTCCGACAAGAAGACCTACAATGAATTTAATATCTATGTCAAAAGTAATGCTGAAAACTGCAAGGGCCTGCCGGTCCTTGATCCAAATTTTTACTAACTTCTTTAGCCTTGTAATGTCTAGCCCAAATGTCTTTATCATAAGCTTGTAAAACTCCTCATGTAGCCTTGTACTACAGCCTCTGTAAGGCCCCTGCTACAGCCTCTGGATGACCATCATGTTTGTGGTACCCACACTTAGCCTTTTTTGCGACAACCTCTGGTGTTTTGCCATGTTTATGGTGTGCCCACACTTTGCAGGTGTTACTTTCACTAAAGCCTCTACACACTTTGTACTTTCTGGTCGTGATTGAGGAGGGGTGTTGAGATAGCAATCACACCTAATGTAGCCTCTTTGTATGAGGCAGTCTGGGCTTAGGACATGCAGGCTGCAGCAATCCCATATGCACAGAGAGGGAAGATTGCTACCCATCCAACAACTATAAAGCATTGTACTTGACTACCACTTTCCATATGGAATGAATACAATGTCATGATGCTTTGTACTTTCAGTTAAGTGTCTTGTCATTGTCAGTCATACACAAGATTGTGTTTACGAGTCCAAGTATCAATCTTGGAACCTAATTCACTTGTGTAACAAATAGTGCATTTGTCTCTATCATCATGAGTTCATTCTTCTTCTTTCATCCACCATAGCTCACTGCCATGTCCTAGATCTCGCTCATTTCGACATCAAACAAGGTTGCACCAGAGGCTGTCGCAAAACAAGGTTGCACACCATAAACATGGCAAAACACCAAAGGCTGTCGCAAAAAAGGCTAAGTGTGGGTACCACAAACATGATGGTCATCCAGAGGCTATAGCAGGGGCCTTACAGAGGCTGTAGTACAAGGCTACATGAGGAGTTTTACAAGCTTATGATAAAGACATTTGGGCTAGACATTACAAGGCTAAAGAAGTTAGTAAAAATTTGGATCAAGGACCGGCAGGCCCTTGCAGTTTTCAGCATTACTTTTGACATAGATATTAAATTCATTGTAGGTCTTCTTGTCGGAGTAGTCCAGCTTGCCCTTTTTGATCATGTACTTGTTGTTCACTTTGATTGCCGCTTCAGAGTCTTCATGATTTTTCTGCTTCTTCTTCTTATTCTTCTTCTCTTTGATCTTTCCTTCATGGTCATCATTTTCATGGACTTTGCTTGCATTAGTCATCTGGTTCTTGTCTTTATGGCCCCTTTCAAGCAAAGGTACAATCTTTGAGGTAGCGGAAATGTCTTCAAACTTTTGCACTTCCATGTCTTCAAGGTCTTCAAATGGATACACTGATGGCATTTGGATATAGGTAGCTCCATGTCTTCTTGTAGGTAGAGTAACATCTTCTACATAGTACAAGTAAGTAATAAGAGTAGTTGTGTCACCGCAAAAAATGCCAAGAAGCACTGAATTAGTATCAAGAGATACTATGGTTTGAAGATGATGATTCTTGAAGCTTGTTGTTGCTTTGCTTGATGAACCGGTTGCTTGAGTCCCCTCCTTGCTGGTGTGATGGACAAATCTTGCGGGTAAAACACTTGAATCCTTGCTTGAAACTTAGTTGGGAGCTCAGATCAGAGTGGCAAAATTTCAATGGAGTGAGAAGAGTGAGATGGAAGAGGAGCTTGAGCTTGATGTTGAATGCTTGGTCTTCCTGTAGAAAAAGCATCTTTTATGTAGTACAATTTGGCAAGGAGAATTGTATCACTCTTCATAACTTTGGATCTTCACATTAATGCCAACTGGTTCGAGATAAACATGCACAAAAATGAAGACTACTATGGAAGCAGATATGAAAAAAATGACTGTACTCCAGCAAAACAACTGCTGTAGGTCACAGATAGAATTTTACTCCATAGTTCTTCTTTAAGGCTTTTCTCAAAAGATGGCAAACTATCTGCTTGCACCTTGGTTTCTATCGGCTCTGCAAGGTCGAGATACACTCATATGAAGATCGTTATTGCAATCGGTGGAGCACTCACGTGTTGCAATTCAGATGATCCATCTAAAATCTGTCCGGAAATAGGCCTGAGTAGGAGATATTGATGGTGCGATGCAATCTGCGAAAGGCCAGAGGGCTGGAGTCCCTGCTGATTGACTCTTGGAGACACCGCACTACCGATGCTGTGAGTGGTGCAGGCAGTGAATTCACGGGATGCACAGGCTGCGGTGGATCCGCCTCTGTTATCTGCGATGGTCACCTTGGCGAAGGAGGAGAGTCAAAGGAGGCCAGTTTTGAGATCCAGGATGCAGTCGTGCAAGCTTCAATCAGCAGGACGATGTTGTAGATGTTTGAGTCCACAGGAGGAGGACGATTGCTCTCGGCCAGCAAAAAACAATGGACAACGAAGAGACAAATGGGAGAGAGAGAGAGAGAGAGAGAGAGAGAGAGAGAGAGCGGAGGCTATGGCGTAACCCGGGTTCAAGGTGGTGCGTGTGGCCTGGAGGGGTTCCCGATTTTTTTGAGAGGAATCAAGAGAGGCTGGAGAAGCAATGCCATGCCCGACTAGGCTCTGATACCATGTCGAAATGAGCGAGATCTAGGACATGGCAATGAGCTATGGTGGATGAAAGAAGAAAAAATAAACATTACCTCTGAAGTTGATGATTTTGTTGGCAAATTGGACTAAATTTTGTAAGTGTGGTGCTAACAAAAAAACAACACACTAGTAGCGATACCATCCAATGATGAACATACCCTACACTAGAAGGGTGGCTTGACACTAGATACTACAATTGGATACCTATGGATAATATCCCATATGATTCGTCTCTTTAGCAAGAATTAGATCTAGACTTCTGAATCATTTACTTTTCAAACTTAAATCTGTATCTATATCTATATTGTATGCATCTCATTGTTTAAACAATTCATGATGGGGTGACATCTAGAAATGTACCACAAACTCCTAAGTCACAAGGGTCTTTATGGCCTACACACCCCCCCCCCTCCCAAATCAACGGCATTGGTCAGAGCATTCTCATCAATTGGCTCACAAGCTATTCCGATTGAGATACCAGCACAAGATGCAAGTAATTTTGGCACAAACACCATGTAGCGACCCCCCGATGCTCCTTTAAGTCCTTCTCTGTTGTATTGATGAATGTGAAGTAGAATGGGATGAGCCTGATCAAAGTGCTCTAATTCCATGTGTATCAATTCGATATTGGCTTCTGTATGAGGCCATTGTTTTTACTTTGGTCAGAGGATATAGTTTGTCATTTTCCTTTTCAAGTTCCTGGTCTTCATTTTCTACTCAAGACATTTAGTTTCCTTGAGTTTTTTATCATCAATACTTTTGTCTCATATGCGATTTGGGCTGTGGTAGATGTTACTATATCTTTCTTGTTTTTTCTCATGCAATACATTTACTTAGTAGACATTACCTGAATTACTTGGCTTTTATTCCAGTTTATTTTATGCTTCACTATAAGCCTCAAATCTAATATGTAACTTTGGCCTTTTGTCAATGTTAATATCCCTCCCTCTCTCCCCCCATCTTTCCAACATTGCATCCCTCCCTTCCTCCCTCTCCCTCTTGACCAGTTATATAGTCTTAATGTTCAAACATGGTTATGCTTAAATGTGAAGCCAACCATGGGCAAAAGTATTGAAGAAAGAGAGTGTACACACAATATTGAAGAAAGAGAGTGTACACACAACACATAGGCATGTACATTGCACATACATGATGCTGACCGGTCTTAAATCCTTGTTTTCCTTAAATCAATAGGGCTTAAAGTACATGAAAAGGTCACTTGTGCAAGTGGACATATATGTTTAGCTGCTGCCATTAACATTAAACCATGGAAGCAATAAAATAAACAGTAGAGAACACACACACACACACACACACACACACACACACACACAAAACAAAAACAAGAACAGATTACTGACATGCTTTCTTTTTCAAGCTCCCCAGTTATGTCGCTCAAAAAGTCGAGAGAAAACATGTGCAAGCAAACCTGATGTCAAAAATAACAACTATTAATCCATAAGAAGCTTTGGTCTCCACATTGTCATCAAGTACCCAACAAGACAAACAGTTCTTTAATTTAGAAAACATCTTTAGAAGTTGATTAATGTCACACACTCCAATGAATAATCAGCTTCTAAGGTCCAAAAATCCAAAAAGTTAATTTCTGTCACCATCTTCTATTTATACACACTAATTGAGGACTGTGTAAAAAAATAAATTCAAAGAAAGGAGAATCCATTGACAAACACCTCAGAAATAAACATCCCGATGTAAAACCTTGATGTGCAATTAAGGTGCAGGCTCAAGGATAATTGCAGAGAAAGGATGCAACACCTCACAACAAACATCCCAACATAAATCATTGATTGTGCGATAACAAATTTATGACCACGCAACATTCTGTCAAAGAAGTGACTAGTCTCAACTTACAACGTGAAAAGTCCTCCAGATAGCAACCTTTAAGAAACCCAAAGGGTAGTAACAATAAGCTTAATTCGCAAAGCACTTAACCGTCATATGAAACCAGCGATTAAAAAACCATTAACACACTTAGCATACAGGAACACACTGCTCCTACACAGAGAGACAAAACATAGATTGGCCCCTAAAGCTTGGGGCTCAACAGTAAATCTTTCAGATTACTCAAGCCTTTTGAACCAAGTACAAAGGACACTAGCAGACTCTTGTTCTTGCACCTGCTCTTCCAGCCCTGCCTGCTTACTAAGCCACAAGCTGCTCTCACCAGTTGTGGGTACCAGACTCTGTATCTGACTGGATCTGCCTTAAAAACTGCAAATTTCTACATACACTCCCCAGAAAACACTTCCATGCAGATCAAGCCCACTATGAACAGCAAATCTTATGCCCTCAAGGGAGAGAATTCTTGCAGAGAGCCTTCACACAGCCCTACACAGAAAACCTATACATGATAGAGAAGCTTCAGGCTATCACAGATATCAAAGACTTCAACTCAGCCTTACAAGATGCTGTCCAACTTCCATCTACACACACACAAGAAAACTCTATTTCTTACAGTAAACTACATGAATCTAGAAAAACACATGCACACAGTCCAAGACAGCTGCATCAGCAAAAGTGCCCATTGAGGACAAAGAAAGTTGCTCCCGACCTACACTCAACCCTAGAAAGCAAGCATTATCTTCATGGTGGAGCAAGAACAAGAAGAGGCCTTCACAAGAAAAGCAAGCAGAACAAACAGAGAACATGAAAGGCAAGGAGGAGAAATAGATAGCAATAGGGGCATAGGGGCAAAGCCACCAGGTTTCCAGACTTGTGAGGGATCTTTACCCCTCTATTGAGCTACCATAGCAGCTCCTTAACTGACACCCCGCAAGATGGACTGACAACTTCTGTTACCTGTAACCTCCAACCCAAAACAACCACAACCCAATGCAAACAACCCTCGATGCATTCGATGCAGCTACACTCACTTGCATCAAGATTGCCCTAAAGGAAGGGCATCTAGTAACAGTCCATTTGTGCCTACTAAGCCTAACATCTCCACACACACAATCAAGGCTGTCACTATCAACCTTGAAGATGAAGAGCTGGTTCCGTTTGTCTATCTTAGGGTCTAATTATTTTCTAAACGAGAGCACATAGTTGAAGCTCTCATTGACAAGAGATCCAAAGTGGAAAGCTCTTGAGATTGAAAACCACTTAAGATGAGGCCAAGGGTAATTAGAGCCTCAAACATAGAGAAAGAGGAGCTTTTTACAGCAGAGAGGCCTACAGGACACACGGACTTAAAGAACCTTCAGTTTCACACTCCCGTGAAGGCAGTTGGAGAGCGAAAAAGGCAAATCAGGCTTGCAATGAAACTAACCTCTTATACAATTTAAAGGGACTAAATTATTGTGTAGAGCCATTCAATACTGCTGAAATCAGAAAGCGATGAAAACACATTGCTCCTCCACAAAGCCATCAACACAAATTGGCTCTTGGACAAAGACACCAACACTAGAATGGCCCCAAACCCTAACACCCCCTTGCAATAGTTTTTCACTTCATTTGAGAAGCTTTTATATAGAGAATACTATCCCAATTGTCCCTCGCTCATAGATTTCCAGCACTATAAGTATCACAACACAACAAAACATGAATTTGTATCTTTTCGACTAACTTCTATATTTAATTATTTTATTAAATTTATTTACTTTATAGTTATTAAGATATCTAGAAAAGTGTATTAGCATTGGCTATTGATGAGTGATCACACCTTATCCGGGCCCACGATGTGGGTTAGAAAAAAGATAGAACACACTTCTACCTAGACAACTCGATTGGGTGTGTATCATTGGAACTAAAGTATACTAGGGTTACACTCACATATAGAAAGAATTAATTCCTTGAAATAGGGACTAGATTTGCCACAATAGACAATTACAATCAGCAAGGTGGTGTGATTATGAAATGATGTGCATCTACAGACTAAAAGCTTAAAATGCATTTATCTTTGTATAGAAAACTCAAATAAAGATTTTAACATTCTTTTTGTAATATACTCGAAAAGAGCTTTCATATTGGGGGATCCCTAAATTTAAGGGAATATCTATATTTTAGGAGGTCCCTACATTTTAGGAGTCTTGGATCGGCCTACAAATACTAGTTTTTTAAAAAAAGGGATGACATTCTGAAAATAGTAAGTTTTATGTTCTAGTAGTGTTTACTAAATTTGGTTGTTTCTACTCTTGATAATTTTCAGATCAAAAAGAAAGGCCATAGAGAAGGGATAAGTGTCTCACACATACTTCAAAGTTTCCGACCACTTGTAGCATCTCATGATATGTGGCTAGACGCTTGTCTTGTGCTACTCCACTTTCCTTTTTTGCACTAACTCTTCCCTTTCTCCTATAAAGAGAGCTCGTCTTTCCTCATTCTATATCAATTTTCTTACAATAGCTAAAGATAGCCCAAAGTTAGCCCCATCCATCTCCATCATCATCCTCCACTTCTCCATAATCAAATACCTCGATATTCCCATTTCTTTTGTTGTTGTTTTACAAGACAATAGACTAATAAATTCATTCAGCACCTCCTTCTCAAGCTCTTCTTCTATTTCAAGGAGGAGAAAGCCATATTGATGTGTTGTAGTTCAACAATAAAGAAAGGCTGATTCTCCCTCTTTCTACTCTTATCTTGTAAAGAAATTTGTTATTTTTATTGCATAGTAAGTGATGCATGTGTGTATATACATCTTTTGCATGATGTTGTACAAGTGAGAAATACTTCTCCTCTAATTGTAGTTGAGCTCTTTCCTAAGGGACTTAGGTTCAACATAAATGCACTCCTTTGTGGGGCATTGTTGCCCATCTTTAACCCTCAATCTCTCTCCATTTCTTTTAAGTGCCCATGGCTGTATTTTCTGAATAATTGTCATCTTCTGCTTTAAATATTCATTTTTCTCCATTTTCTTGAAATATTAATTCTCAAAAACAGACCAATATTATAATTGTTAAGGATACTACATTGGTCAGAGCATTTACAATAAGTAGATCAATACCTTAAATTAGATGTCGCAGGCTTACAGGGACAAATGTTTCATCAGGGATAAAGCCATCTTTCAGCATGTTGTATATCCCACAGTTTCCCACCACAAAAAGATCATACTAAAACACTCTTAGTTACTAGGCACTAGCAATGGACATCTAGATAACAGTGTGTATCAGCATGGTGCTGTCTTGAATGTCGGCAGCACAAGCTCAGTAACAGCTCTTTGGTTTTCTGTCAGAATAGAGCAGTAGTTGGTAGGACTTGTGGTGATTTTTGCCTCCAACAGTTAGAAAGACAGGAGAAGGCATTTGGATGGGATTGTCACGTGGATCATTAGAAATGAAGGAGATAATTCAGAGAAATCTTCAAAGGACAGAAGACATGAGCAGAGAGGGCCAAGACTATCAAAGGCAGTGAGTGGGCAGCTTAGAAGTAGCTCACTTTTTGTAGTAGACGGAAGGACCCGTTCAGCACAGAGTTTGACAGCTATTCAATAAGTCTCATTTCAAAATAAAGAAAGCAAAGTCTCAAGTTGGTAAACAACTGGATTCTGTAGACTTTCATACACAAGTATGTGAAGGGTTAAAAAAGCCAGAAAGTTATAAAACACATTCAACAATGTTGGAAATAACCAAAGCCCATGTAACCCCATTAATCGCCTAAGAGCAGTTTGGAAAGAATCAGAAAATGGTGTCCAATCTGCATTATTCAAATCTCGTCCAGGATCCCTTTCATCCACAACCAAGGGACAACAACAGAGAACAGGTCTGCCTTACTGTGATGCGAGTTTCTATCATTTCATTGAAATTTCCATTTGCCGCTGACAGTACAAGAACTTAGAGCATATACTCAGTATTAGAAAACATTGACCAAACACCCTTTTGCCAACTTCTAAGAGCAAGAAAACAATCTTATGAAATATTCCAGATCATTAACCAAGTACACTATATAGCGGGTCTTTTTTACTTATAATGTGCTTTGTAGATTTATCAGTCAAATACATTAGATTTGCCTACATTGCTCCAGTTAAAGCGAAGACGTCCAGTTCCCTGATTGATCGCATGTGCAAGAGAATGATCTAACTCACTGTACTCCACAACAGCAAGGGGACCAGTTTTTCCACGGCGAGCAAAAACCCCAACTCTTTCTAGGGGAAATGCCTGTCATCATGACAAATGTGCTCAGAGGAAGTCTTCAAATTACTGACAATTAAAAACTGAAATTTCTGGTACAAGAAATGCTCAAAATTTTCAGTTAATTAATCCGTCAAACAGAAAACTTCCTTCTCAAAGTTTCTGAGATTATGCTTTCATCAAAATGCTGTATTGGCTGTTAAAGATGCTCTACAGACTAGATACAAACAATTGATGCCTTTTAATACCAACTACAATATGGATTGAAACCCCAACTTCCTTTTCTGACTGACAACTCTCCTGGAGCACTTCCTAACACAACCCTGTGAACCACTAACTCACCCTTGACATCCAAAATTACTGGGACACAGTCACACTACACAGAGTCATCCACATGAGGATCCTTCACGCCTTGACTTCTAATGCTATGCCCCACAAAACTGCTCATAAGGGCTGCCACTTGCAAATACCATATATCAAGTTTTCGGACACCTTGTATCACCATATCTATTATCTTAAGTACCTTTGGAGGGCAGAAATAATCAGCCTTCCACATATATACCCCATGCACATAGAGGTCATGTAAACAAAGCACAGCAACAGAAAGTCACAAAAAAGAACGACGTCAGTGCAGGTAATCGTGTTTGTATTCTCATAATGTGGCACAACATTAACAATCACAGTGAATGCTTCTTAATCATATAAGATTTACAGCCTGGTTTTATGCCAACCTGCTCTCTCAGAAACTGACCTTTTTCACAACCTTTGCAGCACAAGAAACACCCTTCTCAATTACATAGCCCAAAAAGAGGGGATCAGCTACACGTACCTGGTAAAAAAAGACTGAACTTTGAATAATTACATTCAAAACACCTCAGCATCACAAAGAACAGCAACCACATTGAGGCAACAATAGTACTACCAGAGCATTATCAACACTGAAACAGTCTATGTACTTGACTCCTCGTCGAGCCATGTCTTCCAGACATTTGGATGCTTTCAAAGCTGCAGAGAACCTCCAAACAGGGAAATGCCAATCAGAATCTCTACAAGTTCAAAGTGGCAACACACAAAAAAGGTTTTGACTTTTCTACAAATTTCTACATGGCAGCAAAATCTAGAGGATCAAGTTATACTCAAAAACGTCAAATTATGAACATCAGCATAATAAAGATCCAGCATGAAATAGGAGTCCATAGATTATGACAGTTTAAGAGCCTGTACAAAATTTGACATGGCACACTCCACAAGAAAATTTGAAGCTCTCCAACATGGCACAGCGCTAAGTAGACCAAGATTCCAACAAGCAGACCACATTGTGCACCCAATCTGACCGTGCCATTTAATTCAACCATTTCTGCAGGGGACTAACCAGAAGATTCTTAACAACTTCAGTTCACCCAACTCCCACTTTTAATGCACTCAACAATCAAGGGTGAGCTACATTTTCATCTAAGATAGATTCCATTCCACATTTTCATCTAGCATAGATTCCATTCAAAAGGAAAGAAATACAAGTTATTCCGTTTGAGCAAGAAGATTGTGTGATTCAGGTGGATAGCCCGCTCCTTATTCAGCTAAAGTGAACTAGCTTTAGGGCATGGGCTAGGACCACTATAGGGCTTTTTAACTATCTAAGGAGATCCATGAAACCTAGGCTCCCTATCTTGGACTATCTTTAACTCTTACAAAGCTTGGCAAGCTGTAGCTAGCTATAGCCTTAGGCCTTTCAGGTTATGTGAGAGCCAACCTATGCACCACACAAATTAGGTTAAATGTGTCTCTTGGCTAAATTTTAGTTCATTACACTTGTTATTAGACCGTGGCCATTAGTGCTTTAGACTTGACTTTCTTGTGTGGTTATCTACTAGTTGGCCTACTTTGTTGGGTCCATGATAGAGTAAAAATTCTTCTTCATTGCCACATTAGTCATTCTTGCCAGTAGTAACATCTAAATTGGACATTTCCTTTTATTTTTTTCCCAAAAGAAAGAAAGCATATTAATGACAGCCCCAAAGGGAAAAACCCCATGTAAAATATCCACATTTCAAAGAAAACCATGTAAAAAGCACCTGACTACATCATAAAAACAATGGTTGAGTGGAGAACCAATCCTGTGGGCTATAATGCCAAACCATATCAAGAGTCACAATTCCATGTCAACATGAAAGCATCTCTCCTCCTCATCTACTAAGAACCACCCTGCAACCTCGCCCATCTCCCACAAGAGGATGGATGGTCTCTGTCAAAATCCTAGAGAGAGTCTCTCCATGTCAACATGAAAGCATCTCTCCTCCTCATCTACTAAGAACCACCCTGCAACCTCGCCCATCTCCCAGTAGAGGATGGATGGTCTCTGTCAAAATCCTAGAGAGAGTCTCTGCATTGGAAACATCCCAAAGAAAAATAGCAAGGCTACACCTCACAGTCCAAATGAACCAAGCAATGATAATAGCAATCAGCTCCCATCTATGACAATACCCTTGAATCCAATGTGCCAGCAATAATCTAGAGCAGCAATGTTGCTCAAATGTTGGCCTATCATGAGAGAAGTGTGGCTCCCCTATTAACTCATGTCCACATGTTGGGCCTCTATCAAACTCTGAAGCTACTACTGCCCATGTCGCTACCATAGGCTTTGTTATGGTACCATGAAAGACCATCCTAATTCCAGCCCTTGCATTCCAGCTTCTATGCTCTCACATCCCTCTCTTCTCCCACACTATAAAATGTGCTCCTCCTCTCCATCCTTCCACACCAAATCAGCAAGCATTCTCTATTGACCTAAAAAATGCATTACATGCTGATTAGCCTCTTAAACAGCTGCAAAACATGCTTATTTAATGAAAAACCCTAAAACAGGGATAGAGACGATGGTTATCTTACCTATGGAGCCTGAAGGCTCAGCCCAGAGAGACTAAGGCATCGGACAAAGGATGCTCATCAGTTGCCTAGTGGGCCTACTAGGACTTACAAAGGTAATGGAACCACTTTGAACCCTTTTTTTTGGGAGTAACTGAGCCCATCGGAAAAAATAAAGGGATGGTTAGACCCAACATCTCAAAAGAGAAGACTGTCCCAACCACCCATTCAGTCATCATCCCTTGTGCAGATTTTCTGATCCTTGTGTGCAGATTTCCAGCCATCAGCCTTCCTCCACATGGCTGTCCGTCCTTCGCAACTGCTGCCACTCCATCATCAGGTGCTCCAATGCTGTTGGCGACTTCTTCCACTGCTGCTGCGCTCTGTATGGCACCTCCTCCACTGCTGCATTTGGCAGTACCAGCTATTACCAGCCCTCAAACTTCCTCCCCAACTTGCGTTTGATCAGCCATCAGCCTAGCGATAGGTGGCCACACATCTCCTCCACATCTGGCGACCTCTTCGGCTTGTGTTTGGCATCATCAGCCTCAGGTGGCAGTGTGCTGACCACTTTCCCCAGCACGTGACTCCTCCTCAACTTGCATTTGCAACTTTCTGGTGTCACCTACCTCCACCAACATCATCTCTACTATCACCGACTTCCCCAACCTCCACTAGGATTTGCATTTGATAGTTTTCCTCAACTTCAACACTCCCACTAGCAGTCATAGAACTTGGGATTTGTCTCCAAAGGATGTCACTGTTTGATACTACTGCTCTGCCCTTGGGGGCTCTGTACACTCTTACATTCATTTACAATATTCATTCACTTCAAAGTTCTTTTTCTCTCTCCTTCTGCTTGTGTTTGTTTCCATGTTTGAGTTTTAAGTTTTACTTTTAAGGTTTTGAGTTCTGCATGTCTGTGTCAAAATGACCAAGTGACCAAAGAGACAGTAGGGTTTGTGAGGGAAAACACAAAGTGTGTATAGCAAATGTTGACAGAGAAAAGTAACACAGAAGATGATGAAAGACGAATCATGCTGATGAAGTGAATCTGATACAAGGGTGCCATAGCACAAAGAAAGCCCTGGAGTGCAGGAAGACTGCCGAAGATGCCTCTAAGTCTACAAACGCAGGATGAGGAGGTGTCGCCTAGAGCAGGGAGACTGCAAAGGCAGGGATGAAGAGTGGTACCTACGAGCACGGAGACAGTCGATGAAGCCTCCGCATCTGTAAAAGCAATCTTGATGAGGTGACACCAGCTATGGGAGTGACGTCAGGTGGTGAGGATGAGCCAGATGCTCAAAACACAGGTGAAGACAACCTCTAGGAGTGAAATGCTAGCTGTGGAGTGACATCAGAAGAGTGGGAAGCAGCCAAGAACCAAATGCAAGGTGCAACTGCCTCTGATGAAGGTGACGCCTACTGCAGAGAGATGCCAGATGGTAAGGAACCTCCCTAGCAGCCAAAGGCAAGAAGGTGGAGCCGCCAGAAGGATGGAGGATGACACTAGATAGGGTGGATACTGACGCCAAGAGAGTGTGGACTCCAAACGCAAGGTGTAGGAGCACAGAAGATGTTGTCACAACAATGGAGGATGGACACCAGTTGAAAAGGAGCACACTACCACCATAAACGCCGCCAACTGGAGATGAAGGTTGGCGCCAAGAGAGTGTGGAGATGGTGGTAGAAGAGGGGGGAGAGAGATGATGGAAGAGAGAGTGTTAGAAGACTGACGAAGAGAGAGTGGGAGTGACGGACTAAAGGATCAGCCATAAGGAATGAATGAGAGAGTGGCCTATAAATAGGCATAGTCAAGGCTGGCACCCCTTTTTGGAGCTGAAAACCCTGAACGCAATCCGTAAACGCAAAACGCAGAAACGCAAAAAATGCAAACTGCGGGGAAAAAGTGAAGGGTTTCTCAACAGTCTGTGTCTCTATCATTGTGTTTTTGTCATGATCGTACACTCTACATTTCCTCAGTGCAAACCCTAGCAGTTACTCCATAGTTTTCTTCACATTCTCCTTAGTCAAGCTCATGCTGTCCTCTCTCCTCCCCTCCACCCCTCCCTCTTAAATCTTCATTGTTCAAGCATCAATCTATCCAGGCTCACTCTCCCTCTCCTTCAAGCCACACACACACACACACACTCTCTCTCTCTCTCTCTCTCTCTCTCTCTCTCTCTCTCTCTCTCTCTCTCTCTCTCATACACGACAGAGTATGGCAGATACCACTACTACTGCCACACAGCCTGCAGGAGTACATCATCATTGGACCTCATCTTCTGTAGGTGTCCCTTTGGATAGAGCAGTGGCACTTTGCCGGTCTAGGCGCCCACGTCCACCCGGACGAAGGCCTAGACGTCCACACCACAGACAAATTAAAGCCATCATTGAGCGCCACAGGAGACAGATGCCGAGACGCCTCAGCCATGCAGAGATACACCTCCCTAGAGAACAGACATATCATTGATGGAGAGTTTTCCTTTCTCTACTCTCACTTTCAGATCACTGACATGTTTCCCTTTTATAGGACACTGTTTCATTCTTTTTCAGTCTTATAGGCATGTTTTTCATCTTTTTCTCGTTCCAGATGAGAAACACACCATCATTGTATGTACTGCTTTGGTCTCATAGGCCACATTGGCCTTTTAGAGACGTTAATATACTCTCTCTCTCTCTCTCTCTCTCTCTCTCTCTCTCTCTCTCTCTCTCTCTCTCTCTCTCTCTCTCTCTCTCTCTCTCTCTCTCTCTCTCTCTCTCTCTCTCTTCCAGACCGTGACCTTCTTGCACCGAATATGGGACCTGCCCCGGCACTGGTACCCCAAACTCGCCCTGGAGTCATCCAAACAGCTAGCAACACAAGGGGACACTGAGTGCTGGTATACCCGAATAGAGACTTGGCTACGGCTTCATGGCCTGCACATGGACCACCTCCCCCCACTACAATACAGCCTAGACTGCCCACACCTGGAGCTCAGCCGAGAGGAGGTGAATCGCATCATCAGAATGGATATCATCCAGACAGACACAGCCAGGACATGGGTGACCCCCACGTCGGAACTAGGAACCAAGAAGGCTTTCTACCGAGAGCACTTCTTGCACATCTCCCCAGATGGCTTCATCACCCGCCCAAGCTACATGGACACACACCTGTCTCACGGGGTTAGAAGTGCCATCGGACAGATCCGCACGTCCTCACACCAACTACAGGTCGAAACGGGCAGATACGGGGCCAACCCCCTCCCCCAGAAGGCCGAATCTGTCAGCTCTGCCATCTCGAGCCAGAGACGGAGGAACACTATATCTGTAGATGCCCAGTGTACTACGAAATCCGGGGACACTTCCACTGCCTATTCAGCGAAGGATTCGGACCACTCTCCAAGGTGATGGAATTCAAAGACCAGAGATGCCTGGGGCTCTTTCTACTGGAAATACGACGCCACAGAGACCACCTCCTACGAACCACGGAGCAAAGACAAGGAGCCACCAACCAACGCACACTCAACGAATTCTACCAAATACCAGCTACCCTCCCCACCACCGAGCCCCCACCAGCCCCACCGGCCTCCCGACCCCGGGGGACCACCTCAGAAATAGCCACAGCGAGAGGCAAAACCTGGCGCCCACGCCCCACCGGCCCCCGTCCCCGCAGAAGACACATGTCGAAGATACAAGGGATACTATGCCGCCATCAAAGGGCCCTGCCCCGCCGCTTTAGTCTCTCCATGTTAGACCGACCCATACGGGACATCCTAGGATGAACACTCCAGGAGCAGTTCCACACCGCAATGGGAGTACCTCTAGACTGTATCCAGTCTAGATATCATTTTGTACCCACTCAATTTAGTTCAACATAGCATAAACGTTAGCTTCACTGGGACTTTTGAAATCTCCCAGACATTTTGTATGCAACGTTTTGGTCTCATAGGCCAACTTGGCCTGTTGTAGACGTTAATATAACTCTCTCTCTCTCTCTCTCTCTCTCTCTCTCTCTCTCTCTCTCTCTCTCTCTCTCTCTCTCTCTCTCCCCCCCCACACCCGAACTTCCAAGCCTCCATCGACATCATGATGCATGAGAAGCATGAGGCCTTCAATTCACACCCCATCCATGTAAAGGACAAAAAGAAATCAAACTCCCACCATTGGACACGCAAGTATTGCAAGAAGCACTACACTAGTGATGCAACATCTTTCAAAGATGGGGGGCCAAGTTACTCCATGCAAGGAGATCCATCAAAACATCATTGACAAAATTCTCACCAAGATGAGAAGGGAATCTACTAGAGGAAGTGGTGGTGAGTCAGGACCAACACCTATGGCTACTCTAGATGAAGCCTCGAATGTAGGCTTGTATTTGATTGATGCATCCATCTTTGGTGGTGCCAACTCCACTTCCGCGCCGGGCTTCAACAAAAAGACAAAGAATGGAGGCTCGTGCGGCACCAGAGAGGCAATCCTCTCTCTCCTCCCAAGCCCTCAATCATGTGCATGGGTGTGAAAATGTGCTAGGATTTGCACTAAGGAAACACAGCATATATGACCAAGACTAAAACACAAAGACTCAGACAAAGACAAGCAAAACTCAAACCCTGAATGCAAAACACAAAAAGCAAAAAATCAAAACTCAAACACAAAGACAAACACAGAGAGAAAAAACTTTGAAGTGAATGAATGCTGTAAATGAATGTAAGAGTGTACAGAATGCCCAAAGGAAGAGCAAAGTAGTGTCGAATAGTGACGTCCACCGAAGACCGGTCCCAAGTGTAGTAACCAACAGTCAGAGAAAAGAGGGTGCTGAATAATGAAGGGCAGCAGGCTGGTCACCAAAACACAACAGTCGAACGCTGAAATCTAGTAAACATGGCAATATGCCACCAAAGGAAGGATGAAAACTGATCACCCGAGGCGAAGAACTATCAAGTGACAACATGAGATGTATTTGCTAATGTAGACGGCCTGCTGGACAACAAAAACACAATTACTCCAACAATCACCTGGTGGGAGAAATGGCAATAGCTTGTTGCCTGGCACCAAATGCTGAAAACGTAGGCTGATTAGGTGCTATGATGACACAGTAGATGGAGACCTCCAAACAACAAGGTGATAACTGAAAACAGGGCGCCTAGGGCTAGATAGTGATGGGCTGTAATTGGTGATGGCTAGACAGCAAATGGTAGGTCATTGATGGCTGAAATCTACACAATAGATTAAGTAACGTGCACAAAAGAACTAGGATAAATGGTGGGCAACCTATCTATTTATAGATATTGAAGGGTGCCCCAAAAATTAGGGATTTGGGGAACCAATGAAACTCTCTCAACTGCACACCAATTTTGTGTTTTTCATTAATTAAGTGTATTTTGGACAAGTTTAAATATGCTAACCAACTTTAAAGCATGTTTTAACTCAATATCCCCTCTCAGGCCCAAACTGAGCCTAAAAGGGAAGACATGCACTCTTTACCCCAAGGTGTCCCACCCCCAAGCAGCGAGAGTATCGGACAACGGGTGCATGTCGCCTATCCAATGGCCTACCAAGACTACAGAGGCGATGGTTATGCAAGGGAGTCCAAGTAGTCACCCCACATAGGACAAAGCTTCAAACAAAGGGTGCTCAATGACTGCCCAGTGGCCTACCAAGCCCTACAAAGGCAAATGGAACCACATTGAACTTTTTTTTTTTTGTGAAAAGTTAATTTTAGGGGTGGCAGCCAATTAAGTAACAATGACCAAAAGACAAGAGTATGGATGGTGCACCCAACACATCACAAAACGGTAGAAGCTTGCCCAACCACTCAAGGATGTCAATCACGAGGAAAAGGTGATGAAGTATCATGTGAAGAAGGATGGTGGTGTAATCCATTGATGGAAACAACTTAGGATCTGTCCAGTGTTGCTTTGCACAATGGGATGCATAGTATACTATATGCTAAAGAACGCTCATGCAGCACGTACAACTTGGACAATGTCCCTCATCGAAAAATTGTTCACTTACCCAAGCACCCTAGTACAAAGATGATGAAATCATGCAATGCATAGGGAAAGGTACAACAAGGGGGAAGGCCGACGTCGGGGGCAAGTGCCAAAACCTGTAGAATACCAAGAAGGGTAGAAACCCCCTCTTGACCTAGATATCAATGCCGAAGAGAAAAGAGGAGCCTAAGGATGTCGATCTTCGTGTGGTGCCGAGAACCATGTGGATAAAAATGAGAAAGCATCCCGACTAGAAGAGCAAGGATAGAAGAAACCGCCATGAGAGCATCAAGAGAGATGCTGCATGATCCATCGCAGGTGGTAAAGCCTCCATGCAAGTAGAAGAGCAAAACTCCTAATAGATGAAACCATGAAAGGAGCAGCACGTAGCTTTTATCTCCACCTCAAGAAGGACTAGTCCAAACCTGCATATGAGCCCTACACTAAAATACAAAACCTTGCAAAAGAGATCAAAATCTGCAAACACAAAGGTGAGTAGTGAAATGCTCCAAAATAAAAAACAAATTTGAATAAAGAAAGCAAGGCTAACTGAAAGTGCAATGCAATGAGTATGTAGATATGCAAGGGAAGTCTTTTTTAAAAAAATACAAAGGCTAAGTGTGCCGCCACTATCGCGTACAGTGAGGTGGGGAAGGGATCCTGGAAGGTGCAGTGGATGCACTAGGAATGGATGCATAAAGTGCAACAGGCGAGCCACTAGCAAACCAATTAGCAAATCCTTCAGAAGTAGTAAAGGAGATATTCTGCTAAGACTATTCGTGGGCCATAGCCACTAGGGCGAATGGAACAAATGGTGCACGAGTGGGAGACATAGCCCCACCAGACTAGCCAACTGAAGTGTAGGCAATCGCAACAATCTGCGGAGGCTTTTCTAGGAGGAAGACCCTGAGCATTGGTACAACACTCCTCGTCCACATGGCCCGACCTCTAGCAATGTGTCAAAACCAATTCTTCTTAGGAATTTGCTGCCAAAGGAGTCGTGTTTCTTTGGTTCCATTGTGGGAAGTAGTGTCACCCTCGTTCTGGCTTGCCCTCGCATCTTGCGAGTTATTGCCACTGGTGGTTTTCCCTCTCGAAGAAGAGGCAACCAACCCTCGCCCCTCTAAAGGGATGTATGTGGAGGACTTCTTGTGAACTTGATCATGTTGTCTCCACGGGGGATTTACTAGTAGTAATAAGGAGACGTCACCTGCGTGCAAGAAATATATGAAAATATCCCTTATCTACCCTCTATTTATGGGACCTTACCTTATAAAATGTACATTCCTTCCCTTAAATAACCCCTCTCCCTTACACTCATGTGGTACCATATGATAAACCCTAGTGAACCCCCCAAGGTTGTCTCGCATAATCCAAGAACCGACACTCGAACTTGTAGAAGGTCAACAACCTAGAGAGTGAGATAATATGCTGGATAAAATGGAACTATTTATCTAGCAACTTATGCAAGAAGAATGTAACTTGATCACCATCTAACTTCAGGGAGTCAGTAGTAGCAAACTCAATAAGTAACTGCCGATATTCGGCGAACTTAACTTTCAAATCACCGTCTTTCTTAATGGAAAACTTTTGAAGCTCAAAATCAAGATTGATACATTGAGTGTGATCTCAAGCCGCATAGTGATCAATGAGACGGCTCCAACCCTCAAATGCGAGGGAAAAATGTTGGAATTGAGAATGGAACTCAAGAAGCAACCCCTACATTAACTCAACATTGACTGTGGCATTGTAAGCTCTCCATTGATGACGGATGTGATCAGGGTGAGCTACTTGAGGGTCCTCGGTATCAACGACGAGGTCCCAAAGTCCCTAAGATTCAAACACTTGTTGCATGAAGTTTGACCAAGTGGTGAAATTCAACCCATTAAAACAAGTCTTATCCCTAAAGGCACTTTTGGCCATCAATAGGAGTGGTAGTGCTAGGAGAAGAAAAAGGTGCAATGGGGATAGGGTATATAGGGGGGATAGGATGGAGAAGTGGAGTATACTTGGAAACGAATCCCAAGGTGCCCACCATGCATACGAGAAGTATGCATAGCAGATCCAAATGTGGGCAAGGGTGGGGCATAGTAACAATTTGTGAAGCCCAAGGTGGAAGGATAGGAACACGAGAAACAGAGGATGAAAATCCCTGCGTAGAAGTAACCCAAGGGATGTGTGACAATAATCCATTAGTAGAGAGTGGATATCCTCCCATCTCAAAGGTTGTATGGGGGGGGTTGTGAGTGTGGGGGGGTAGTGGGGGGGTGCCCATCACACCCGTGCTAGAGTAAAAGGACATGGTAAACTAGGGATATGTGGAAGATATAGTGTTAAAGGGTGGCGTTCCCCCTAACGATGCATTAAGAGGTGCAATGAATGAAGGGTAGGTAGATGGTGGAATGGGAAATAAGAAGGTGCTAGGAGCTGAGATGGGAGATCCAACCCCTAGTGTACTTCGAGTGGAAGTGAAATGTAATCCAAGATTTTGGAATGAACATGTGAGTAGATCAAAATCTAGAGAAGATAGTGGTGAAATGGGAAAAGTTGAGAAGTGTAGTTTACTTGCTCAAATGAAACACATGATAGAGATATACCTGATGAAGGGTGTTTGCTTCGAGAGCCTCCTCTATTAAAGTTAACATACAGAAAAACATTTGGATCCAACACACCAAAATAAGAAACATGAGAGGTTTTTGCTCATAAAAATCAAAAGAGTCATACGAACCTAGCATAAGGTCTATAGCTCAGATAAAGGGAATGGATTGCCAGATGCGCCAAATGTTGTGGTCCCTCCAAGATCAGAGAGGTGGAAAATCTCACCAATCGGTCCAGACAAAGTAGTATCACTCGTTGGAGAAGTGTAAACCGAATTATACATGATGTGCAAGTACTCCTCAAACTCTTCATCTATAAGGCAAGCAAAACGAGAAGAAGAAGACGGTAAAGGTGAAGGTGTGTCTACCTCCTTCTCAAGACCATAATGCCTTCTTAGAGCCTCCAATGATGGAGAAGCCTAATAAGGCATCATAGGATTCCTAGAAGCAGGTCCCTCCAAGATCAAAGAGATGGCCACTCTCACCAATCAGTCCAAACGGAGTAGTAGCACTCATTGGAAGAGTGTAAACCGAACTATACGTGATGTGCAAGTACTCCTCAAACTCTTTATCTGTAAGGTGACCAAAACGAGAAGAAGAAGACAATAAAGGTGAAGGTGTGTATACCTCCTCCCGGAGACCATAAGGTCTTCTCAAAGCCTCCAAAGATGAAGAACCTCAATAGGGCGTCAAAGGATCCCTAGAACAAGGTGCCTAAGACATTGAGTTAGACGTGTGAGTCTCGCACAAAGACTAGCCTCCATAATCACCGCAAAATACTCTTTAGAAGAGCACTCACTCTAATATCATATGAACATATACTTGGGTTTGTACTAAGGAAACACAACATATACGACCAAGACTGAAACACAAAGACTTAAACAAAGAAAAGTAAAATTCAAGTTCTAAACACAAAATGCAAAATGCAAAACGCAAAAACTCAAAACTCAAACACTGAGACAAACACAGAGAAAAGAAACTCTAAAGTGAATGAATACTATAAATGAATGTAAGAGTATACAAAATGAATGCCCAAGGGTAAAACAATGTAGTGTCAAAGAGTGACATCCACCGAAGAGAAATCCCACGTGCAATAACCACAAGTCGGAGATGAGAGAGTGCTGAATAATGAGGGTCAAGCAGTTACCAAAACAAAGCAATCGAAGGCTAAAATCTAGTAAATGCAACTGTGTACCACCAGAGGAAGGCTAAAAACTAATCACCCAAGGCACAGAACTATCAAGAGACAACAGAAGAGGTGTTTGCTGATGTAGACAGCCTCCTAGACAGTGGGTACTGTAGCAGTTGCCCGGTGGGAGAGATGGCAACAGCCTGTGGCCTAGCACCAAATGCTAAAAATGCACGCTGATCAAGTGATATCATGATGCATCAACAGATAGAGATCTCCAAACAGTAGGATGATGGCCGAAAACAGGGCCCCTAGGGCTAGAGAGTGATGGGCTGCAATCACTAATGGCTACACAGCTAATGGAAGGTGACTGATGGCTGAAATCTGTACGGTAGATTGAGAAATCTGCACAAAAGGATTAGGGTGAATGGTAGGCAGCCTATCTACTTATAGATGTTGAAAAATTATAGGGTTTTGGGGGACCACTGAAACTCTCTTGAACTGCACACCAAATTTGTGTTTTTCATTAATTAAGTGTGTTTTGGGGCTGTTTAAATATGCTAATCAGATTTAAAGCATGTTTTAGCTCAACACTGGGTCAGTTGCCTTTCTTAGAGGAAGGAAACTACTTCTGAACATTAATATTGAACACACTATCATTCAATACAATCTCACATTTAATGCCCTAAAGCAAGAGCGATGCAAGAAGATAGTCAAAGCCATTGCCAATGTGGATCCATGTGAAGGATGGCCCGATGTCACCTATCACGATATGCAAACCAAGAAAATTACTGAAGAGAAGGAGCGATAGAGCCATCGATCCAATTTGGGCTACATGGACGAAGTATGGTTGCTCCATTCTCACCCACATATGGAGTGACCGTAGACAACAAGCCATCATCAACATACTCGTGTCATGTCCACTTGGCACATACTTTTTGTGGGTTGTACACACCAATAAGAGGGGGAGGAAAACCACAAGCACATTCATCTATCATCACCTTCAACAAGTCATCCTTGAGATATGCATTATCTTTTTAAAGTTGATGCTTTCTTAAGCTTTTAAGTTTTGTATCATTAAATGACCAATATTGTAGAGCCTCTCTCTCTCTCTCTCTCTCTCTCTCTCTCTCTCTCTCTCTCTCTCATATGAAGAAAACTGTGGGAGTAGCTGCTGGGGTTTGCACTGAGGAAACACAAAGTAAACAACCACAATAGAAACACAGCAATACAGCCACAAATGTAAGTCAAAACTCAAACACAAAAACAAACACAAGCAAAAGGAGAAGGGGAGAGAAAGAAAACAACTTTGAAGTGAATGAAATTTGTAATGAAGAGTGTATAGAGTGCCCAAGGACGAAGCAGTAGTGTCAGAGAGTGAAGTCCGCCAAAGATGAATCCCAAGTGTTGTAACCACCAATCAGAGATAAGAGAGTGCTGAATAATGAAAGGCAGCAAGCTCGTCACTAAAACACGACAGCCAAAGGCTGAAATCTAGTAAACGCAGCAATGTATCACCAGAGAAAGTAAAAAACTGATCACCTGAGTTTAAAAACTGTCAGGCGAAACCAAGAGAGTTGTTTGTTGATGTAGGTGGTCTATCAAAAAGCAAAAACGCAAGTACTACAACTGTCGCTTGGTGGAAGAGATAGCAACAACTTGTCGCCTAGCACCAGATGGCTGAAAACACAAGCTGATCAGGTACTATGATGACACAAAAAATGGAGACCTCCAAACAGCACAGTGATGGCTAGAAGCAAGCCACCTAAGGCTAGATGGTAATAGGCTGCAGTCGATGATGGTTGGACAACAAATGATAGGGGGCTAATGGCTGAAATCTACACAATAGAGTGAGAAACCTACACAAAAGGATGATAACTCAATGGGGGCAGCCTATCTATTTATAGATGTGGATAGACCCTCGCAAATTAGGGTTTCATATAAACTCTCTCATACCATGCACGGTTTTTGCATTTTTCATTAAATAAGCATGTGTCGGGGATGTTTAAGAGCCTAAACAGCATGTAATGCATTTCTTAGCTCTCTCTTTTTTTTCATAAATTTCTTAGCTCGCTCTCTCTCTCTCTCTCTCTCTCTCTCTCTCTCTCTCTCTCTCTCTCTCTCTCTCTCTCTCTCTCTCTCTCTCTCTCTCTCTCTCAAGTATTATGCATCCAGGTGGGTCCCTCAAATGTGGTGCAAGTCGTTAACAACAATGCATCCAATTGTCGATGCATAGGACACCTACTTGAGGCTAAGTTTCCTATGATTCTATGGACTCCATGTGCAAGTTTTTGTTTGGACTTGCTCATGGAGGACACCAGGAAGCTAGTGGGTGAAGAGGGTAGTGCATAAAACTATATCAATTATCACCTTCTTCATGGTAAAGGTAAAGGTACTTGCAATGTATCATGAGCATAGCACAAGCCACCTTCGACTCAATTCCCTTTCATTCTGTTGCTATTGAAGCGCCTTTATGAGGTGTGGTCTACCCTTTGCCAAAAAATGGTATCCATTCTATGGATAGCACTTATCGGTACTCATTGAATCGGAGTCCTTTGGGACTTTAAGGTAAATCTACATGCCTTGCTGGAGCTCCCTAGGAGCACGATGTTAGTTAGCATAAAATGTGGCACAATATTGGGTCGTTTTAATGCTTTTTCTCACAATTGTCAACATTTATTGCATATCGTGCAAAAAGTTGACTACAGACTACATTTTTACCCCCTAAGCTCTGTACCAATCGGTGGTTTGGACTCATCACCGTACATAAGCATAAACGGGCTATAACTAGTAGCCAAATGCTTAGCTCTATTATAGGAAAACTCAATCTGAGAAAGATAACATTCCCAATTAGATTTCCTACGGAAGACATATGCACAAAGCATATCCTCCATGGTTTGATTCACCCGTTTAGACGGCCCATAGGTTTCAAGATGTTCCGAGGACGACATGGACAATCAAGTTTCCAATTTTTGGAAGATCATTTGCTAGAAATGGTTAGTGAACTTAGAATCCTGATCACTGACTATTTCATCGGGTAAACTATAAAGTCTATAAATGTATTCAACAAAGAGACCAACCAATTCATGGCTTTTTACAGTCGTCTTTGTAAGAATGAATCGAGCCACTTTCGTCAATCGGTCGATCACAACCTAAATTGCATCATGACCTCGCTTCATACGAGACAATACAACTACAAAATCTATAGAAATGCTACTCCATTTCCTACCATGAACTTGTAAAGGATGCAACATCCCTGCCCGTCTATAACATTCAAATTCATTAAGCTAACACTGCAAGCACTCGCACACATAAGACTCAACTATAGTCTTAATATGTGGGCAATAAAAATAACAGGTGACCAAGGCCAAAGTCCAATATATGCCAGGGTGTCTAACACTCAATGCATCGTGACACTCAAATAAAATTTTCTTGCAAATATCCTGATCATTGGACATACACACTTTGCCTTGTTTGAAAAGTAATCCATTCCAAATGGAATACTTTTGCACCATCTTTCTCTTAGTAGCTAGCCTTTGAGTGTCCAAACCACCTAAGCTTCCCAAGCTATTAGGTCCCTCTTGAACTAGTTGCTAGATCTCACCAAAGTGAAGATCTTTTTGACAATACCCTCTTAGAGAAAGATAGAAATCTGTCGAATTTTTGAAGGAGAATAAGGCATTGACTTCACGAATTTGACTAGGAGCATCAATCAATATATTAGTTACACCCTTCCTATAGCGAATTTCAAAATCAACTCTTGCATAAGCTCTACCCATCTCGCCTTGCAACCATAGAGATCAAGCTGAGCACATAGCTATTTCAATGAGTAGTGATCTGTCCAAACAATAAAGTGAGCACCGTACAAACAACGATGCCATACTTTAAGCGCATGGATAAGCACCAATAGTTCTTTCTCTTGCCATTCTTTAAGAGTATGGATGACCACCAATAATTCTTTCTCTTGGATGGTATAACGTGTTTGAGCATCGACAAGCTTACAACTCTCGAATGTGATAGGTCCGCCATCCTAATAAAGGACAGCACCTAAAGTATAATCACTCCATCTATATGAACCTCAAAAGGTTTAGTCGAACCTATAGACTGCAACATAGATACAATGGTAACAAGTAATTTCAATGTTTGAAAACATTGATCGAACTCACTAGTCTAGACAACTGATGGACCAAAGTGCTTCTCCTTGCTTCGGATTCCCTTAAGCAAATGTATCAAGGGTTCAACAATATGAGCATAGTCCTTCATGAATTTTCAAGAAAAACCCAGTAAAACTTAAAAAAAAGTTTTACTTGCCTAATGGTCCCTGAAATAGTCCAATGAAGCACTACTTATACCTTTTTGTGATTCATCTGAATGCTATCAAGCAAGGTGACATAACCAAGAGATAAAAAATTTGTGCAAAAGAATTCGCACTTAGATAGTTTGGAAAACAATTACTCTCATCTTAAGAGACGTAAGACGATACACAAATGTTTAGTATGTTCCTCCAACGACTTACTATAAATAAGAATGTCGTCGAGGAAAACAACTCCACTTTCCAAGACATGGAAAAAACAAATAATTCATCATTTGTTGGAAAGTTTCCAGAGCATCGGTAAATCCAAAAGGTAGATTCAAAAATTAATAATGTCCATACCACATTCAAAACACAGTTTTCGGAACATCCCCCAAATCTATCTATATCTTATGGTATCTAGACCTTAGATCCATTTTGGCAAAATACTACATATCGCAAAGCCGATCTATAAGGTTATCCATCCTCAGCAAACAGATATTTATTCTTGATAGGTTAGCTTATTGAGACCTTTGTAGTCAGCACAAAAGCACATCATGCCATTCTTCTTTTTAGAGAGAAGGATAGCCACATCTGGGGACTTGCTTGGCTCAATAAAGCCCTTAGCTAAATGGTCTTGAAGTTGCCTAGGTATCTCGTCCTCCTCTTTCGGGCTAAACATGTAAGATTGTTGATAGATGAGAAGTAAGACCATAAGGTGGAGCAAATCTGTCGCACCTTAGATCTCACTCGAATGACTCTAGATTTTTCTAAACACCTTTCATGCTAGCATGATGCTGTAGAAGGTTCAATTTAATTTCATCCATGTTGGGTTGAAAGCACCTTTCACAATTACTTAGTACTTTAATCCTAGCAATGACCTTATCATCCTAGTTCTTCATGTTATTTGACCAATCACTTGTCAGGGCTTAGGAATAGCTATTACGTTATTTCAAGTCTATTTCATATTCCATAATAGTCCTAGGGTTTTACTATCTCCGTCTTACTTTGTTGAACATGTTGACTTTCTCAAATGACTGTGAGTGCCATTTATAGCTAGCAATGTCCTAACATTTATTTTTCTAACATTTTTTTAAATCTAGATGTCCGTCACTTAGTATTTTTCAAGTAATTTTTTTCCATAGAATATATCACCCATTAGTTTCACAAGCATCTTGTCATCTTGTAGATATCTAGTGTATGATTTCTTTAATAATTTTCCTAATCAAATCCCTTGTAAATTTGACTAACTAGCAATACTAATATCTGTTTTGTAATATTTCAGACTGTTGTTGCATCTTTGGGATACGTTAAGCACCCCCTCCTTCAGCCAACTCTGTCGGTACTAGAAACAGGAAGGTTTCAAGCCCCACTATTCATATTATCATCCATTTATACATCCACTACCATTTAGTATTTGTCAGATTGTGTTCTGCATTGTCATATATTTTCTGTATCTGTGTTTGCCATACAGTTTCTTTATGCTCTATGTTTGGCAGATTTTGAGGACAAAATCCTTGGGATAGGGATGGTTTGTAGTGCACTACTTTCGGGCTTGGGGCTTTCTCAAGGGGGTAGGGCAAGATCTAGAGCCACCTTAAAATTTTCCAACTTTATAAGGGAATCCACGGCATACATGCTCATGCTACTGGTATGATTTTATGCTTGTTCTCTCTTGAAGAGTGGGACGTATCCTTTGAGCTGAACAAACATTGCTACTTCAAATGGCTAGAACAGGAATTAACATTTATTACCCTGAATTCTGGGTGAGACTTGGGCTTATGTGGGAACCGTCTTACATTCCTTGTACATTTGGTTAAATGTTCTCTTGGCTAGAGTTTAGTTAGTTAAGATTCTACTTCATTCCATTTGCAATCATGGGCGATAGATGTGCTAAGAACTTATAGGTCACCTATATGGACCAAAACAATTGTGTCTTTATAAGTATGCAAAGAACTTATACTGCTTTGGGCAACATTATAGAAAGAACTCCTTAAAAAACTAAACGGTTGAACGACTATTCCCACAAAGGCCAAAGACATGTCATGAATTTCCAATTCAATCTTATCATGATTTTGCAGACATTTCAGAGGCCATATGTCTGCTACAAGATGAAGTATTTGGTCTCACAGATGACATAGTCTTCATAGACAATTGATGGATCTGCCCATATTTCAAATTTCCATATGTTCTGTACAGGGTAAATAATTTGGCAGTGTAAAGATCCTGTGAGCTGCACAGGAACACACACACTGAAGAATAGAAGGGAGGCATCACTCACACAAAACAAGCAGTTTAGCATTTGCCCTCTGGAAATAACACTCTGATGTATCGTGCTGAGTATTATCTAGCATCTTCCCAAATGGCATATGCAGACCACAAACATGCTTGTATCTGACGTGTCACATTTCTTTGTAAATCTTTGAAAACATACAAACATCCTTTGTTGAAAGACATGCATTTCAGATATCATTCTCCTAGAGGTAACATTTTTTGAAAACATTGCAAGCATAATTGAGCAGGAACATATCCATTTTTTAATTAACAATTTCTGCTAGTTTTATAAAGCAGATGTCAAAGTCAAAGTATGCAGCAACATTGAGCGTACTCTGACCGGCAACCACTTGAGATGCTATGCACTAAGTTTCAAGCCAAACTATATCAATAGAGTATAACATGCATTTCACCCAAAAAGGTGATAAAGTTCACTGGTACTAACCTGCATATACACCACCATTTCCATCAGGAGCTTTGGCAACCTGAAATTTGAGCATATTATCAATAAGAATGTGATGGCGACCAGTAACTGCAAATTAGACACGTAATGATTTCAACAGGGCATATTTGTGTTCCAAGAGACTTTTTCACATTGATGATGTATGCATAAAATAAGCTCCTTCAACAAGTGACATGCAGGTTTTTTGCTTTGGTTTTTTTTTAATTGAAACAGTTGGTGGCAAATTGGAATGATTTGAGTTGTTTGAGCAAGAGAAATGAAATATCATCAAGTAGGTTCCCAACACTGAATTCAACCACTACTGCAGGACAAAGAGATTCACAAACTTGGTAGACACCTGAAAGACGTCACAAAGCCAGGACAATAATTTTGTAAGAAAATCAACTCTATTTTGTCCACCATCCCATACATGCATGATGTGTATTGTCATGTCTTGTTTTTTGAGACAGGCCCAAAGGCCTTATTGCAATGTATTGGGCCTTTGATCATCAAGCCACACTGTTGCCCTTCTACGTTATGTACTTTTTTAGTCATTTTCTCATCATAATATCAAAGTACCTCTATATTTGATCCAAGGGCCCCATGTCACCTTGCCTAAAGCTAGTGGAGATGCCATTCTCCTAAACTCTTTGCCTTACTCTCTCCGACATCACAATGTCATCATCTGCATACAAGGTTGTATCATCTACATACTTCAAGTCCATCAGGTTTCTCTCCGTCCTACATGGCTCTATGAGAATGCACAATGGAAGAGAATCACGAACATGAGAGAGAAGGGAAGAGAGAAACAAGAAAGAATAGAAAGAATGAAGGAACAGGACAGAACTGATCTGAAAATGAATGCTGGATACAAGGCTGGCTTCACCAGTCCCCCCCTGGTATGCACCGATGAGGGCATAGGAACAAGCAAGCAGAGTGAACTACAGGCTGAGAGAGAGAGAGAGAGTGTGTGTGTGTGTGTGCTGGCGACAGCTGATAACGATGTGCAGGCTGCAAAGGTGGCAACTATGAATAGCTACAAACAGGAAAACTGGCCGACCAGCTGCCAAAAATGCTGGCAGATATAAGCGACCAGCTCATCAAACTGCTGCCCAGCCTGCCATACGTCAAAAAAATAATGCACTCATCCTGTAAGGAGTGGATGGAGGTACAAACTGACTAAAACTGGAGACTGAAATGCAAATGGACTGAAGGCTGTCAGAAATCCTCTATCTCAGTCAAATTCTGACAAAACTCACAATGAGGAGATGACCAGCATGAATACAAGAAATGCAACACCATCTCTCAGATCTTGGGAGTGGCTGAAGGCCTGAGATGTGTATATGATGAAGTATGGAAGCCTGAAACAAAAGCTTCGAGAAGATGTCCACTGCATTGTCCACGGTAGGACAATAGGCCACCGCTAAAACAGGACTCCAAATCCACTCTCAAAGAGCCACACGTGATGGTACTGCACCTCAATGTGCTTTGTGCAAGCACGAAATACAGGGTTCTTCCCAAGTGCAAGGGTGCTCTGGTTGTCAGCCCAGGTTGTCAAGCCCATAGAAAGATGGGTCCTGACTGAGGGAAACCTATCTCCACAAGCATGTAGTGGAGCCACATCAGCTCCTAATTGTTGAACACAATGCTTGATACTCATCCTCCATCCATGAGACAACCATGGTAGGCTGCTCCTTACTGCTCGAAGATATTGCTCTAATCTACGAGAGAAGGCAAATCTAGTATTCAAGCACCGAATATCGACACCTCCAATCCAATCTAAGCCACTCCATCTTGTAAGCATGCCCCCTCTCGATACATGATCCCATAGGATTAGGTCCCTTGTAAGTAGCACAAGACACAGAGAGTGGCTCACCGATGAACCTATAGAGGAGTCCTCATGAAAGAAAATAACATTGTTAAGTTAGGATTCAACAACACGCACACACACAAGCACAATGAACAAGTGAACAACAAGAGAGAACACAGTGTTGGAAGGTCACATCCACTATGTCCGAATGATCTTGAAAGTACAATCACAAGGTACTAAGTACCACACCCACTAATGGGTGTTTACATGGAGGGAAAAAACCCTTCTCCAACTAGAAGGTAAAAAGTGCCCGTGGATAAAACCCTTGTACGACTATAAGGTAAAAAGTGCTCATGGATAAGGGAGCATTCACACTAGGCCTACGGAGGAACACAATAAATGTAGCAAATCCCTCTCAAGTGAATGATGTGAACATATACAAGGAATAGGCAGATCAATCCCCAAATGGTACCACGCCTAGAGCCTTGAAGATCACCATTTAGAAAAGCAATCTTCACATCCATCCAAGAGATTGTGTGAAATACACTTGGGATCTGTCTCTGGTGGACATCATTCTCCAACATTGCATTGATCTACCCTTAGACATTTTGTATACTCTTACATTCATTTACAGCATTCATTCACTTCAAAGTTTCTTCTCTCTATGTTTGCATTTTGAGTTTTTGCGCCTAGGGTTTGAGTTTTGCTTGTCTCTGTCTAAGTCTCTGTGTTTCAATCTTGGTCATACATGTTGTGTTTTCTCAGTACAAACCCTAGCATATCTTCACATGGTATCAGAGCCGGTGCTTTTCTAAAGAGTATCGTGCAATGATTGTGAAGGCTAGTCTTTGTGCGAGACTCGCACGCAACTCGATTCTGACTCATAATGTCTCAGGCACCTTCTTCTTCGGATCCTATGAAGCCATATCACGCTTCTCCATCATTGGAGGCTCGGAGAAGGCATTATGGTCTTGAGGAGGAGGTAGACACGCCTTCACCTTTACCATCTTTTTCTTCTCATTTTGGTCATCTTATAGATAAAAAGTTTGAGGAGTACTTGCGCATCATGTATAGTTTGCTCTACATTGCTCCAACAAGTGCTACTATTCGGTTTGAATTGATTGGTGAGACTAGCCATCTCCTTGATCTTGGAGGGACCTCGACATTTAGCACGTTTGGCGATCCATCTCCATTATAGCCAGGCCTTGTGTCAAGTTCGTATAACCCTTTTGAGTCGTGAGCCAAAACCCTCTTCTATTTCTTCATTTGGTGTGCAAGATCCAAATGATTTTCAATATGTTAACTTTAATAGAATAGGCTCTCGAAGCAAATACCCTTCATCAGGTATATCTCTACCATTTATTTCATTTGGGCGAGTAAACCACACTTCTCACCTGCCTCCCATCCCACCACTATCTTCTCCACATTCAGATCTACTCACATCTTCATTCCAAAATCTTCAATTACACTCTTCCGCTCAAAGCACACTAGGGGTTGGATCTTCCATCTCAGCTCCTAGCACTCTCTTTGTCTATACCACAATCTACCTACCCTCCATTCACTCACCTCTTGGTGCATTGTTAGGAGAAATGCCACCCTTTAACACTATATCTTCCACCTAACCCCACTTTACCACATCCTTTCACTCTGAGATGGTTGTGATGGGCATCCCCCTTACTACCCCCAGACACTCACAAACCCACCCACATGACCTTTCAAACGAAGGGGTATCCATCCTTTCCTTGTGGACTGTCGTCGCATATCCCTTGGGTCACTCCTACACACATATTTCCATCCTCTACTCCCCGTGTCCCTATCCCTCCACCTTGGGCTCCACAGGTGGTTGCCAAGCCCATACCCAATCCGCCCTTGCCCACATTTGGATCCGCTATGCACACTTCTCGTATGCATGGTGGGCACTCTAGGATTCCATCCCAAGTGTACTCCACTCCCCTACCCTATCCCCCCCTCTTCACCCTACCATCATTATATACTTTCTTCATCTCCTAGCACTACCACTCCTGTTGCAACGGCCAAAAAATGCCTTCACAAATAAGACTCATTTTAACGTGTCAAAATATACCACTTAGTCAAACTTAGTGCAACAAATGCTTGAATCTCAAGGACTGTGGGACCTCATCGTTGGTACTAAGGACCCTCGATTAGCTCACCCTGATCACATCCTTCAATGGAAAGCCCGCAATGCCACTGCCAATATTGAGTTCATGCAGGGGTTGCCTCTTGAGTTCCACTCTCAGTTACAACATTTTTCCCTTGCATCTGAGCATTGGAGTCATCTCATTGACTGCTATACACCTCGAGATCGCACTTGATGTATCAATCTCTATTTTGAGCTTCAAGAGTTTTCCATTAAGGAAGGGGATGATCTAACAGTCAAGTTGATTGAATATCAACAGTTACTCGCCGAGTTTTCCACTACTGGCTCCCCAAAGTCAAACAGGTCACGTTCTTCTTCAACATGTTGCCCAACAAATACTTCCATTTTATCCAACACATTATCTCACTACCTAGACTGCCAACATTCTATGAGTTTGAGTGCTAATTCTTGTGTTATGCGAGGCTGCACAATCAAGTCCACACACATTCATTCAAAGCAGCGAGGATTGGTTGCCTCCTCTTCGGGGGGGGGGGGGGGGAACCAACAGTGGCAAGAACTCGCAAGATGCGAAGGCAAGCCAAAACAAGGGTGACATCCCTTCCTCCAAGAGAACCAAAGAAACACGATCCCTTTGGCAACAAATTCCTATGAAAAATAGGTTTTACACACACCGCCAAAGGTCGGGCTATGTGGATGAGTGTCATACCAAGGCCCAAGGTCTTCCTCCTAGAAAACCACAATAGACTGCTACGATTACCTAGCCAGTCCAATAGGATTTCGCCTCCCGTTGCTACACTATCTATTCCATCTCCCCCAATGGCTATTGGATATGTGGCACGTGGTTAACCTCAATAGTCCATCTCCTTCACTACTCCTGAAGGATTGGCTGATTGGTTTGCTAGTGGCTCACGTATTGCACTTTACTTCCTAGGGCATCCACTATACCATCTAGGACCACTTCCCCACCTTGCCGTACGCAATGGTGGCCACACACTTAGCCTTTCCCTTTTTAGACTTCCACTCCATACTTACATACTCATTGCATTGCACTTAGCTTTGCCCCCTTTTTAGACTTCCACTCCATACTTACATATTCATTGTATTGCACTTAGCTCTGCTTTCTTGTATTTTACTTTTAGATTCGTTTTTTGGAGCATCTCACTACTCACATCTATGTTGTAGATTTTGATCTATTTTGCACAGTTTTGTATTTCAATGTACGGCTAACATGGAGGCTTGCACCAGTCTTTTCTGAGGTGCACACCATTCCGTTCAAGGTTCCATCTACTCAAAGTTTTGCTCTTCTACCAACATCGAGGCTTCCCATCCTATGGTGGATCATGTAGCATCTCTCTTTATGCTATCGTAGCAATGATTTCTATCCTTGCTCTTCCAGTAGGAATGCTTCATCATTTTCATCCACATGGTTCTCGGCTCCACCTGAAGACCAATATTCTCAGGCTCCTCTTCCTCCTTCGGCATCAACATCGAGGTTGAGAGAGGGTTCCTACCCTTCTTGGTATTCTACAGGTTTCGGCACTTGTCTTCGACATCGGCCTTTCTCCCCCCCCCCCCTGCTTGTTGTACCTTCCCCTATGCATTGCATGATTTCATCATCTTTGTACTAGGGCGCTTGGGCAAGTGAATAATTTTCCCATGAGGGATACTGTCCAAGTGGCCCCTACTACATGAGCATTCTTCAACATGCACCATACTGTGCATCCTATTGTACAAAGCACCATTGGACGGATCCTAAGTTGTTTTCATTGGCGGATTAATCCACCATTCTTCTTCACATAATACTTTATCACCTTTCCCTCGTCATTAACATCCTCAAGTGATTGGGTATACTTGTGTTGTTTTGTGATGTGTTGGGTGTACCATCCCTACTCCCGTCTACTAGGTCACTGTTACTTAATCGACCGCCAGCCCTAAAATTAACTTTCCACCAAAAAAGGGGGGGGGGGGGGGGGAGAGGGGAGAGAAACAACAACAACAAAAAGTTCATTGTGGTTCCATCCACCTTTCTAGGACTTGGTAGACCACTGGGCAACTAATGAGCACCCTTTGTCCAATGCCTTGTCTTCTCTGGGTTAACTACTTGGACTAAGTTAGTAATATAACCATTGCCTCTCTAGTCTTGGTAGGCCACTGGGCAACCGACATGCACCCTTTGTTCGATGCCCTAGCTGCTTTGGGGTCTGCCACCTTGGGGTAAACATTGTAGGCCTTCCCTTTTAGGCTTAGTTTTGGACCTAAGAGGGAATGCTGAGCTAAAACACGCTTTACATCTGTTAGCACTTTTTAACAAGCCCAAAACACGCTTAATTAATGAAAAATGCAAATTTGGTGCACAGTTCAAGAGAGTTTCAATGGTTCCCCAAAACCCTAATTTTTTGGGGCACCCTTTAACATTTATAAATAGACACAGGCTGCCTACCATTCAGCCTCATCCTTTGTGGAGGTTTCTCACTCTACCATGCAATTTTCAGCCACCTACCATCTGCTCTGCAACCATCATGCAACCCATCTATCCAACCCTAGGCAGCCTGTTTTCAGCCATCGCCTTGTTATTTGGAGATTTCCATCTGCTCGGTCATCATAGCACCTGATCAGCCTGCGTTTTCAACATCTAGTGCTAGGCAACAAGCTGCTGCCATCTCTCCCACTAGGTGATTGCTATAGCACCTGCGTTTTTGCTGTCCAACAAGTCATCTAAATCAGCAAACACCTCTTCTGTTTTTTGTCACCTTAGTTCCCTCACACATTGGTGATCAATGTTTGGTGTTTTCCGCACTCCGACTAGAAATCACAACACTTGGGATCGGTCTCTAGTGGACATCACTCTCCCGCACTACATCGCTCTGCCCTTGGACATTATGTATACCCTTACATTCATTTACAACACACATTCACTTCACAATTTCTTCTCTGTATGTTTGAGTTTTGAGTTTTTGCACTTAGTGTTTTGCATTTGGGGTTTGAGATTTGCTTTTCTCTCTGTCTGAGTCTTGTGTTTCAATCTTGGTTGCACATGCTATGTTTTCTCGATGCAAAACTTAGCATATCTTCACAACCAAGTTAAGCCTGTGCATAGCGGGATAGCACATCTTCACAACCAAGTTACCATGTGCATAGCAGGCTATGTGCTGTCCCATAATGTATCTAACAACCATATAGGGGCTATTTTAGCTTCCCAAATAGCAACCCTCGCATCACCCCCTTCACAATCAGCAATGCCTTTATCAATGGTCTAAAAATCAAACTATTGTTTAGCATGTGTTTGCTATAGATTTTCTTGCTATAAACCCTCAATAGGTTGCTAAAATGGACCAAAATCAGGTTCACTCTGCTAAAATAAAGACAATCAACTGTCAAACATGTTCATAGTACCCACATTGGGCTGATTTTTGCAGTCCATTAAGGGCTAACCAACGTGTTCAACGAATACCACATCTCTACAAACAAAAATGTTGGTGGTGGAGGATTGCTACAAGCAGTACCCTTTACTTTTAGCACTATAACCAATAAAAATGCATAGGCCAGCCTTACCTTCCAGTTTATGTCTTTTTTTTTCCTAGTAAAATGTGGCTGATTATATTACTCAAAAAAACTGATTACAGCGGATTGCTTATGCTCAACAGACTAGCTGGAGCTAATGCAAAGTCACAAATACATCATGTATACAAGCCTCTCAAGGCGGTTTGGGGGGATGCGAGCAAGAATCCATGGAGGGGGGGTGTATGCCATCAGGGGTTGCTTGCCTGCATCACGAAGAACAGGTCCCGGCTGCCCAAAGTGCGCATGAAATGACAACGGAGCTCCTGACGAGCCCTAGACTCGCCCTACACCTGATCCCATCGGCCGCAGAGGGAGTGGATGATGGAGGTCCAGAGCTCTGCTAAGGTTGCCTGTGCTAAGAAATCTCTCTCCGCCGAAAGCCTCCTGACACCGCCCCTTCCAATTTTGCCAACCAGTAAGACTCCTTATGATCTCCCATACCTCAAAGCGGTCTGCTATGGGCTCCAATACCTAGCGGATGGGTAGATCCTCCAAACCGACCACTTCGCACGACCTACCTCGATAATGACTATCGTGTCCTTCATCCCGGCCTACTACAGAAGGTGACGTCCTTGGCTGACTATCTGCCAGCAGAAAGTCCCCCCATGAGATACATCCAAGGCTTAGTGCTATACGCCGAACAATGCTGCATGCTCCTCTCCACACGAGCTGTGCCGCCTCACACAACCAAAGGCAATGCTTTGGGGTTTCCAGAGGCTGTCGTGTGCAACGCATACAACCTCCCTCCTTTTGCATCTGGGCAAGCTAACTTCCCACTGCCAAGCCTCCATGTGCCACCAACCATAAGAAATACGATACCCTCCTTGGCCTCCAACTATCTCATAGGCAGAGCCAGAAGGTCCGTCGGAAAGGCTATGTGATGTTGTGCTCCACCCAATGCCTGCTACGTGACGGTGCCCAGTCCATACCCTGCTGCATCAGTACATGTCTGCCAATCCTGGCAGTGTACTCCAGGAACCTCGGTGGCTTCTTGGTGACCACAGTGGCTGGCCATAGCCACTCTCTTGGATCCCACTCCAGCTCATCAAGTGGCCTACCCTCCCAGATCCAAAGGCGCCACTCCTTGATCTCCTGCCAGAAGACAAAAGAGTCAAACCGCCATGTCTTCCCCTGAAGGCCAATCACCCAGATCCTCTTCCATGAAAGAATAGCTATCCCCTCATCCTGCTGCCCTCTATCAAGAGCTAGACGCCCCCCCCTCCTATATGGTGAAGAAGATCCCAGGTGGAGTGCCGCCCACTCTACCTGCCACCTGTAGGGGGATGCCTGCTAGTGGAAACCTAGCGGCCCATACGTCTCCAGGCTCTATCAGCTCTTGTATCGGGGGCACAAGCCACTCCTGAGGTATTGTTACGTCTATCTCCCTTCTCCTCAACTCCGCTTCTCTCTGGCAGCCTGATACTCGCTGCAGCACCTCCTCATCCGCCATCTTGTACACCTTCCGCCATGTCCTGATAGTACGAGCCGTGCCAGCCTCCCAACCAGCCAACTCTATGTGGGGGCGCTCGCCAATCTTTGCCCCTTCCCAATCCCTGACCTAGGGGTTCCAGATCACCAGCTGACGGTCTATCTCCTCCTGGCAACTCGAGGGGCTCTGGATTAGGGCCTTACAAAGGCCCTGCCTCACATGGAGCAAGTTGCCTAGAAAAGGTGATCTGGGAAGGGTGATCTGGGCTGACGTGAAGATCCATCTCAAGGACAGCCTCCACTCACCGACAAGCCTCGGTCTACAATCCTAGAGACCCTCCTGCAATAGGACCTTCCAGGTCTGTCCTCCCGACGTGAGGCCGTGGACAAACAACTTGCCCAAGAGGGCCATGCTCTAATACTCTGGGTCTATGATCCCAATCCCTCCCTTTGACCACTACCGTCTGATGGTCGCCCACACCACCTTGGGCTTGGAATCCCCGGAGCCGTCTGATCCGTACCAAAGGAAGTTCCGCACTAGGCAGTGAAGCTGCCCTACGCAAGATGAGGAGAAGCACCAACACGACGTGATGTACCAGAATGTCGCTAGGTCTGCCCTCTGCTCACCGATCTAAATTCCAGATGAAGGCTCCACTTCGTGCTAGAGTCCGGATCTATGAGAAAACCAATCGACTTTCGCCACATGATTTTCCCACCCGTTGCAAAACAGAACACCTTAAGAGCCAGCCCCACTCTCTCCAATATCACCTCATCGTCCTCTATATAGAGTGTCGTATCATCTGCATACTCTGCGTCTAACAACCCAGTCTCCTCTCTCACTGGAAGTAGTCCACATAATCCACTCACACATGACCTGAGGAAGTGAGCCATCGCCTCTGCAAAGAGTAGAAACAAGTACGGGGCCAGGGGGCAGCCCTGCCGAACCGATCTCTCCAATCAGAACTCCTCCCCTCGCCTACCACCTATAAGAACCCTACTAGTGGCCAATCTATAAAATGCAGAGACCCCGTGAATCCAAGCCTAGGGGAAACCCAACCTCACCATAATGCCCTCTAAGAACTCCTAGTCCACCCTGTCATAAGCTTTCTCGAAATCAAGGAGTAGAACGGCCAGTTTCTGCCCACTGAGCTAAGCCCACTCTGTCACCTCAAAGAAGGTGAATACATTGTCAAGGATGCTCTTATCTTGGACAAAGCATGTCTATGTGTCATGGATGATGTCTCGAAGCACGGGGTGTACTCGCCTACCAATCATCTTTGCCATTGCCTTATAGGCCACTGACAATAAGGTGATCGGTCTCCACCAGGAAAGCTCCAACCAGTCTCCCCCCTTGGGGAGAAGACTGATAAGGCCTGCCGGAAGGTTCCCTAGCATCTGTCCTAAAGTAAAAAACTCCTAGAAGGCCATCAGAAGGGGGTCCTTCACCACTTCCCAGTAGGTAGTGAAAAAGGCCTTAGAGAGGCCATCCTCACCCGGTTATTTCTGCCCGTCTTGTATATGGAAAGCCTCGTCTAGTTCCTTCTCTGTGAAGGGAGGTAGGAGGGAGCGTCCCATCTCCTCTGTGTGACAAGGGACGGGATGTGGTCCCAGACCTGCTGCTTATATCGTTGTCCTCTAGCTGAGGCTGTCTCCTGTTGGAAAAGGCGTCTGTAGTAGTCGATGGCAATCTCCATCACCTCGTCTGGGCTAGAATGAGTCCTCCCATACTGATCTCTGAGACTGTGTATCTGCTCTCCTGAGGTGTGAGACTGGTACACCTGCAAAAACTCCCTGCACATCGTGCCCCCCTTCCGCGCCAAGAGAACTATTGAGGTGCGCGAAGAGAACTCTAAGCGCCTGTCCTCTAGACCAGCAATGGCTCCTCACACACCCACCTCCGGTGCGTGGAGGGTGGAATCCCCTGGTACCTCCTGTATAAATCTTTGCATGGCTACCAAGTTCTGCCGAAGTGCTATCTCCTCCTCCCACCTCTCCTGCCTGGCTTGTATGGCTGCCTCTTGCAAGATTCTGCTCGACTGAGCAAGGACCTCAACAACCTCCCTCCCACCCCACTCTTTGGTCCAAATCTGCTCTATCTGTCTCATCACATCCTCCCTCCTATAAATCGAATTAGGGATCCCATAGGATCGTGTGTCTAGGGCAGATGCTAGGGGATCTAGTGTCAGGAGGACCAGGCAATGATCCGACAATGTGGTGCCTGCCAAGAGCCCAATCTAGCCTCCACGAGAGTCTCCCCACTCTCCCACATAAAACCTGTCCAACCGCTCTAACAGGACTCCACCTAGCCGCTTGTATCCCCAATAGAAGTCCAATGACCTCTCCCTCTTGTGGAAGGCAGGGTCTCTCCAGGCATCTCGTGCTCCTACTGCCAGTAGAAAGACCTCATATGCCTCCTGCTCCTCCCCGGCCATGCCCTGGTAGTTTCTGCCTTTGCCCTGCTGGTCCTCCAAAGCCTCTAGGTTGTTGAAGTCTCCTCCAACAATCCAGGTTTCCACCTCTGTGAGTCCATCCGCTATCTCCACCGAGAACCTGCTGCGTGCCCTAACCTCTATAGGGGCATAGACATTGAGAACTCCAAGGCACGAGTCCCCAATATCCAAACTAATCCATAGAACCCTCCTTGCCACTATCGTCCCGTGGTCTCATACATAGGCGGTGAGACTCGGGCCAATAGAGATGCATACGCCTCTGCTCCTCCGTCGGCACCTATGGCGTGCTCCCAGTAAGTGTGTGAGCTGCCCGGTGGTACCTTCCCTACCCGCTAGGCCGGAGTGGGAGTGAGCTTGTGCTCTTGTAGCAGTAAGATGTTGATTCGTCTGGCAAGGGCACGCTGAAGCTCTTGCCGAAAGATCAACTTCCTGGAACCACGTGCCCCACTGTAGTGGAGACTATTCACATTCCAAGATGCAAGGTGTAAGCTCATGGGGAAACCTACAACTGACCGAACAGGCATTTGTTCGGTGTGGAGGCTACTAATGAGGAGGAGAAACTATGGGGCATGCAGGTACGCTTTGCCGCAGATCTAGATGGCGAACTCCAGTCCCCCATGGTGGCCCTCGGCCGCGGACCATAGGGGTGATAGATGCTCCACGTGGTACTATCAATGCATTTATCAGCCATGTTGAGAGTCGTGACTCTGTACACTGGTAGAAACGGGCCGCCTGTGCTAGGGGCCACTCGATCACATCCCTCGGAGCACTCCACTGTGGAGGGGCTCGAAAGATAATGCTCAAGTGTGGGACCTCGGCACCAGCCCACTAGTTTATGTCCATCATGCAACTAGGCCACTGCTGTGTAAACAGTGCTAGTCCTTCTTCTCCCATGAACTCGGAGATGTGGTCCTCCACCTAAATCTTCAACACTTTCTCTATCTATGTCGTCGTCCAATCCCCTGAGTGAGAGGACTGAAGGAAAAAAGCATAGTTTGGTCCATCCAGTGGTGCTAGTAAATGAACCTTGCCCCTCCTAGACTTACGAACCACAAAGATCCCCACCTCTAGAGGTAGTGGAAACTCTCCGCGCTCCGCAACTCTCAGGTAGGACCATGGGCCACTGCGGAGGAACTCTTGCGGCAGCAGCTGTACCTATCTCGCGAAAGTGTCACGGCGGCCGGGGCAAATGAACTGGTAGTTGTGTGGGAGGGGAAAAACTACTGGTGCGAGGAAGATGTAGGTGTGTCTAGCTCATCACCTCCCACAGGGGGTGGATCTGGGGGGAGCGAGGGGGGGAGCCTATGGGATCTCAGGTGAGGTAGTTTGTGGCGCACGTGGTGGATGTGGGGGGCTACAGTCCTCCTAGGTGGGGCAGGCACAATGGGGCTGCAGAGTGCTCTACCGAGGGGGCGTCGCTCGCCCTCTTACTCCATACTATCGAGGCTACATCTGAGGAGCTGGCTGCGGCCCCCCTGCTGTCTCTCTCTATCGTCTCTAGACCCGTGTGAAGCCGTCAGCGTCCACCTGCGGGCCTATCGGCCAAGGCATCTTAGCTCCGAAGCGCGTACAATCTGCTGCGTGATGCCCAAAGTCGTGGCAGCGCAGGCATTGCTCTAGTTGCCCAATCACAATGACATGCTGCCTAAAGAAGTGATCTCCTGCCTCAATCTCGAGGAACTTTGGTATACTCTTTGTGTCTTTCACAACCACTCATACCTTGGGGACACCTACAGTTGTCACTGCATCCGCAAAGGAGGCAAGAAGAACTGTGCCAAAGGGCTGTCCAAAGTCCTCCACTAACTGGCGATACTCTACCACCAGTCCAGGGAAAAGTAAAGTGACTGAGTGTCTAAGAAATCTGTTGTGAAGCTCAAATGTCTCCACTGTGAAGCCGCTGTACCAGGAAACCATGTAAATGACCCCCTTTGTGGAGACATAGGGCGAGCTCTCCACTAGGTCATGAGCTGCATACACAGAGGTGAGACGAACCATGAAGATCCCACGGCCCATGAGGACTGCCTCCACGATTTGCGCTGTGCCAACTTGTAGCATGCAATGAAGCCAATCCCGAAGCTGGGCCTTGGATGGAGAGTGTCCTATTACCTGACCGAAGATCGTTGTTTCTTTAAGCTCTAGCTTTGTGGCACAAACGGCCAAGAGCAGTTCCTCAGAGAGAACAACGCACAAGATGTTTGAATGGGGGGCACTCGCAGAATGCACCGGCGTCTGACCAGGGGTTTCCATTGCGCGACCGTGTTGAGGAGCTACCAATCACGCTACTCTGCGCTGGCGGAAGGGGGGGGGGGGGGGGGGGGGGGGGGGGGGGGGGCGCCCTGACGGGAGAGGCGTGGGCGTAGCGCAACGTGACAAGGCAGAGAGAGAGGGATGGTTGGGCGGCAACAGAAGGAGGGGGCGCATGTTATGGAAGGCGAGGGGAAGCTCTAGGTGCCCGCGACGGTGGCGTTGGATGAGCGCAATGGCAACGGAGACGTGACACGGGGGCAGCGTTTGTGACGCGACAGGCAAGGAGCATTTATTTCACTATGGAAAGAAAATATTTATACCCAGTTTATGTCTTTGTGGCTGTGGCACCAAAGCATATACCAAACAACCAAAGACACAAAAATGTGATACCACTAATTTCTCGCCATTCAAAGCCTCATAAGGCGTACCTTCAGCCAATCCCTTAGTGGGGCTATAGTTAAGCACTTTTTTATTTTTCCAATGGCTGATTATATTACTCAAAAAACTGATTACAACAGAGTGCTCATGCTCAACAAACTAGCTAGAGTTGATGCAAAGTCACCAATACATCATGTATACAAGCCTCTGAAGGCGGTCTGGGGGGGATGGGGGCAAAAAGCCATTTTGGGGGGGGGGGGGGGGGGGGGGGGGAAGAGGAAAGGGGGTATATCGCCAACTGGGGCTGCCTGCCTACATCACGAAGAATAGACCTTGGCCACCCCAAGTGCGGATGAAGTGACCTCGGAGCTCCTGACTCGCCCTCGACTCACCCTGCACCTAATCCCATCGGCCGCGGAGGGAGTGGATGATGGAGGTCCACAACTCTGCTAAGGTCGCCTGTGCTAAAAGTCTCTCTCTGCCGAAGGCCTCCCGACACCGCGCCTTCCAGATATGCCATCCAGTAAGACGTCCTATGATCTCCCATACCTCCAAGCATTCTGTTGTGGGCTCCAGTACCTGGCGAATGGGTAGAGCCTCCAAACCGACCACTGCACACGACCTTGCCTCGATAATGAATATCGTGTCCTGCATCCCAACCTCATATAAAAGGTGACGGCCTTGGCTGACTGTCTGCCAACAAAAAGCTCCCCATGAGATACATCCAAGGTTGGGTGCTATACGGGGCGAAGGATACGGCATGCTCCTCTCCACACGAGCTGTGCCTCCTCACATGACCAAAGGCAGTGCTTTGGGGTTTCGAGAGGCTACTGTGTGCAACGCTTACAATCTCCCTCTTGCATCTGGGCAAGCCAACTTCCCACCGCCAAGCCTCCATGTGCCACCAGCCATAAGAAGTACAACACCCTCCTCGACCTCCACCTATCCCATAGGCGATGCCAGAAGGTCCGTCGGAAGGGCTCCGTGATCCTGTGCTCCGCCTAGTGTCAACTATGTGACGGCGCCCAGTCCATATCCTCCTACATCAGTACATGTCTACCTATCCTGGTAGTGTACTCTAGGAACCAGGGTGGCTTCTTGGCAACTACAGAGGCCGGCCATAGCCACTCTCATGGATCCCACTCCAGCTCATCAAGTGGTCTACCCTCCCAAATCCAAAGGCGCCACCCCCTGAGCTTCCAAAAAACATAGGAGTCCAGTCGCCATGTCTTCCTCTAAAGACCCACCACCCGAATCCTCCTCCACGAAAGGGCGGAAATCCCCTCATCCTGCTGCCCTCTATCAAGGGCCAGACGTCCCCCCACTTGAACGATGAAGAAAGTCCCCTACGGAGCGCCACCCACTCTACCTACCACCTGAAGGGGGATGCCTACTAACGAAAACCTAGCTGCCCATACCTTCCTAGGCTCTATCGACTCATATATCGGGGGAGCAAGCCACTTCGGAGGTATTGCTGTGTCTATCTCTCTTCTCCTCAACTCCACTCCTCTCTGGCAGCCTGATACTCGATGCAACACCTCCTCGTCCACCATCCTGTACACCTCCCGCCATGTCCTGATAGTACGAGTTGGGTCGGCCTCCCACCCAGCCCACTAGATGTGGGGGCGTTCAATTATCTATGTCCCTTCCTGATCTTTGACCTAGGGGTTTCAGATCACCGACTGACGGTCTATTTCCTCCTAGCAGCCTGGGGGCCTCTGGATTAGGGCCTTTTAGAGACCCTCCCACAGGCGGAGTAAGCTGCGAAGGAAAGGTAATCTAGAAGGGGTGATCTGGACAGACGTGAAGATCCATCTCAGGGACGGCCTCCACTCCCCGCCAAGCCTTTGTCTACAGTCCTGAAGGCCCTCTTGCAATAGGACCTTCCAGGTCTGCCCGCCTGGTGTGAGACTGCAGACAACTAGCTTGCCCAAGAGGGCCATACTCTGATACTCTTGGTCGATGATCCCAAGCCCTCCCTCTGACCTATGTCGTATGATGGTCGCCCACGCCACCTTGGCCCTGGAATCCACGAAACCATCAGACCCTGACCAAAGGGAATTCCGCACTAGGCGGCGAAGCTGCACTACGCACGATGAGGAAAAGCACCAACATGAGGTGATGTACCAGGCCATCGCTAAGAGGACCTGGTTAACCACCAGGGCTCATCCGGCTAGTGAGAGGCGAACCGTGCTCCAGTAGAGGTCAGTTTCCTCCGAATAGAATCCAAGACAGGAAGAAACTGATGAGCAGGAGTCATGTCAAATCCCACCTGGAACCCTAGGTACCGGACAGTCTGCCCTCTGCTCACCCATCTAAATCCCTGGTGGACGCCCCTCCGTGCTGGAGTCTGGATCTATGAGGAAACCAGCCGACTTTCACCAGTTGATTTTCGCTCCCGCTGCAAAGTAGAACACGTCAAGAGCCAGCCTCACTCTCTCCAGCATCAACTCATCGTCCTCTATGTGGAGGGTTGTATCATCTGCGTACTCTGAGTCTAGCAACTCAGTCTCCTCTCTCACTGGAAGTCGAAGGCCGCATAATCCACTTACGCGTGACCTGAGGAAGTGAGACATCGCCTCTACGAAGAGTAAAAACAGGTATGGGGCCAAGGGGCAGCCCTGTCGAACCGATCTCTCCAGCTGAAACTTCTCCCCTTGCCTTCCGCCTACGAGATGACCGATCTGTACAGGGTAGAGACCACACCAATCCAAGCCTGGGGGAATCCCAACCTCACCATGGTGCCCTCTAGGAAATCCCAGTCCACCCTGTCATAAGCTTTCTCGAAATCCAAGAGTAGTACAGCCAGTCTCTGCCCATTGTTCTAAGCCCACTCTGTCACCTCAAAGAATATAAATACATTGTCAAGGATGCTCCTATCCTAGACAAAGCTTGTCTGTGTGTCATGGATGATATCTGGAAGCACGGGGCGTAGTCGCCTACCAATCATCTTTACAAGTGCCTTATAGGCCACTGGCAATAAGAGGATCGGTCTCCACTGGGAGAGCTTCAACCGGTCTCCCCCTTTGGGGAGAAGACTGATGAGGTCTGCCAAGAGACTCCCTGGCATCTGTCCTGGAGTGAAAATCTCATGGAAGGCCCTCAGTAGGGGGTCCTTCACCACTTTCCAATAGGTAGCGAAGAAGGCCTTAGAGAGGCCATTCTCCCCCGAGCATTTCTACCCATCCTGTGTATGGAAAGCCTCCTCTGGGTCCTCCGTGAAGGGGGCTAGGAGGGAGCATCCCATCTCCTCTGTGACGAGGGACAGGATGTGATCCCATACCTACTGTCTACATCTCTGTTCTCTAGCTGAAGCTGTCTCCTGCTGGGAAAGGCGCGTGTAATAGTCGGTGGCAATCTCCATCACCTCGTCTAGGCTAGAACGGGTCCTTCCATACTAATCCCGAAGGCTGCATATCTGCTCTCCTACGTTGCGGGGCTGGTGCACCTGGAAGAACTCCATGCACATCATGTCCTAAAAGATGACGTACCAGTGAGACAGTAGGGTTGGCCGGGAGGAACATGAAGTGAACTCGACAAACATGGAGAAGAGAAGAGAAGAGAGAAGAAACTCTGATGAATGGAATGATGAAGTCCTGAATCATGGAGTGAATGTGATACAAGGGAACAAGGGTGTTGTAGCACAAGGAAAATGATGAAGACACCCACGAACCACGAACCACAATGTTCTCCTGAAGGGGTGTGAGGGTAGTGGAGAGGCTGGAGAGAAGAGGTGACGGACTGAATGAATCAGCCGTAAGGAATGAATGGAGAGTGACCTATAAATAGGCACAGTCAATCTAGGATGGCGCCAACGCAAAACGTAGAAACCCAAAAACGCAAACTGCAGGTGAAGGGTTTCTCAACAGGAGAGATTGTGAGGCATGCAAGTGCGCTTTGCCGCCGGTCTGGATGATGAACTCCAGTCCCCCATGGTGGCCCTCAGCTAGACCATAGGGGTGATAGATGCTCCAAGTGGTACTATCAGTGCATCTATCAGCCATGCTGAGAATCGCGACTCTGTACACTAGTGGAAACGGGCCGCCTGTGCCAAGGGCCACTCGATCACGTCCCTCGGAGCAATTCACTATGGGGGGGCTCTAAAGATAATGCTCAAGTGTGGGACCTCGGCACCAACCCACCAGTTAATGTCCATCATGCAACCAAGCCACTGTTGTGCAAACAGTGCTAATCCTTCATCTCCTATCCACTGGGAGATGTGATCCGCCACCTAACTCTTCAACTCCTCCTCAGTCTGTGTGGTCGTCCATTCCCCTGAGTGAGGGACCTAAAGAAAAAAGGCATAGTTTGGTCCATTCGGTGGTGCTAGTAGATGGACCTTGCCCCTCCTTGACTTACCAGCCACGAAGATCCCCACCTCTAGAGATAGTGGAAACTCTCCGCACTCCACAACTCTCAGGTAGGACCATGGGCCACTGTGGAAGAACTCGTGTGGCGACAGTTGTGCATGTCTCGGGAAGGTATGGTAGGTGGGAGGGGCAGATGAACTAGTGGCTGTGTTGGAGGCGGAAGACTGCAGTGCGTGGAGAAGGTAGGTGTGTGTGGCTCATCACCTCCTCTGTGTGTGTGTGTGTGTGTGTGTATTGGGGGGGGGGGGGGGGGGGGGGGGGGGGGGGGGGGGAGGGGGCGGCGGGGGGGAGGGAGGGTCACCTGAACTTGGTGCGGATCAAGGGTGGTGGTGGAGAGGAAGAGGATCAAGGGATGGTGGGATGGACGGAGATGCATGCGGGGGGGGAGATGTGCGGGGTGGTAGTGAGGGGACTGTGGGGACTCAGGCAGGGCGGTCTATGGTGCAAGTGGAGGATGTGGGGGGCTGAGGTCCTGCCAGGTGGGACGGACACGGGGGGCTGTGGAGTGCTCTGCCGAGGGGGCGTCGCTCGCCCGCCTGCACCCTGCTGACAAGGTTGGGTCTAATGAGCTGGCTACGCCCCCCTGCCATCTCCCTCTATGTCGTCTCTGGACCCAAGAAAAGCCGTCAATGTCCACCTGCGGGCCTGTTGGCGGAGCCACCTTGGCTCCGAAACGTGTACAAACTGTTGCCTGATGCCCAAAATCATGGCAGCGCAGGCACTGCCCTAGTTGCCCAATCACAATGACCTACTACCTAAAGGAATGCCTGCCTGCCTCAATCTCTACGAACTGTGGGATATTCTTGACCTCTTTCACTGCCGCCCGTACCTTTGGGACTCCTGTTGTTGTCACTGCATCCGCGAAAGACGAGGGAAGGACAGTGCCAAAGAGCCATCCAAAGTCTTCCACCAACTGGCAATACTCAATCGCCAGCCCGGGAAAAAGAAGGGTGACCAGGTGCCAAAGAAACCTGTTGTGGAGTGCAAACGCCTCCACAGTAAAGCCATAGTACCAAGGGACCATGTGTATGACCCCTTTCGTGGACGCATATGGTGCACCGGCAGGTAACTCGCGAGCTTTGTCCACCGAGCTGAGTCGGACCACGAAGATCCCTTGGCCCAATAGGACCGCCTCTGCGATCTCCTGAAGCTGGGCCCTGGCTGGGAATGTGCTACTACCTGACCATAAATCGTTGTTTCCATTAGCCCCAGCTCCTTAGCTCAAACAACTAAGAGTTGCTCCTCAAAGAGGACTACGCGCAAGGTGTTTGACTAGGGAGCACTCGCAGAGTGCGCCGGCGCTGACCAGAGGTTTCCATTGTGCGTCCCTTCTGAGAGAACTACCAATCATGTCGCGGTGCTACCTGAGGGGGGGGAGTTTCTGCAGATAGAGGGAGCAACAGGAGGGTGGGGGGGATCAATGGCGCGGAGGGGGGGAGGAACACTGTTGTTTTTGATATACCGCGGATGGGTCTGAGGTTGCGGATGAGGGAAGCACGCCCGAGGCGAGCAGCGAACTGTCTAGGCGGGAAGGGGGGAAGTCTCGCTGGGCGAACTGGCGGAGCGAGGGGCGTGATCCCCACTGAGGGCGGGCGCGAGCAGGCGGAGGCGAAGGGAGTGATCTAAACGGGGGGGTGGGCGCGACCAGACGGAGTAGGGGGGGTAGCGCCGAGCGTCGTGACGCTGAGCGTAATATTGGACACATATGATTTGTTGTTCATAATTTAGCACATACACTTCACACATAATAGCATCAAGCCAAAACCTTGGGGATAGTTTGTATGAAAGCATACAATGTGCCCATTCCCATCAAAGTACAATTCTTTCTTTCAGCCACACTCTTTTGTTGAGGGATATAAGGCCTAGTACATTGATGTGCAATGCCCCATTCAACAAAAAAGAGTTAAAACTCTCGTGATATGCATTCTCCCCCTCGATCTATATAGGTTGTAATCAGCATGCATGCACTACTATTTTCAGCCAAGGCCAAGAAGGTTTTAAAGAATGCAAACACTTCTAATTCGTACCCCAAAGCATATGCCTAACAATGGCAGGTCATGTCATCAATGAAGATAACAAAATACGGGAATCCTACGATGGATTTGACATGCATGGGTTCAAAAACATCAACATGCACAAGCTGTAATTTCTTATCAACATGCATAGATCCACCTTTAGGAAACGAAGCGCGATGCATTTTGCCAAGTATACAACTTTTACATACATTATGAGTAGGTGCTTTCAACGGAGGGAGATTATTTATCATTATGTTGCTTCTCAAGCGAAGCAAACTGCCATAATTCAGATGACCAAATCGAGCATGTCATAACTCAAGTCTCAATGTCATCCACACTGGTGGCATCAACTTGTAATGCATCTCTAATGGTCTCTCGTAAAAATCAAGCTAATAGAGGCCATTGTACAATGTGCCAATGACAATGAGGGCATCCCCATCACTACAATCATAGACACTACATCAATCAACACGGAATTTAACCACGAAACCAACACATGCAATGGCCGAAACTCAAAGCAAGTTTTTCTTTATGCCACGCACATACAAAACCTTTTTAAGCATGATAGTTTTTCTGTCTACTACAATAGTGGGAATCTATCCAATGCCTTGCATTAAATACAAAGCATTACTAGTACATACGGCGGATCTCCACCTTTACACATTTGCATATGATACAAACAAGTCACGAAAGGATGTTATGTGCTTAGAGGCACCCCTATCAAAATACCATGTACTATTGTTTTCAGCCATTGATAAGCCATGTGCATGTGAAGACGGATCATACAAACAATGCATAACAAAAGCACAAGATTGACAAATGTCCAAACTTGCTAAATGTGCTCTTGTATCCTTCATACTTGCTGAATTTTCAACAAGAGTCATGTCTCATTGCTTCATTTTCTCACTTACAATCTCTTTCTGCATTCCTCAATAACATGCCCCTTTATCCTATAATAATTGCATCTCTTTTTTATAGCATTCTCATCCTTGGTGCTTGAAGAGTCCACAAAAGAAGTTGATTTGCCCTTACCCTTTGAGTTTAGTGGCTGCCATGAGTTTCCTTTGTTCCTATGGTTGGCTACAAATGCTTGATCTTCCATACTTATGTTAGAGTGATTCACCCATGATTGCTCTTTTTGCAATAATAATGATACCAACACATCAAATATGTATACATCAGCGTCTCCTTTTACAAGTAGGTGAAGTGTAACAATAAAACTCTAATAAGTGTCAAATAGGCTAACAAAGACTCTAGAAACAAGAGAAGCATCAAGAATTATCTCGTAAGTATTTACAAGTTACTTCGTTATGTCCTTCACACGTGTAATGTAGGCATCCACTAAATCACCCTCTGTCATGTGCTCCATCTCAAGTTGTTTGTGCAAATAGGCTACATGAGCCTCATCACGCACCTAATGCAAGAGGGCAAGTTTATCCCAAGCATCATTGGCCATCGTGTACAGCCAAATATGTGAGATAATCTGTCTTTCATACAAGAGTGCAATCAAAGCATGTGTCTGGGTATCTCACCCATCCCATCCCAACAACTAATCAATGGAGGGATGTGCAACAAGGGCTGGAGTAGAAGATCCACTAGTGACAAGGGATGAACTAGATGAACCTACCGCATCTTATGTAGTGGGGCTTGCAAACCTAACATCGAAACCAAATACATATCCCCAAAGTTGTTTGGCAACCAAAACATGTTTCATCATGTATGGCCACATAGGATAATTTGTGCCATCCAATTTATCAGAATCCCCAAACATATTTAGCAAATCATTTTGGCTTGTCATTGCTTGTTGTATACAACTGAATTTTTATAACAACTACTGCCAATTGTGTACCTGTAGATGCAATAGTATAAATAGGGAAAAGGCCAAAAAACTTATAATTTTTTGCTTAATTGATGATGGTAAAGAAAAACTTGCAATTTGAAAAGGCTCCAATGCCTACAAATGTCACTGTAGAAGGTGTAATTGGCCTCAATGTCGATGGATTGGGATAAATTTCACAAAAGCACCAAATTTATTTGTTGAACTTTGGTGAAAGTTAGGCTCAAAGGTGAAAAGCCCTAAATTTTTGGCGTGAAATTGGAAAATTTTTGTGCACCGAACACAATCTCTCCAAAAAATTGGTAAAAATTTTGGGGTTTTTAGGCAACACTTCCAATTAATTTAAAGAAATTGGGCAGAAATTGGCATCTATTGGAAAAATCCCCCAAATTTGTGCTTGTGGAGAGAGTGTGCGAAGTGGAGATTGAAGTTAATAATGATTGAGGCTTGCAAATAATATTTTTTTGATATGTGCGATTGGGGCAAAATCATTTGACCAAAAAAAACAAACACGTGCAAGTCAAAGGAATCAGCAATCTATGCACATTGTCAGCCGTAATTGCAAACATCCAGTGATGTAATAGACGTGGTGTGTCAGCTCTAGGATGCGACGTGCACGTCAAGAACAGGCGTTGACGGTCCAACACAACATGTCTGTAGGTGCAACACAGGGTGCCATAAGCTGAGATAGGGCGACTTTGAGCTGCTGCTAGGCAGGCAGAACGTAGTGGTTCGAGGCTGAGGCGATGTTGTCCATGGCCTTGCAACAAGGAGACTACGCAGACTGAAGGGTAGAACTGAAGCATAAATGCAACTCGTTGAACCTGGAGCAGCAACCAGAACACAAGAGAGTAGCCAAGCGCAAGGCTCAATGGAAGTATTGGCGGCAGCAACTCACAAGCTGAATGGTGGCGGCTGATTAGACTGTATGGCTCCAATACCACTGTTAGGTTAGGATTCAGCAATACGCACACACTCACAGTGAACAAGTGAACATCAAAAGAAGAGATTGTTGGAAGGTCACATCCACTATGTGAGAATTATCTTGAAATTACAATCGTTAAGCTACTAAGTACCACACCCACTGACAGGTGTTCACACAAGGAAAAAATCCTTCTCTAGCTAGAAGGTAAACAATGCCCGTGGATTGACAGGTGTTCACACAAGGAAAAAACCCTTCTCTAGCTAGAAGGTAAACAATGCCCGTGGATAAGGGAGTGTTCACACCAAAACTACAGAGGAACATGATAAGTGTAACAAACAACACTACCACAAAGCAAATGTCGGTCTAAGTGTGAATGAGCAACAAAATTGACGAGTCACCAAAAGCAAATAGTGTCTCGAAGGAGATCATCGGTAAAGTAAGTTTGGACTCAGATTCATGGGGCAAGAGATAGGCTTACAAGAAGCCACACCAAACTCTTACAAGAGCTCGGAGATGACCCATGTTCTGAGATGAAGATACCTTGAGGAAGTTGATAGATCTCAAGTCCCATGAAAAAATGGAGGCGGCCGAGATTGGTCATGTCAAACTCCTAGCGAAGTATCTCTTGTGTATGCTTCATCCCATATGTATGGCTACTTCATGCAGGAGGAGGTAAGTATGGGCAGGTGTTTTTGGGTGACAAGTAACCTTGAAAGAAAAGATGGTGCCAATGGTAGGGAAGGAGGAGAGTCTAAGACAATCTACCTAATGAAGCACTATCAAGGAAGTGTCTGAGGTAAGATCCTCGTTGAAGATATCATCTCTGCTCACCACCACATTGCCGGTATGGGGATCGTACAACCTATAATCTTTCTTTATTTGAAATAACCAACAAATACATGCCAGTTGGCCTTACATCAAGTTTCACCTCTTTTTCTTATCAACATGGACATAGGCATTGCATCCAAAGAGGTAAAAGTGGGCCACAAGAGGCTTCTTGCCAAAGAAAGCCCGACATAGAGTCATATCATTCAAAGCAACAATTGGTGACCTATTGCAAATATGAACCGCAGTAGAAACAGCTTCAGCCTAAAGGTGAGATAACCCTCATCGCTCAAGCATAGAAAAAGCCATCTCAACATGGTCCATTCCTGTTGCTCCATAGCACCATTCTCCAATGATGTTTTGGTGTGAGAAAAATCCAACCTGATCCCATGCTGCCTAAAATACCTGTCAATTTCTTTTGAGGTAAACCCACCTTCATGTCAGCTCAAGCCCCTTGAACCCTGAAGGGGCTTGAGCCCTGAAGGCAGTGATCTATCCCTCCCCCCAAAAATCTTCTACTCACGAAATTGGGAAAAGGCCTCCAATTTTAACTCGAAAAAATAACATCATCGTAGCCTTGCCTTGGTGATACTATACTCTAGAGAATCCATACTCAGCCCTCAAAAGGGTTGGCTTTGCTGCCACATCGGCTCTTACTAGGTAGGGTTCCGCCCTTAACAAGTGCACACCATGCACACTAGTTGGTTGTTAGGTAACAATGACCTTGTAGTAGTGTGTTGTGTCTCCTACAACTACCTTGACAGTTGTAGGAATCCTCCAAGTTTCCATGACTAAAACCTGAACCTACAAAACCCCCCTCGCACTGGTCACTACATTTGCAAATGAGGTTAGCAAAATGGTCCGAAAGAGGGATCCAAAGACCTCTCCCAACTGCCAAAACTCCAGTACCATCTTGGAAAGAGGAGAGTGACCAAGTATTGGGGGAACAGATGGTAATGTTGAACGTTTCAGACAGCAAAGCCAATATACCAAGATACCAACTAGATGACTCCCAAGAGCTGTAGACCAAACCACAAAAATGCCCTGGCCCATTAGTGTCACCTCATACTTATCTCCTCATACTCCTCAGTTGCCCATACTGACTCAAGTTGCTCCTCAGAAGAAACAACATGAAAGGGGTTTTTTTTCTCCGACAATCAAAATTCTATTAATGACACCTCAGGAAAAGGAATTCCACCCAAGGTAAAAAGTTACCAGCACAAAGAACAACAGTTTCATGAACAACCATATATGGTGGGCTACAATCCCAAACCATATGAGCAGCTGAGTCTTCAACCTGCAAGGTGGAAAACTTCGGTGTAACTAGTTGTGCCTGTGTTGAACTAGAGGTTTCCATTGTGCATGCTTGGACAGAATCTTTGCCTTTGATCTGCATGCCGCAAGATCAGAAAAACACCATCTAATAATAATTTCAATGCCAACCAAGTAACATAATTTAAATGTCTCTTTGGGGAAAAACTAGAATACAATGTAAATGTTCTAAGAATTGAAACGAAAGCACCTGGAAAGAACTTCAATGGCCAAAGAAAAAATAAAACAGACCCTAGATCATGGAAAGGCGCCAGTAAAATCAGGACTCTTACCTGGAAAGGTGTCTCCATGATAATTTTCCCTTGTTTAGAGATACAGGGCAGTGTGCCTTGCTCAAAGAAAATCAGCTGTTAAACATCTCACAAGAGTCAGCCTAGCACACTGGCCAGTTTTATAGCACTAGTTGGCATCAAGAGATATGATCTTGATCCAACAAAGAATAAAAGTTGAAGCACACTTGCCTGCTCTTGGTCTAACCCAAAAAAATTTGATAGTTCAAAGTATCTCTGTATTGCATCACTTGTGAATGGGTTGGTCATTATATACCAAGGAATTCTGACTTTCTTCCCTAAAAACAATTGTCACCCATAGTTCTGATCAAACAACTGTTTGAATTTCCACCAACCAATAAAACAGCTCTTTTCACAATTACTTGTTCTATCACCTTATGAAAACAACTCTGCTGATATTTATTTAATATTCCTCGTCCAACCATAGAGATTCAGACGTACCATCTGCAGTTGCAGAAGAAGCCAAATTCTGTATACGCAAGATCCGCTCTGCTTGCAGCTGAAATAAAGATTTCCCTGATGGAAGACCAATATCTGTGCACAAAAATCATAACTATCTGAAATTAACAGTTCCCAAACAAAAGAAAACAGTAATATTTAATTATCATTTCCTCTCCTCTCATCCCAACGCTTAATAAGTGGCTAAGCAAACCCCAAACACAGACAGTGTACATGAAGAAATTGAGCACATATATGCAGTAACTATCTCACAAAAAACAAGCATGTAATAGTGCAATGTAACTTACTATAGCAGCCCTTCGGCTCAGTGATCCCTAGTCGAGTTCCCTACCAGATAAACAGTAAAGGTATCAGCAAAAAAAAACCTCATACTTTTTTTCTCCTCCAATAAAATTGTCTATTCATCCAAAATTGTTCCCAAATAGCGCACACAATGTAGAAAACTATTGAGGATCACATGGATACTTATGAAGCTACAATAATATTTAAGGAGGAAATTCGATGACTACTAAGATGAAGTTATTGAGAGTTCCCATTATCAACAAATTCAATGACCACCATGGTTTAATCACAACTCACAGCAAAATTTTGCGGCACTTGAGAGGTACATTTTCCTTGCATGATCACCTATTCTTAAGGCAATTCTGCTGATATGAGGCATCCGAAAACAGCAATCCCCCCCCCCCCCCCAGTTGCTCCCTCCCCCTGCAGCAACTCCCCCCCTCTGGTAGCACAGCAACATGATAGGTAGGTTCTCAGCAGGGATGCACAATGGAAACCTCTGGTCACATGCCCGCACATTCTGCAAGTGCCCCCCAGTCAAACACCTTGCACATCATCCTCTCTGAGGAACAGCTCTTAGCCGTCCATGCCACGAAGCTAGAGTTGAAAGAAACAGCGATCTTTGGTCAAGTCATTGGACACTCCCATTGAATGCCCAACTGCAAGACTGGCTCCACTCCACACTGCGCATTGGCACAACGCAAATCGTGGAGGCAGCCCTCATGGGGCCAAGGGATCTTCATGGTTCGACTCACCTCTGTGGATGCAGCTCGTGAGCTAGTGGAGAGTGCACCCTATACCTCCACCAAGGGGGTCATTTACATGGTTCCTTGGTATAGCGGCTTCACAGTGGAGACATTTGCGCTCCATAACAGATTTCTCAGACATCCAATCAACTTACTTTTCCTCGGACTGGCGGTAGAGTACCGTCAGTTAGTGGAGGACTTTAGACGGCTCTTCGGCACAATTCTTCCTGCCTCCTTCGTGGATGCAGTGACAGTTGCTCGAGTCCCAAAGGTACAAGTGGCCATGAAAGACACAAAGAGTATACCAAAGTTCCTCGATATTGAGGCAGGAGGTCAATCCTTTAGCCAGCAGGTCATTGTGTCTAGGCAACCAGGGCAATGCCTCCACTGCCACGACTTTGGGCATTAGGCAGTAGATTGTACATGTTTCGGAGCCAAGGCGACTCTGCCGACAAGCCCGCAGGTGGACGTTGACGGCTTCACACGGGTCCAGAGACGACACAGAGGGAGACCATAGGGGGGGCTGCAGCCAGCTCCTCAGACGCAGTCTCGACAATAGGGAGCAAAAGGGCGAGCAACGCCCCCTCGGCAGAGCACTCCACAGCCTACCCTACCCGCCCACCCGACAAGACCGCAGTCCCCCACATCCACTACCCGCGCCACAGACCACCTCACTTGAGATAATACAACCCCCACACCCACCCCCCTATTGAGCTAAAATATGCATTACTTGCTGATTACCCTCTTAAACAGCCCCAAAACACACTAAAAATGCTCTTTTAGAGTAAAACCCTAAAACGGGGAGCAGTTCGAGAGAGTTCAATGGAAACCCTAAAACGGGGAGCGGTTCAAGAGAGTTCAATGGAAAGCCTAATTTTTAGGACGCCCTTCCACATCTATAAATAGACAAGCTGCCCCCATACAGCCATTATCCTTGTTTGCAGGTTACACCAGCCCACACACCCTCTGCTGCTATTGGCGCCCAGTTTCCAGCCTGCAGCCCGCCTCCATCTGCTATCCAGCCATCATCGACTACAACCACATTATCTTCAGCCTGTCCATTGCTGTAGGCAACACCCCTCAGCTGCTGGCGACTGCTCCAAACTGTCCCAGACTGTTGTTCAACCTGTTGTCCATCATCTCCAGGGTCAACCAGCCTGCATTTTCAGCATTGCCGGCCCTGACACTCTCAGACACTGTTTCAGCCTGCTGTTACAGCAGATTGTGCACAGTTTCTAGCCTCCGATTGGTGGTACACTGCTGCGTTTACCAATTTCCAGCCTCCAAACTGCTGCGTTTTGATGACCAGCCTGCTGCCATTCACCATTCAGCACTCCTACACTCCGACTAGTGGTCATAGACTTGGGATCCGTCTTTGATGGACGTCACACTCCGACATTGCTCTGCCCTTGAGCACACTGTACACTCTTACATTCATTTACAGCATTCATTCACTTCAGAGTTGTGTTCTCTCTCTCCCTTCTTCTGTTTGTGTTTAACTGTTTGTGTTTGAGTTTTGAGTTTTGCGTTTAGGGTTTGAGTTTTGCCCTCTACGTCTGTGTCTGTCTCTTTGTGTTTCTGTCATGGTCGTACACTCTGTGTGTCCTCAGCGCAAACCCTAGCAGTTTCCTTCACACCCCCCCCCCCATCCCATGCCCCCCCATTGACCCTTGCCCACAGCCCCCTCTCCTTCCAGGGCCAGCAGCCCCCCTCCCACACATGTGAAAAAAACTGCTAGGGTTTGCACTAAGGACACACAGAGTATACGATCACGACAGAAACACAAAGAGATATACACAGGCATAGAGGGCAAAACTCAAACCCTAAACGCAAAACTCAAAACTCAAACACAGAAACTCAAACACAAATAGAAGAAGGGAGAGAGAGAACATAACTCTGAAGTGAATGAATGCTGTAAATGAATGTAAGAGTGTACAGTGTGCTCAAGGGCAAAGCAATGTCGGAGTGTGACATCCACCGGAGACGGATCCCAAGTCTGTGACCACCAGTCGGAGTGTAGAAGTGCTGAATAGTGAATGGCAGCAGGCTGGTCACCAAAACGCAGCAGTCTGGAGGCTGGAAACTGTGCACAGGGGCTGTAAACAGCAGGCTGAAACAGTGTCTGATGTGACTGGCGATGACTAGATGATCAGATCGCAGCACATGATGATGTCCCCAGCAGCCGACATCTGCATGGATGAAGGCGCCAGCAGCAGGAGCAAACACGGATAGAGTGGCACCAGTCACGAGGGCTGGACAGCCACGTGGGAGGAGGTTGATGGCTGAAATCTACACTGGAGAGTGCGAAATCTGCACAGACGGAATAAGGCTGAATGGGGGCAGCCTGTCTATTTATAGATGTGGAAGGGCGCCCCAAAACATAGGGTTTCCACTGAACTCTCTTGAACCTTCATGTAAAAACACCTTTTTTCATACTCCTGACCTTGCATGTGGCATCTGTCACTCCCTTTAAGAAAAGGCATGGCTACTTTATAGCTTTCTGATTTGACAGAATATAGGAGACTGCTTCCAAGTATGAGCAAAAGTAATATATACTAGTTAGCCTTTCACACAGGCTGTTTAATTCAAAGCTTTTTAGGGTAGAGGATGAGAAAGGATGAGGAAATGTAAAATTTGGTATTTGTGAGATGATGGAGGTAATTATGAAGGGGCAGATGGCATGTCCTACTTGGTTTGAACCTATCTTCAGATGCCAATTCCTGCATTTAACCATTTGATATATACATTAGAATGGTAGGAGGTTGTGGAATCTTTGGAAACCTTTTTAGCACCTTGCATTTTGCATTTTTGTGTTTGTGTTTTTCCTTGTGCTTCAGTTGTGGTCATACACTTAACTGTTTTCTTTTGCAAAACCTAGCATATCTTCACATGGTCAATTCCAACATGTCACAAAGTAGACAAGCTATCCGGACCACGAATGGATGTCGATGATGAAGGAAAAGGGTAAAGAAGTATCGAGATGTGGCAATAAGATGGTAAAAGAACCCCCAGTGGAGACATCACAGGATCTGCTTAGGAGTTGTTTGCATAATGAGATACATAGAGTAATGCTACATGATGAGAATGTGCATACATCATGTACCACTTTGATAACTTGTCCAAGCACCCTTTTACAAAGATAACGATGATCTCGCATTCAAAGGGTAGGTACAATAGGGAAGATAGGCCGATGTCGAAGATAAATGCTGAAACTTGTAGAATACCAATAAACAATTACTCCCTCTCAACCATGGATGTGGATGCCAAAGGAGAAGGAAGAACCTGATGTTGGCCTTTGTGTGGTGTCGAGAACCATAAAAAAGGATGTGGATGATGATGAAGGTAGACTTGACATCCCTTAGTTGGAATGGCCAAAGGAGAAATAGCCATTTGGGTATGTAGAACATGCCCGTACTGCATCTCATTAGAAAGCTCTTGCGCTGACCAAGCGGTGTAGGCAAGCAGAATCTCAACCTTGGGAGAGGGCTTCACGCTAGTTAAGAGCAGCAAGAAGCAACTCACGGTTGCCCTATCTTCGATTGAGGTGCTGATCGGGCAGTGTCTTCTACTACATGTGAGATAGTGTGGCTTCGCAAGCTCTTGGAGGAGCTTGGCTGCCCGCAGAGAGGTCCTATTGTTCTACAGTGCAACAACGAGAGTTGCATTGCCTTTGCTAGGAACCTTGTGTTTCATGCTGGGATAGAGATCCAGTACCATTTCATTTGGAAGAAGATTCTGGATGAGATTGTTGGCCCAGTCTATTGCAAGACAGAGGACAATCTTGTAGACTTGTTTATGAAGGTGCTTCCTCAGGCTTTACTTCGATAGCACTCGAGATTCCTTAGCCTTTTGCCATGTCCAGGATCTAAGAGGGGGCGTTAGAGATTGGCATTCCTTGGATAGGTAGGTGCAGTTTCTAGCAGATGCAGCAGGCAGTCCACGTGGTAGGCAGCTGACCTCAGGAGGCGACAGGCAGGGCAGGTGACACGTGTCAAGTCGGACAACTGTGCTGCAGTCGGACTGTGCAGATTGAACAGTTTTTTGTCCAGTCGCCTGCGTTTAATGCAGCCGACCTGCATTATTGATGTATTTTTCTTGGGCTATTTATAGGCCCCAATCTCCACACTCTTTCACAGTCGCGCTCTCAGTTTTCAGGCTGCAGACCGTGGAGACTGCCCTCGAGGTTCACAAAGTGTGAGATCTTCAAGGTGGAGACATACGCTGACATTCTCTCTGCATCCGTGTACATATCTGCATCCTTATACAACATTCTTCATTGCAGATTTCTGCATTTCACTCACTCTCTCTCTCTCTCCCCTCTCTCTCTATTCACTCTTTGTGTTGGTCATACGCTTTTGCATTGCTGCACTTTGACATGGACATCCTAGTGTCAAAATAACCAGTCTCACTATTTGTATATGCATGCAAGCAAAGAGTAGCGCCTTCAGGATAGAAAAGGTCCAATGTTTGAGTGCCTTTGAGATAACAAAAGACACGTTTAATTGCTTGCCAATGTGTAGTACCAAGGTTGTGCATAAAGGGTGTTAACTGAGAGAACCCAAATTGAATGTTTGGCTGGTTATTACACAAATACAATAAACAGCCAACAGCTTGCTGATAAAGAGAAGCATAAAATGGTTCTTCTGCATCTTCAAGTGTAAACCTATGGCTTGTCTCAACAGGAGTAGAGATAGGCTTGCAGTCTTGCATTTGTTAACACTCAAGAAGTTGCCCCATGTACTTAGGCTGTTGCAAAAGAATGCTCCCCTCAAGTGTAGTAAATTGTATGCCAAGATAGTAGTGCAAGTGGCCAAGATCTATCACATCAAATGCATACTACAATTCAGCTTTTAAGGCTGAAATATATGTCTCAAGAAGTCCAGTTAACAACATGTCATCCACATAAAGAATGAGAATCAAGAGGCTATCCCAATCTTTGCGGACATAAAGTGTGCTTTCAGTGTGAATTACTAAAGCCAAGAGCAATCAAATTTGCATGTATCTTCTCATACCATGCCCTAGGTGCCTGCTTTAAACCGTAGAGGGCCTTATGCAAATGGCACACTTTGCTTTCTGACCCTCCTCATGAAGATCACCATTTAGAAAAGCAGTATTTATATCCAACTGATGCACATGCCAATCATAATGAGAAGCCAAATCAATGACACTGCGAATGGTGGTCATACGTAAAGTGGGTGCAAAAGTCTCATGATTTTCTATCCCATGCTGTTGGACATATCCTTTGGCAATAAGAGGTGCCTTGTAGCGATCAATGCTATCATTCGAATGGCGTTTCAATTTGTAAAGCCACTTAGTGCCTATATCATGCTTGACAACAGGCAAGTTGTTGGGTGTAAAGTCCCTTCGTCTTCGTGTATATAGTTCTTTCGGGTGTGAACACACCCTTATTGTACCCTAACATATAAATACATTCTTTCATTCTTTGTGTACCATCACGATCTAGTACACCTATCTCTGCGTTCACTCTCTCTAACCCTCAACTTTGTAACTTGTGCTTCAATCTCGCACTCCATTGCACACTCTCTGCCCTTCAAACTGGTATCAGAGCATAAGGTTCTGCATGCTTCCGAGACCAAGGGGCACAGCTGACAGGTTGACTTGAAGGACAAACCAGTGACGACTGGGCAATGGGGACGACGATCAGGCATCAAGCACTGAGCGTCAGGGCGACCAACGGTGACAGTTGGTGTAGGCATGGGACAAGCACTGGTTCGTGAGTAGCGGTGGCAGACGGTGCAGCGTGGACCAGGTAGGAGTTCGTGGCAAGTTCGTGGCAACCAACAAGGTGGCGAGTCCAGCTAGCGTGGACCTGGTGATAGCGACTAGGCACCAACAGGCACATGTAGCTGGACGGACACGCCACCAGTGGGCATCGACCCGTGTACGCAGTGATGACCAGGTGGTCGCGTCAGTCGAGAGAGTCAACAGACCCGATAGTTTTTTTTTAAGAAATAAAAAATTTTCCTTAATTTCTCACCTAACCCATTCTCTTTGACGGGAGTTCACGCGTGGTAGCACAGATTACAGAATTGTGCAAATTTGGCCTAGAAATTTGGGGCTTTTCCCAAATCTGATCCCGTTTGTGCTTGCCAAGTGACATTTGTGTCAGAATTTACAGATATTGTGCGCGTTTAAATTGGGGATTTCGCCAAATTAAGTGAAATTTTACTTAAGTGAAATTTCTCAACATTAGACCCATAAAATTTGGGGCTTTTGCTGTATTGGTGAAATTTTGTTCAGCTGAGTCAGATTGGTTGACATTTGTGCACATTTGGACCTAGAAATTTTGGGGCTTTTGTAAAATTTTGTGAAATTTTACTAAATTTACCCGTTTTATGCTGTTGGGAACATGTATTTATGGAATTGGGGCAGATTCGATTGTGAAATTTTGGGCCTTTTGTTGAAATTTATGGATTTTGGCAAAGTTAATGCGTGAAATGCTCTTTGGGAATATTGCTGAAGCAATCTTGTGCCATAAGCAGAGTGATTTGAGCATTTTTATCTCCTACTTGTGCCATTTTGGAGAAATTCCAGAGATTTCTTGGTGTTTTGTGTATCAGAAGTTGATACGAGCACATATGTATGCAGTACACATGTTGGGCAGCTCCCATTGAGTTGATGTATTGCTGATTATTCATGTTGCAGCAGTCTTAGTGATCATTTGCAGATCTGGGATTGTTGCAGATATATTTTTTGGTGATATTGCTGAAGTGGGAGTTACTTGGTAGTGATGTATGCATTTAATGCATGCTGAAATTGCAGTCATACTACTGAAAGTCATTTGTTCGACTGCTGTACATGTACTTGGACTGAATCTTGCTATTATTTGCTGAAAATTTGGGCTGAAATCAGCTGAATATTCTACTCATTTTTGCTGTCATATATTGCAGCATTGAATTTCTGGTGCAATGCTGAAAAATGGCTGCAAATGCTTCTAGCAGCAGTGACACTAAATCCCTCTTTCAAATCAAGAGGTTTTATAGCACTAGCTTTGACTTTTCGAAGGATAGGATCCAAGGCATTTTGTTTCTCAAGGACTGTGAAGATGCTCTCTTTGAGACTAAGCCTGCAACTATGATAGATGTGGATTGGGCTAGACTTAATAAGAAGGCCATTGCATACATTAAGATGGCAATGTATGATGATGTACTTACAGACATCAAGCGTCTTGATAGAGGTTATGCTATATGGAAAAAGCTTAAGGACACTGATGAAAATACAACTCCTGTGAATCAAGTGCATCCTATGTGTTAACTTGTGAACATGAAGTTGGATGAGTCTAAGCTTGCATCTGAGCATTTGAGTGCTTTCATAGGGGTTCTGAGTCAGTTGCAAGACTCTGGTTTGGCGGCTTTCGATGATAAATGGAAAGCTATTTTCTTATTGATGACTTTGCATGACAGCTGGGAACATTTGGTTGTGTCACTTAGCAACAACCCCGCTTTGACTTTTAATGGTGTTAGAGGTTCAATCCTTAATGAAGAAATCAGAAGAAAGTCTAGTAGTGAAAGCAGTTGCTCAACTCACCATGTAAGAGGTAGGTCTAAAAAGGGGCATAATGCAACCAAGAAAGGCAAAAGCAAAAGCAACAGCAAGAGCAAACAGCAGGATGTCACATGCTATCAATGTGAGCGTAAAGAGCATTAAAAGCCCGATTGCCGGTACTTCAAGAAAGAGCAAGAAAGAAAGAAACAGTAGGGTAAGAAAAAGAAGGATGATAAGAAAGATCATGAAAGCTCTTCCTCAAAAGAAGTTGCAAAGCCAAATGTTGCATCTAGTGTGGTCATTGAAGAGCTTCCTGACACTGAAGAGATACTTGTTGTAGCCTCATGTAATGATGGAGATATTATGGCAGTAGCAAGTGATATGCACATCACCAGAAAGGAGGTACTTGATGCCTTACTTTCAGCTCATGATGGGCTATCACAATCATGGATAATGGACAACGGTGCCGCTTTAAATGATACCCCCTCTTTGGAGTCATTTTCTGAATATACTGCAGGTTGCTTAGGCAAGGTTTACTTGGGTAATAACTATGCATGTGAGATAGAGGGTGTTGGCACCATTTACTTGGCCCTTGAAAATGGCCAAGAGCTGATTTTCCAGAATGTCTGATTTGTACCTGGCATAAAGAAAAGTCTACTATCAGTTGGGCAGCTTGACGGTAAAAGGGTATTTTACTACCTTTGGTGGTGGATCTTGGAAGGTGCATTAAATGATACCCCCTCTTTGGAGTTATTTTCTGAATATTCTGCAGGTTGCTTAGGCAAGGTTTACTTGGGTAATAACTATGCATGTGAGATAGAGGGTGTTGGCACCATTTACTTGGCCCTTGAAAATGGCCAAGAGCTGATTTTTTAGAATGTCTGATTTGTACCTGGCATAAAGAAAAGTCTACTATCAGTTGGGCAGCTTGACGGTAAAGGGTATTTTACTACCTTTGGTGGTGGATCTTGGAAGGTGCATAAGGGCTCTATGCTGATTGTTAAAGGCAGCAAAAGGGGGACTTTGTATTACTTGCATTGTAAAGCATTACCTGGCAAGTTCTTGGCTTTGGCTGAAATCCATTCACAATTGGAGATTTGGCACAAAAGACTTGGTTATATGAGCTAGAAAGGCCTTCAGGTTCTTTCCTCTTTAGGGAGGTTTGATGTAAAAGGCTCTGGTCTCAAATTTTGTAATGATTGCTTATATGGAAAACATGTGACGTCTCCTTATTACTCTGGTGTCATTAAGAAGTCTAATGCTCTTGACTTAGTACACTTTGATGTGTGCACTATGCCTGTTAATTCGTATGGGGGTGCATACTACTTTGTTACTTTCATTGATGATTTTAGTGGAAAGTCATAGGTGTTTGTACTTAAGAGCTAAAAGGAAGTGTTGGATGCTTTTAAAAAGTTTCATGCTTTTGTTACCACATAGAAAGAGCTTAAGTTGAAAGCCATAAGAACAGATAATGGGGGCGAGTATGTCTCAAATGAATTTAACAAGTTTTGTGAGATGCATGGCATTAAGAGGGAGTTGACAACCCCTTATAATCCTGCATCAAATGGCGTGGCCTTTTACAATCAGGTCATCCTGACGGTGCGGATGAAGTTACAAATGCCCATAATACAATATAAAAGAATAAGTGAATGTAATGTCTAAAAACTGTAAGCATCATCACTGTCACGATCAAGAGTGTGACTGAGTGAACAGGCATTTGTTCGGTGTGGAGGCTGCTAATGAGGAGGAAAAACTATGGGGCATGCGAGTACGTTTTGCCGCAGGTCTGGACGGCGAACTCCAGTCCGCCATGGTGGCCCTCGGCGACCATAGGGGTGATAGATGCTCTAGGTGGTACTATCAATGCATCTATCAGCCATGCTGAGAGTCGTGACTTTGTACACTGGTAGAAACGAGCTGCCTGTGCCAGGGGCTGTCAAAAGATGACGTATCAGCAAGACGGTAGGGTTTGCGGGGAGGAACATGGAGTGAACTTGGCGAACATGGAGAAGAGAAGAGAAGAGAGAAGAAACTCTGATGAATGGAATGATGAAGTTCTGAATCATCGAGTGAATGTGATACAAGGGACCAAGGGTGCGTAGCACAAGGAAGATGATGAAGATAGCCACAAACCAGGAACCGCAATGTCCTCTTGAAGGGGTGTGAGGGTAGTGGAGAGATTGGAGAGAAGAGGTGACGGACAGAATGAATCAGTCGTGAGGAATGAATGAGAGAGTGGCCTATAGATAGGCATAGTCAAGTCTAGGATGGTGCCCCTTTTTGGGGCTGCAAATCCTAAACGCAAACGCTAAACTCAAAAGTAGAAACGCAAAAACGCAAATTGCAGGTGAAGGGTTTCTCAATACCCCCTCTCAGACCCAAAAAGGGAAACAAGAGAAGTGTGAGGTGGAGATGCAATGCTATATGTTGAACAATGCTCATGCAGCAGGTTCGACTTGGATAGTGTCCCTTGTGGGGAAATTGTTCACTTGCCCAAGCGCCCTAGTACATAGATGATGAAATCATGCAATGCATAGGAGGAATGTCGGACTTTGTGTAGTGCCGAGAACCATAAGGATATGCTTGTACTCAATCTCGGGAGATGGCTCGATGTTGAGCAAGGGACAAAAATAAGAAGAAGAGGAGGAAAAAGATGTAAAGGATCCCTAATATCCAAGATTTCCACCGGAAAGGGAACCTGTAGTAAAGAACAGTAGATAGAGTGAACTGGAGAACTCGAAACTCAATCTCGGGAGAGAAGCCACTAGCTCCGTGCATCCATGCTGGAAGGAATACGAAGGCCTTGTCACCAAGTCACGGTTGAACCTCCGAGGTCCTGATCTAGGTGGTACCTGAAGATCTTGGATATCAGTAGAAGAGATGACTAGTCGAAGACAGCCACCCTAAGAAAGCAGAAGATGGGTGAAGAACTTCATGTGGAGTAGGTTCCCTCTCTGAGGTGGGAGGTGGAGGGCCCCCCCTGAAGTCGAAGTAGATGCCCCCTCCGAGGGCAAAGAAATAACATCCCCCTCTGAAGGAGATAGGGAATCCAAAAACTCATGGATCACGGACTCTGAAATGTTTGATGACGAAGGAAGTGCCGCCGGTCGTACCGAAGAGCTCCCAGAGGTAGCCTCTCGAACCTAGTAGTTGAGGGCGGGGCTTAGAATGAGCAACAGTTGCTGTCTCTCAGCGGAGCGGAGTGGGTAGCCGAAGAAGAGGAAGGAGTTGAGCAGCCACTGTCTCTCGAAGGAGCGGATTGATGAGGAGACGATAAGAAACAATCACTGTCTCTCGATGGAGCAACGTACTGCAGAGCTATAGGTCGTGGAAGCCACTGTACTTGAAAATAAGTGGGAGAAGACTGCCGTTGGCATTGCAACGATCTCCAGGATGTCGTAGCTCCAATCGATCCTCCATGTACTCGAAAGAACTTGGTAAGCATCAGATGCGTCTTATTGCCTTGAGCATAGTACTTTGATCGCCGATGCAGAACGATCTTTGTGGCCCAAAAAGAAGAGGTGGCACAAGGATTGCTTGGTGGAAGATGCATATATTCCAGGGGGTGGGGGCAAAGGTTGAAGTCGGCAAGCATCAGTGGTGTGCCCGATGATGCCACAATAGGAGCACCCAGTAGTCTGGTCATTTGTTGGTAAAGAAGCCATGGATACTAGTGTGCCTTGTTGAAGAAGGAAGAGGTCAGCCACCATGAACCACGAACCGCAATGTTCACCTCAAGGGGTGGGAGGGCAATGGAAGGGTTGGAAGTGAGCTACCAATGGGAGGAGGATGCGATCAGCAGTAAGAGGTTGCAACTAGTAGACAAAACGCAGGTGGGGAGAGAGAAAGACTAAAAACGCAGGCTACAGGAGAGAAAAACTAAAAATGTAGGCTGCAGGAGAGAGAAAGACTGAAAACGCAGGAAAAAACAACAACAGCAGTCAATATTGCTGAAATCAGCTCCGAACGGTGTGTGGTAGGCTGGAAATAGACGCTAGGCTGTTGTAGATAGCAATGGCCAGCTTGGACCGGGATGTCCTCTGCGTCCACGGTGTGGGCAACAAGCTGAAATACCTTAAATCTGCAAAAACGAGATTAGGATGTTGAACACCAGCAAACGTAGTAGTGAGAAGTTGGATATGATGCAAATGGCAGTGAGGAGAGCAAAAGACTAAAAACGCAAGAAAAAAAATAGCAGCAGCAGTTAATATGCTGAAATCAGCTCTGAACAGTATGTCATAGGCTGGAAACAGGCGCCAGATTGTTGTAGACAGCAATGGCCAGCTTGGACCGCGATGTCCTCCGTGTTTGGGGTGTGGGCAGCAAGCTGAAATACCTGAAATCTGCAAAAACGAGATTGTTTTCTGAATGGAGAGTGATCAACAACAATGTTTGTGCTGTAAAAACTGCAAACTGCAGGTGGAAGGCTGGAAACAGGGGCCAGACTATAGATAACAGCAACGGACAGCTGAGATTGCGATGTCCTCCACGAAAGGGTGTGGGCAGCAAGCTGAAAACACCTGAAAGCTGCAAAAACGAGATTTTGATGTAGCGGAAGAAGAGAAGTGGATGCTGAACCCGCCACCGGTCTTTGCCTTCACTGGAGTGGAGGATCTTTGCCGCTGTTTGAGCAGATCGAGTTCTGATACCATGTCAAAAGATGATGTACTAGTGAGATAGTAGGGTTTGGGGAAGGAACACGGATTGAACTCGGCAAACATGGAGAAGAGAAGAGAAGAGAGAAGAAACTCTGATGAATGGAATGCTGAAGTTCTGAATCATGGAGTGAATGTGATACAAGGGACCAAGGGTGTCGTAGCACAAGAAAGATGATGAAGACAGCCACGAACCACGAACCGCAAAGTCGTCCTGAAGGGGTATCAGGGTAGTGGAGAGGCTGGAGAGAAGAGGTAATGGATTGAATGAATCAGCCCTGAGGAATGAATGAGAGAGTGGCTTATAAATAGGCACAGCCAGTCTAGGATGGCACCCCTTTTTGGGGCTGCAAACCCTAAACACAAAACGCAAAAATGCAAAAACGCACATTGCGAGTGAAGGGTGAAGGGTTTCTCAACAGGGGCCACTCGATCACATCCCTCGAGGCTCTCCACTATGGAGGGGATCGAAAGATAATGCTCAAGTGTGGGACCTCGGCACCAACCCACCAGTTAATGTCCATCATGCAACCAGGCCACTGTTGTGCAAACAATGCTAGTCCTTTTTCTCCCATCCATTGGGAGGCGTGGTCCGCCACCTGACTCTTCAACTCCTCCTCTATCTGTGTCGTCGTCCAAACCCCTGAGTGAGAGGACAGAAGAAAAAAAGCGTAGTTTGGTCCATCCGGTGGTGCTAGTAGATGGACCTTGCCCCTCGTTGACTTACGAACCATGAAGATCCCCACCTCTAGAGGTAGTGGGAACTCTGCGGGCTCTGCAACTCTCAGGTAGGACCATGGGCCATTGCAGAAGAACTCCTGTGGCAACAACTGTGCCTGTCTCGGGAAAGTGTAACGGGCGGCAGGGGCAGATGAGCTGGTGGCTGTGTGGGAGAGGGAAGACTGGTGGTGCGAGGAGCATGTAGGCGTGTGTGGCTCATCACCTCCTGTGGGAGGAGGGGGGTGGGTTTGGGGGGACCACTTGAACCGGGTGTGGATTAGGGGGGGTACTCGGTAGGGGAGGTGGTGGGGGGAAAGAGGATCAAGGGATGGTGGGATGGACGGAGGTACGTGGTGTTGAGCTAAAACATGCATTACTTGTTGATTAGCCTCTTAAACAACCCGAAAACACACTAAAAAATGCTCTTTTAGAGTAAAACCCTAAAACGGGGAGCGGTCCGAGGGAGTTCAATGGAAACCCTAATTTTTGGGGCACTCTTCCACATCTATAAATAGACATGCTGCACCCATTCAGCCTTATTCCATTTGTGTAGATTTCACACTCTCCAATGCAGATTTCAGCCATCAGCCTCCTCCCACATGGCTGTCCAGCCCTTGAGACTACTGCCACTCCATCCGTGTTTACTCCTGCTGCTGGCGCCTTCATCCATGCTGACATCGGCTGCTGGTGGCATCATTATCTGTTGCAATCTGATCATCTGGTTATCGCCAGCCACATCACACTGTTTCAGCCTGCTGTTTACAGCACCTGTGCACAGTTTCTAGCCTCTCATCAGCAGTATACTACTGCTGCGTTTTTACCAGTTTCTAGCCTCCAAAATGCTGCGCGTTTTGGTGACCAGCCTACTGCCATTCACTATTCAGCACTTCTACACTTCGACTGGTGGTCACAGTGTTGGGATCCGTCTCCGGTGGACGTCGCACTTTGACATTGCTCTACCCTTGAGCACACTGTACACTCTTACATTCATTTACAACATTCATTCACTTCAGAGTTGTGTTCTCTCTCTCCCTTCTTCTATTTATGTTTGAGTTTCTGTATTTGAGTTTTGCGTTTAGGGTTTGAGTTTTGCCCTCGGTGTCTGTGTCTATCTCTTTGTGTTTCTGTTGTGGTCGTACACTTTGTGTGTCCTTAGTGCAAACCCTAGCAGTTTTCTTTACATGGTATCAAAGCTAGTGCTCTTGTAAAGAGTATCCTGCGGATATTGTGGAGAGCTAGTCTTTGTGCGAGGCACACAATACGAGTTCTAACCGAATCACAAGGTCCGAGACATCTTCTTCTCTAGTTCCTATGATGTCTTATTAGGCTTCTCCATCATTGGAGGCCCTAAGACGGCATTATGGACTTGGTGAGGAGGACGACACTCCACCTTCACCAAATTTCACTAACATGATAGAGGAGGACTTTGAGGAGTACTATCGCAAGAAGTACAGTGATGTTTACACTCCTCGTACCAGTTTTACTACCACATTTGATCAGGTTGGTGAGGCTGGCCATCTCTCCGATCGTGGAGGACATAGGCCATTCGGAACGTTTGGCGATCCATCTTCATCATCTCGGCCAGGTTCAATGTCAAGTTTGTACAATTCTTTTGTCTTGCATGAATCAAAACCCTCGCCTGTTTCTTCTTTTGAGGTATAGGATCCGGATGGCTTTGCGTATGTGAACTTCAATAGAGGGGGCTCACGAAGCAGACAAAATTTAGGTACATCTAATTTAGGTACATCTACAGCTTCTGTTTCATTTGAGCATATCACAAACACTTCACTTCCCTCCCATGCCACCCTCTTCTCTATCACACCTTGATCACCTCTCATCATCTTTCCAAAACCTTGGATTACACTCCACATCTGCATTACACACCCTATGGGTTGGATCTTCTATCTCCGCTCCTAGCACATTTTCCTTGTCCACCCCATTCTCTACCTCTTTGTACCATGGTACTTCGTTAGGGGGAATGCCACCCTTTAACATAGTGCCTCTCACCTTTCAACAAATGAGCATACCCATAACTATTGGGTTGACTGTGATGGGCATTCCCCTCACTATCCCTAGCTTCACATCTCCCATGACTACTCATGTGCAGGGGTTTCCATCCTCAACTTATGGTGCGTCTTCACACTCTCCTTGGATTACACCTACGTTGGGATTCCCATCTTTTGCTTCCGGTGTTCCCGTCCCACCTCCTTGGGTGCCTCATGTGGCTACGATACCCGTGTCTAGTCATCCCATCCCTACCTATGGATCCACCTTGCACACTACCCGCATGCCTAGTGGGCACTCTGGGGCTCGTTCCCAAGTGTACTCCACTCCCCCATGCTACCCACACTACCCTTTTTTACACTATCCATCTCGGAGCACTACTACTCCTGTTGCAACGGTCAAGAATGCCTTCACGGATAGGACACGTTTTAATGGGTCAAATTTCACCACTTAGTCTAATTTCATGCAACAAATGCTTGAGTTTCAGGGTCTTTGGAACCTCATCATTAGTCTAGAGCCTATGTTGGACCTTGGACTAGCTCACCCTGATTACATCCATCAATGGAGAGATTCACTCTCAGTTGCAGCACTTCCCGCTTACGTCAGAGCGTTGGAGTCACCTTCTCGACTGTTATGCGGCTCATGATTGTACTCGACGCATCAATCTTAACTTTGAGCTTCAAGAGTTCTCTATTAAGGAAGGGGATGATTTGAAAGTCAAGTTAATTGAATATAGGCGGTTACTTGTCGAGTTCGCCACTACTGGCTCTTCAAAGTCAGATGATGATCAGGTTACATTCTTCTTGAATAAGTTGCCCGAAAAGTACTTCAATTTCATTCAACACATCATCTCCCAACCTCGATTGCCAACCTTCTATGTTTGAGTGCCAGTTCTTGCGTTACGCGAGACTGCACGATCAAGTCGACAAGAAATTCTCATCACGGCCTTATTCAGAGCAGAGGGGGTTGGTTGCCTCTTCTTCGGGAGGGAAAACCACCAGTGGCAAGAACTCGCAAGACATGAAGGCAAGCCAATCAAAGGGTGACTCCTCTTTCTCAGATGGAACCAAAGAATCTAGACCTATCTGGCAGCAACTCCCTAAGAAAAATCGGTTTTGCACACACTGCCAGAGAACAGGCCATGTGGACGAGGAGTGTCGCTCCAAAGCCCAAGATCTTCCACCTAAAAAGCCTCAGCAGACCGCTATGACTGCACAGTCCAATGGGGCTATACCTTCCACTCCTGCTATATCTGCTCCTTCAGCACCTGCCGTTGATATTGGACGTGTGGCTCGAGTACAGTCTCAACAGCCCATCTCTTTCACTACCCTTGAGGGACTGACTGATTGGTCTGCAGGTTCTGATCCCGTTGCACTTCATGCATCTAGCTCGTCAGGTGTTTCCTTGGCAGAGCCCCGCTTCTGGACGTACGCGATGGTGGCCACCTTCTTAGACTAGCATGTCTCTAGGTCCTTTGGGATACTGTAGGTTAGTCTAGTATTCATTTTTTCCACTCTTGGAATCGGGCCCATAGGTTTCATTATCCTTAGCTTGTCCATTCTTTCGACTTCCGTTGCATTTACTCACACACATACACATTCATTGCATTTATTTTGAGTTAGGTTTTCTTTTTGTTATGTTTTGCTTTGGAGCATCTCACCACTAAACTCTATGTTTACAGATTTTGATCTCTTTTGCAAGGTTTTGTCTTTCAGTGTAGGGCTAACTTGCAGATTGCTTTGGTCCCACCTAGGCTAGAGACATGGGGATGCGCACCGTTCCTTTCATGGATTCATTATCCTAGGAGTACTTGCTCTTCTTCCGGCATGGCGGTTTCCCCTCTCGAGGCGGATCGTGCAGCGTCTCTCTCGATGCTATCATGGCAGTGACTTCTACCTTGCTTTTCTAGCGGGATGCTTCATCCACTTCATCTTCTTTCTTTCCTTATGGTTCTCGGCACCATATGAAGACCGACATTAGGCTCCTCTTTCTTCTTCGGCATCTACATCCAGATTTGGGGGGGTTCCTACCCTTCTTGGTATTGTACAGGTTTCAACACTTTGTGCTCGGCATCGGCTTTTCCCCCTTGTTGTACCTTACCCTTTGCATTGCATGATTTCATCATCTTTGTACTAGGGCGCTTGGGCAAGTGATCAAATTTTCCACGAGGGACATTGTCCAAGTGGCACCTATTGCATGAGCATTCTTCAGCATGTAGCATACTTTTTATCTCATTGTGCAGAGCACCACTTGAGCGGATCCTAAGCTGTTTCCACCGGCAGCTATTGTTACCCCACCACAATCCTCCTTTCATCACATGGATATCTCATCACCTATTTTTCCTCGTCATCAACACCTTGAGTGGATGGGTTAACTTGTACTATTTTGTGATGTGTTGGTTGTACCCTCCCTACTCCCGTCTTCAAGGTCACTATTACTCAATCGGCCGAATCCCATAAACTTTACCTCACTTATTTTTTTTAAAAAAAAGTTCCATGTAGTTCCATCCACCTTTGTAGGGCTTGGTAGGCCACTGGGCGGCCGATGTGCACCCTTTGTCCGATGCCCTGTCCTCTCTAGGGTGACTACTTGGATTCCCTTAGTAAGATAACCATCGCCTCTGTAGTCTTGGTAGGCCATTGGGCAGTCGACATGCACCCTTTGTCTGATGCCCTGGCTACTTTGGGATGGAATGCCTTGGGGTCAATAAACATCACAATTGTTGGCGTAACCTTTCAGCTCAGTTTTGGGCTTGAGAGGGGGTGTTGAGCTAAAACGTGCATTACTTGTTGATTAGCCTCTTAAACAGCCCGAAAACACACTAAAAAATGCTATTTTAGAGTAAAATCCTAAAACGGGAAGTGGATTAAGGATCCTAAAAATCTTAGGATAATATCTTGCACTAGCCACAGATTATTTTGTTTCGGCTGAAACCACTATTGTCCAATTCAGGTTAGACAAGCCTTATGGTATGACACACGCGTTCAATACTCAGAAACAGATGGAACATACAAAGTGATATTGTCCATCATTAGAGCATGTTTCAACATATTCTAGCCTCAGCTAACACCATTTGAGGTGTAATCATAGGGCTTTTAACAGTCTCAAAAGTCATTACAAACTAGCTAAGATGAAGAGCCTTGCAAACTGAGTGCTAACCTCCAGCCACACAGATTTGAGACGTGATTTCTAAATGAGCCAGTGACTTAATTAACATTTAAGAAACTTGCTGACCAAAGTTCAGAAGGCAACTTTCTCTTTTCTGAACTGGTAACTTTCATCATATCAAGAGAGTACTTTGCACAAGTTTTCTTGGCATCAAGACCTTTGAATGGATGAGCCTTTGCTGGAGTAACCTGCAGCCCCTTCAGTCCTCAAAATGCTGCATCAGATCACTGACCATGCTTCCAATTTTGTACAGCAAATACACATTAATGCAGTGATCTATCGTTTCAAGTAAATTTTTGTGTCCAAAAGTCCATTGATATAAGCATTACTAATTCCATAGACAAAAGCCTCACGTGTGACCAAAAGGTTTCTGCAGCACTGTTGTATCCAGTTGCATCACAGATTCCATTTGTAGAACAGTCTAAGAATGGATGAGCCCTTGCTGGAGTAACCTGCAGACCCTCCAGTCCTCAAGATATTGCAGCAGATAACTGACAATACTTTCGATTTTGTACAGCAAGTACATGTTTAATGCATGATCTATTGTTTCGAGCAAGTTTTTGTGTCCAAAAACCCATTAGTATAATTGTTACAGAAAAGTCTCAAGTGTGACCAAAAGGTCTCAGCAGCACTGTTGTATCAAGTTGTGTCACAGATTCCATTGGCAGAACAGTCTAATCTGTGACCAGAAGGACTCTGCAGTATCTTTAGCACACAATAAATCAAATATCATGTAAAATTATGTATCCACTGAGTGCTACTAAAACAAACCTGGCCGCCTGAAAGAAGAAGAACCGCCAACTTTCCTTCAGAAATCGCTTTCAATCCATGGTTCCACCATTTCTCTCTTTGCTCAAATGACCTTTCTTCAACTGTTGAAATGCTCGCTTCAGGGACAGGTTCTATGTTCGGAGAAGACAAACCTGTACAATTTCTCTGTACTTTAGTGATAAGTGTCGTTTCTGATTAAACATTACACTAAAAGATGGGGTATTTGTTAAAAGCTCGCATATAGACGCAATTTTAATCAAGGAAGTTTTTATGATTGTGTCACATAACACTGAAAGATGGTATTCGTCAAATGCTCACATCTAGACCCAACCTTGATCAGGAGAGTCTTTATGATTGTAATTTGTATTGCAAGGCAAAAGTAGCCAAATAAGTTGGAAAGAAAATGAAAGCAACAGTTTTATCAAACGCACATACGATGTGAATGTAGTGAAAGCTTCACGATACGGTCTATACGAGAGAGATCCAAAGCCTGCAGCCATTACAATATAGACATGGTAAGAGTCTTGATTTGTTATGATATGGTATAAAAACACACACTAGTGCCACATTATAGGAATGTTACAGAACCAGCACTGTACATAAAATAGCCACTCAGCTAGTACCCTAGAGTGACACATCTTATATAATATTATGTCAGTATAAAGTGAAAAAGAAGGAAATAGATGACATTCATCCAAGCAAGTACCTCCACAGCTGTGCATAATGTAAGTTTCCAATACAAGCATCAAGTTGTGCTTTCTCTTGACAAGATGTCTCAAAGCTGCAGACATTGTGTGGAAAGATTGGGATGTATGAAGAATGATGTAATAATCTAGCCAAACCTTCTAAAAAGGCAAGGATTCAATCTCTTTCCTTTTCATTGTTTCCTTATGTCTTCCCTGAAACATCCCCATTCAATATACTTACACTTTCAACATGTATATGCAGCTGAAACATGCAGACAGGTGCCCAGCCATGGCATGCATCAAGAATCCATAATTTCTTTGTGCAAAGTTCCAGCCCCATCACTGTGACCTTTCTTATGAGGCATCACCATCCACACGAAGGTTTGAACATTACATGCACACTTTGCCAAGGGCAGATGTGCCAATCACCAATCCGACACAAAAAATGAAAAAGACATAGAACGAATGATTGTAATGTTGAGCTCAAAACGCATTACATGCTGATTAGCTACATTAAACAACCCCAAAACATGTTTAATTAATCAAATTACCAAACTTTCATTAAAAAGAAGCACCATCCTAGAATGTGTCTGTGTCCCATAAGCCAAAACCCTAATTTGGGAGCACCCAGGTCCCAGCCCTCTATAAATAGATATGCTGCCCAGCACTCAGCCTCAATCTCGTTTTTGCAGCTTGCAAGTGCCTTCTCTCTACTATCCACACCCAATTCATGGAAGATATCGCAGTTTGAGCTGCTGCCCACTGCTTCCTATCAACAAGCGCCTACTACCTAGCCTATCTGCTGCTGTTCATATCCACCTTTCAGCTTGCTGTCCAGCCAGGTGACTGCAGTCTACACCTTCTCCAACTACCACCTATTGCCACATGGCTAGTATCCTGCATTTTGCAGCCTAAAGCCTAATTTGCATTTTGCTATTCATCTGATGCACTTTTTATGATGTACATGCTTTTAGTATGTCTCAAACCCTCACATTCCTTGAACATATATGCAAAAATTGCAATTAGTATGAACCAACTTAAGTAAGCTATTGAGATTTTGTACATGCATAGACTCTAAGGGTTCCATATTTTCGACCCCTCTTTGGCAATATAACCATAGTTGTCTTTGTAAGTCGTATGGTTCTAATCATACCATACAATCAGCACTATACCCTACAATCAGTATTGTGTCGTACGGATTCATGGGGCCACTTTTGCCACCACGTCTGCGTGTCCTCCCACGTTCTGTTGCCTTTAATTTGGTGCATTCTGCCTGCGTGGGACTTTTTTGGTGGGGGGGGGGGGGGGGGGGGGGCGGGGGGGAGAAGCCTTGGATACCTCATCTCACCCCCCTTTTCCAGCTATGCACCTCCCCCCAAGCCCTCCTTGGATTCCATCCAGTTGGCAGCCCTCTTTGATTGTTTGAACTTTGACCCTTGTCTCATCTACAAAAGGTGCTACACTCCTCCATGATTCCACACCAATTCAGCAAGCATTTACTATTCTCTTCTTCCTCTCTTGGATCTTGAATGGACTTGTGATTTCTCATTCTCATCTCCCATCCCCTCTTTCCCACACCCTATCAAAGAATTTGCCATCCTCAAATCTCATCTCCCATTCCCTCTATCCTGCACCCTATCAAAGCATTTGCCATTCTCATCTCCCATCCCCTCTCTCACTCTTACTCTTTCAACTTTACCCCAACCCTCGGGCCTCTCCCTCTCTTTCAACTTTCAACTTTCAAGCGTCAAGACTCAAGCATCTCTCTCTCTCTCTCTCTCTCTCTCTCTCTCTCTCTCTCTCTCTCTATGCCTCTTCATCCATCATCAGCACCATCATCCATGACTCGTGAGAAGCACGAGGCCTTCAATTTGCACGCGATCCATGTGGAGAGGGACACAAAGAAGTCCAACTCCCACCATTGGACATGCAAGTATTGTGGGAAGCACTATACAAATGGTGCAAATCAGTTTCTCCAACATCTTTCCAAGACAGGGGGGCAAGTTGCTCCATGCAAGGAGATCTTTCAAAACATCGCGGAGAAGATTCTCTCCAAGATGAGATGGGGATCCACAAGAGGAGGAGGAAGTGGCTTATCAGCACCAACTCCTATGCCTACTAACAAGGAAGCATCGAATGTGGGCGTATCTTCAACCGATGCGAGAGAGGCCTCTATCATTGGTGTTGGGGGCTCCATATCCGGCTCCGGTTAAAGACAAAGAGTGAAGGCTCATGCGATGCCAAAGAGACAATCCTCTCTCTCTCAAGCTCCCAGTCATGTGCATGGATCAATTGCCTTTCTTAGAGAAAGGCAACGCCTTGCGGACATTGAAATTGCACGCACGGTGATTGAGTGCAATCTTGCATTCAATGTCCTAAAGCAAGAGCAATGGAAAAAGATGGTAAAAGCCATTGTGGATCCATGTGAAGGATGGACTGGTGTCACATACAACGATATGAGGATGAAAAAGATTAATGAAGAAAAGGAGAGGATTGATAGAGCCCTTTATCCTATTCAGGCTGCATACATAAAATATGATTGCTCCATTCTCACTGACAGATGGAGTGATCGTAAGAAGCGGGGTATCATCAACATACTTGTCTCATGTCCACTTAGCACTTACTTTTTGCAGACCATAGATACTGGCAAGAGGGTGAGAAAAACGACGAGCGCTTTCATCTACCGCTACATTCGGCAAGCTATCATTGAGGTATACACTTGTCATTGCCTTTTAAATTTGTTTCATTTTCTTTCATTATTATAATTGATTTATGCATAACTATCTATCTCCCTATTCTAATTTCTAAATTCTCTCTAATATCTATCTTGATTCTCTCTTTCCCCCTCGGCCCCAACCCCATCTCTCTTTATTTTTGAATCTTGAAAGTTGAATCTTGAAAGGCTCAACTCTCAAGTCTCTCTTTCTCTCTCTAACCTCCAAGTATTGTTGGTATACTTACTTGTAATTAGTAAATTGTGGTTGTAGGTGGGCCCCTTGAATGTGATGCAAGTTGTTACCAACAATACATTGAATTGTCAACACATGGGCCGTTTGCTTAAGCCCAATTTCCCACAATTGTGTGGACTCCATGTGCAAGTCATTGTTTGGACTTGCTCATGGAGGACATTGGGAAGCTCAAGTGGCTGAAGAGGATGCTCCACAAAGCTACATCAGTTGTCACCTTCTTCAGGGTAAAGGTAATGGTGCTTGCGATGTATTGTGAGCATAGCACATTGGAGTTAAAGAAGCCTTCTTCAACTTGCTTTGCTTACATGTGGTTATTGCTGGAGCGCCTTTAAGAGGTGCAGTCTGCCTTGCACTAGACAGTGGTATTTACTCTATGGAATGAGTGGAATGAGCATGAGACAGAGGAGGCCAAAGCCATGCAGCACTTGTGTTGTAATGAGCAGTTTTGGCAAAAACTCTGTGCCATTGTCACTATCGTGGCTCTCTTTTATAGGGTGTTACGTATGAGTGATTGCGAGGGGTCCACCATGGGCCTTCTCGGTCACTTCTTTAGAGTGGCATTGGTGGAGCTACGCGCTTGTACAATGATCACAAAGACATTGCGTGCACATGTTTTAGAGATAGCAGAGAGGAGATGGGCATGGATGCATAAGCTCCGGCCCCATCCATGGTTTTGCCGCATTGGTACATCCCGTCAACAAGTCGCCGGCGGTCATGGATGATAGAGAGTTCCGTTCTGACCAGCTTGCTTATTTGACTCGTATAGCCCCTATGGATGACCACAATGCAATGATAGAGCAGCTAGGATGCTATGCAAATCAGAGAGAGCATGTGGCTTTTACTTCGCCCACTTGTTGGAGAGGAGAGTCACTTGTGAAGCCATTATTTTGGTGGCAAAACTTTGGATACACATTGGAGAGCCTTCAGCCCTTAGCCATGAGGGTCCTTGCCTAGGATTGCTCTTCAGATGCATGTGAGAGAAACTTGAGTGCCTATTTTTCCATTCACAAAGATTCGCAATCGGCTTAGCACACGACAGTTAGAGCGGCAAGTCTCTTGTCGCACTAACTTACGCATGATGAGGGATATGATAAGCATGGGTAGTCCGAAGCAGGTTAAGTTTAAACACTTAACCATAAAATTTAAAATTTGTTGTTTTAAACTTTGAACTTTAAAGTTTATACTTTACAATTTAGACTTTAGCATTTACAATCTTACATCCATTGTCTAGGTGAATGTTGACAAATTCAAGTTGACGGGCGATACTCTTCCGAGTGTACATCAGGAGGTGGACGAGAAGGAGGAGATTTTTGCAGAGCTCTATAGAGAGCTTATAGCAGCAGATACTCGTGACACTCGCAATCAGCGTGCTCGTGGGCAAGGAGTTCGAGTAGGTGGTAGCAAGGGCATGGTCATTCGACACCCTCCAACATCGAGGAGAGGTGATTCGAGTGGCTTACAGACATATATAAGGCGGGGATCTAGTAGCTCACTCTCGTGCCTCATGATGACATCCCCCTCTTGCCTACACAGCCGCCACCTAGGGAGCCATCATTTGATGATGATGGTAACCTCATCAGTGAGGATGAGTATGAGTGTGCCTCATCATCCAATGTCGAGGAGTCATCTTTAGACTCTCTTGATGAGCACTCAGATGGTTCTAATGATGATGATAATGATAGTGATGCCTCATCATAGATTCATAGGTCTCTCTTTTGTATCTACTATCATTGTATCCATATGCATGGATGCCACTATGACACACTAGAGTCTAGATTGTACTCTATAGTTATATCGCATGTTTTGTGCAGCCCATGCGACTACGATGGTCACCCTCATGTATTCATCTTATTTCGTAATGAGATTGCTATTTCCACTTTAAACATGTTTTCTATCATTTAATGATTTATGGTTTTTTTTTAAAATCATGTTAAATTTTTATCATACTAATATCGTAACGTACCTTATAAAATCATAAGGTACCATTTAGTACCATATTTAATCGTAACATACCTTTCGTACCTAACAACAATGAGTATAACTACAACCACCTACATCAAGTCAATTGCAATTAATGCAATCAACTACAAGTTGGCCACTTTTGGGGGCAGCTACTATAGATAGCAGCCCTCCTCTTCAGCCCACACATTCTTGTTTGTGCAGCCAGCATTCTCTCCATTCAGCCTGCCATCTTCTCTATCATCAGTCTAATCCAGTGCCCTCATTGACGCCTTGAGCTGTGTGCAAGGACTGATCAGCCCACTATGTATTCAACTTTCGTTTTTTGATGAGTGTGATTTTTTCCTTTTCTTCTTTGTGCTCATCTCAATCTCCCTCTTCCCTTCTCTCTCTGTGTTCATGGTTCTTGTCTGTATTGCACTCTCACAAAGAACTCCAAATGTTTTAGACTCTTGAGAGAAAATAGAAACAAAGTCTTGACACAAGATTTGATACGCATGCATCCTCAAGACACTTCATCAGGCTCCCTACCCACCAAGATAAAGCACTATAGAAATCATTCACTTACTTACAAATAACGGGTCAATCAAACAACCAAGCTACATGGATGTATAAATATTCCACATTATGGAGGTTGCTATTGGCCAAATCAAAGTATCATTAAAAGCCCTCAAGATTGAGGCAAGTGGAGCAATGCAGGTGGCCAAGGAGGACAGGATGTGCAAGTTGTACCATGTGGAGGTAGAGTCAAAGGAGAGTCAATAACAGCATAACACAAGATCAAAGAGCATAGAGGTGAAACACAAAACACATGAAAATATAAAGAACAAATAACCGCCACCAAATTGGATCCACTAGTTGTGCAACTAAAGCGAGTACAACAAACATCACCACAATAGGAGGAAGCAAGAACATAGCACCCTCACTCAGTATGCAAGAGAGAGTAGGGGGCTCGTGCCTAACGACAATCGCAATGGAATGCAAAAGTGATCCCACAAAGGGGAGGAAGGCAGAACCCAAGTATGACCACTCCCCTTGAGAAAGAGACCAATGACCTTGACTCAACCGATACCACAAAGAAGGGAGGGCACATGCATATAGGCACAATCCAAGTATAAACATCCCATGAGAGCAATGCATCTAGTGTGGTCATTGAAGAGCTTCCTGACACTGAAGAGATACTTGTTGTGGCCTCATGTAATGATGCAGATATTATGGCAACAACAAGTGATATGCACATCACCAGAAAGGAGGTAATTGATGCCTTACTTTCAGCTCATGATGGGCTGTCACAATCATGGATAGTGGACAGCGGTGCCGCTTTTAATGATACCCCCTCTTTGGAGTCATTTTCTGAATATACTGCACGTTGCCTAGCCAAGGTTTACTTGGGTAATAACTATGCATGTGAGATAGAGGGTGTTGGCACCATTTACTTGGCCCTTGAAAATGGCCAAGAGCTGATTTTCCAGAATGTCTGATTTGTACCTGGCATAAAGAAAAGTCTACTATCAGTTGGGTAGCTTGACGGTAAAGGGTATTTTACTACCTTTGGTGGTGGATCTTGGAAGGTGCATAAGGGCTCTATGATGATTGTTAAAGGCAGCAAAAGGGGGACTTTAAATTACTTGCATTGTAAAGCATTACCTGGCAAGTTCTTGGCTGTGGCTGAAGTCCATTCACAAATGGAGCTTTGGCACAAAAGACTTGGTCATATGAGCCAGAAAGGTCTTAAGTTCTCTCCTCTTTAGGGAGATTTGATGTAAAAGGCTCTGGTCTCAAATTTTGTCATGATTGCTTATATGGAAAACATGTGAAGTCTCCTTATTACTCTAGTGTCGTTAAGAAGTCTAATGCTCTTGCCTTAGTACACTCTGATGTGTGCACTATGCCTATTAATTCGTATGGGGATGCACACTACTTTGTTACTTTCATTGATGATTTCAATGGAAAGTCATGGGTGTTTGTACTTAAGAGCTAAAAGAAAGTGTTGGATGCTTTTAAAAAACTCCATGCTTTTGTTACCACATAGAAAGGGCTTAAGTTGAAAGCCATAAGAACAGATAATGGGGGTGAGTATGTCTCAAATGAATTTAACAAGTTTTGTGAGATGCATGGCATTAAGAGGAAGTTGGCAGCCCCTTATAATCCTGCATCAAATGGCGTGGCTGAAAGACAGTCATGATTGCCATCCTGGGCTGCACCATGTGACAATCAACATGAGCTGAATTATTCATCAATTCAGTTTTTTTTTAAAGTTCACTGCAACATTGTGAGGAGGAGTCCTAGGTGGCGGACAGATTCCTGAGATCAAAGGAAGGGAATAGCAACTCTTCTTTGCTGAAGGAAGACGATTGCTTAAATCAACGCCAATTTTGTTTTATCGGGAACGTGAGAGCTAAGATTACTGCGAAGTATCAACTACTTCAAAAAGCAGATGGCGCTCTGCTTGCCGCTCTGTCTATCCAACAGATAACGACCACACCGCAGTCAACAAACCCCACATCAATGTTTTCCCCCATTGCAAGCCACGTCATTGCTGACCTGTAATGGATTGGATTATTCAGTATGACCTCCAGATGACTCAAAGGAATATATTCACAGAGTGGGTCGTACTGCTAGAGGTGAAGGTGCCGACAATCGCACACATCGTGAGAGAGTCAGATGCATGTTGTCCACAACTAATCTCCCGCAACAGTTTTGGTGAGAGGCTCTTAAAATTGCAGTTCATGTATACAATCGCTCTCCCAATCGTGCATTGGAAAATGGCATTCCTGAAGAGGTTTGTTGTGGCAAACTTGCTTTATATGACCATTTGTGTGTCTTTGATTATGATCTCTTTGTGCGTGTACCTATAGAACAGAGGACCAAACTAGACATGAAATCCATCAAGGGCATCTTCATGGGATATAGAGATGAGGGAGAGATGGGTTATAGAGTTTGACTTCCTCAGGGCAGGAAGATAGTACGCAGCCTAGACGTAGTATTTAATGAAGCAAAGTTGCTGAAAAATGCTACACATGGTGATCTTGACAAAACAAAGGTCAAATTTCAGCATGAACAGCCAGCCATTCAATAGCCATTAGCTGAAAGTTCTGTCCCTTTTGATGCTGAAAATGAGCAGCAACCTATTGTGCTACAGCAAGAAGATCATGGACAGCAAATAGATGCACAGGATAAAATAGGACAGCAAGAAGAACATGCTGAAAACAGGTTACAGCAGCAAGAAAATGCTGAAAATCAGCCACCTGGTGATGGTGTGCACATTCCTCAAGATGTAGGCCCACTGCCTAATAATACAAATCATTGGGTAAGAAGGTCCACATGTCAGAAGGCAGCCACAGAGGTTTCAGCCATCTTTGGATTGCATTTTGTTGCCTGATGAGGGTAAGCCTCTGACATTCAAAGAGGCACAGTCATGTGAAAACAAGAGAAAGTGGAAGCTTGCTATGCAGTAAGAGATGAAATCTCTATATGCAAATAACACATGGGAGCTTATACCTTTGCCCAAGGATAGAAAAGCTAATAAATGGGTTTACAAAGTGAAATGTATTGATGGCAAGCCCAAGTACAAGGCACGATTGGTTCCTAAGGGCTATACACAGAAGGAGGGCATAGACTTCCAAGAGGTCTTTTCACCAATGGTGAAGATGACTACGCTCCGTGTTTTGTTTGTTCTCACTCCATTCTTGGATTTAGAGTTGGATCAGATGGATGTGAAGACTGCTTTTCTTCTTGGTGACTTGGATGAAGAGTTGTACATGAAGCAGCCAAAGGGATTTGCCATTCCAGGAAAAGAGCATTTGGTTTGTAAACTGAAACACAGCTTATATGGGCTGAAACAAGCCCCTAGACAATGGTACAAAAAATTTGATACCTTTATGCTCAGCCATGGATTTAAATGCAGTCATGCAAATCACTACTTATACACTAAAAAGGCTGATGATGGAAGCCTTATTGCGTTAGTTTTATATGTGGATAACATGCTGATTGTAGGACAACATAAGAGTACTTTGAATGCTCTTAAAAGGCAGCTGAGTTTAGCCTTCTCCATGAAAGGTTTGGGGACAGCTGAACACATTTTGGGCATGCACATTAAAAGAGACAGAGGGCAACATTTATTATTTCTCTCACAAAACAAGTACATCAGCAAAGTACTTAACAAGTTTAATATGGCTGATGCTAAGCCTCTTGGTGTGCCTTTACCGCCACACACAAAGCTTAGCAAAGTTGATTGCCCTAAGGATGATGCAACTGCTAGTGCCATGAAGGGTATGTTAAGAAACCCTTCCCCTGCAGTTTACATTTTTGCGTTTCTGCGTTTTGGGTTTCGGGTTTGTGTATGCAGCGACAAAAAGGGGCGCCATCCTAGACTGACTATGCCTATTTATAAGACACTCTCTCATTCATTCTTCACGGTTGATTCATTCAATCCATCACCTCTTCTTTCCAGCCTCTCCACTACCCTCACACCCCTTCAAGAGGGCATTGCGGTTCATGGTTCGTGCCTGTCTTCATCATCTTCCATGTGCTACGGCACCCTTGTTCCCTTATATCACATTCACTCCATGATTTAGGTCTTCATCATTCCATTCATCAGAGTTTCGTCTCTCTTCCCTTCTCTTCTTCATGTTTGCCAAGTTCGCTCCTGGTCCTCCCTGCAAACCCTACTGTCTCACTGGTACATCATCTTTTGACATGGTATCAGAGCTGGATCTACTCACCTAGCAGCGAAGATCCTCCACTCCAACGAAGGCAAAGACCAGTGGCGGGTTCGGCATCCACTTCTTTTTCCATTGCATCAACACTTTTTTGGAGGTTGTTCTAGGCTGCCTTTGTAGCCTGCAGCTCAGCCAAACCAGCCCAAGGCTCAGCCCAGCTTGCGTTTGCAGCTGGCTAACCTCCGCTTGCTCCTGGGTGCTTCCCGGCTTCTTCTTCCGAGCCCCAGATACCTTATTCAACACGACCGGTGGCACTTCCTTCGTCATTAGATGCTTCACATTCCGTGAGCCATGAGTGGTTGGATTCCCTTTCTCTCTCAGACTAGGATTTAGAGGGGGATTTTCTTACTTCGCCCTCAGAGGGGGCTTTTGGTTCTTCTTCAACTTCAAAGAGGGACTGCTACTTCTACTCCTTCCAATTTAGAGAGGGACCCTATGTGCCATGAAGTTCTTCACACACCACCACCTCTTACTTTCGAGGAGTGGCTCTCCCTTGAGCAATCATTTCCTCTACTCATATCCAGGATCTAGAGGATCTACCTAGATTAGGGCCCTTGGATCTTCAGCAACGACTTGGTGATTAGGCCTTTGTATTCCTTCCAGCATGGAGTCACCGAGCTAGTGGCTTCTCTCCCGAGGTTGAGTTTCAAGTTCTACAGCTCATCATGTCTCCTGATTATCTTCAAAGGTCTCCTTTGTCAGCATGGAGCCAACTCCTGAGATCGAGTACGGGCATATCCTTATGGTTCTCGGCACCACACAAAGTCCGACATTCCTCCTATGCATTGCATGTTTTCATCATCTTTGTACTAGGGCACTTAGACAAGTGAACAATTTTCCCACGAAGGACACTTTGCAAGTGGTACCTGTTGCATCAACATTCTTCCGCATGTAGCATTGCATCTCCACCTCACTCTTCTCTTGTTCCCCTTTTTGGGCCTAAGAGGGGGTGTTGAGAAACCCTTTACTCCTAGTTTGCGTTTTTGCGTTTCTGCGTTTTGCGGTTACGGTTTACAGCCCCAAAAAGGGGCGCCATCCTAGACTGATTGTGCCTATTTATAGACAACTATTAATATTTAATTATGAAAAATGCTGAAAAAACCATTTGGGAAGGCTACCACTTGTGAAAAATGCCTATGCAAGACTGAAAAACGTCTTTAGAGATTGGAGAGAGGCATTTCTATAAATTCAGCCTGCAAGAGAGAGGGAGGGGAGACTGTTGGTCTGATTTGCAGCCATTGGAGGACCTTCTGAGGCAGTCAGGGGCAAAAGAAGACCAATCAACAGCAGGAGACAGCATCTACAGGTTGTTGAGGCACGGCAACAACAGTAAATGACTGATTTTCTTTAGTTCTTTGCATCTACATGCTGTTGTGGCAAGGCAATAGCAGCACTTCACTGATTTTCAGTCATTCTTCGCGACAAAACTCTGAATTTTCTCTCTCTACAATTTTCCCTCTCGTCTCCCAGCCATTTCACAGCCTTGCTCCGAAGATCTCAGCATTTGGACCCTTGGAGGCTGAGATATTGCAAATTTCTCTTTGCTATAAACCCTAACAGCAGCTTTGGGAAGCATGCCAAGAATTGGAAGCTCCAAGACTTGGATTCAACAAGACTAAAGGTAAATTTCAGCTGAATTCAGGTGGAGGACTAGCCAGCCATTAAATTTGGGACATTTCCATCATCTATAAAGTGGGTGAAGGTCATTTGAGTGGCCGAATCAAGGGGCAAAATAGATTGAAGACTTGCTGGTCACTTTGGACAGCAAGGGGAGTTACGCCAATTTTGGGGCCAATCGAGTGTGCACCTGGGGGGGTCCACTAGGGTTTACCGTATGGTACCACGTGAGTGTAAGGGAGGGGAGTTATTTAAGGGAAGAAAGGTACATTTTATAAGGTAAGGTCCGATAAATAGGGGGTAAATAAGGGTTATTTTCATATATTTCTTGCACGCAGGTGACGTCTCCTTATTACTACTAGTGAATCCCCCGTGGGTGTGCATTGTCCAAGATCAGTAGGTAAATTTGTATTTTCAGATTTGCATTTATTGTTTGCTGTTGTAATTAAGTTGTAATCAAGGATTTACCACCCTATCCGAGGAGGAAGGCTGGTTTCACCGTGCAAAGTTCCACTAGCAAAGCTCTTTTTTCGATTATTGAGACTCGAAAGAAAGTTCCCCTTATCTTGCATACATAGGACAAGAGTTTTCACGCTAATAGGTATGTGGAAAATATGGATGTTGGCTATCAAAAGGTCAAAGAAGCACTTAGAGGTTACAAGAGAAGCAAAAAAAAGCACTAATTGCTATAGACGTGCATTAGAATTTACAAAGGGCAAATCGATAGCTGCATTTTAGAAAGGCTAAGCTGAAAAAGATGAAAAGCAAAGAACATTTGTATCCAACGTGCATTATTATAGGCCCTTCCAAGCATTGGAAAAGATTGTTGATGTGGCATATAGGCTAAAATTGCCTCCACATTGAAGGATACATAACACTTTTCATACGAGCTTGTTGGTGCAATCTTTTCATGGTGATGTACCTAAGGATATGTTTGCTAAAATTCAGCCAAAGGTTGAGGATGTAGATAAGATTCTAGCACCCAAGAAAATTTGGCACATAAGGAAAGGAACTTTTGAGGTAAACGTTCCAAGAGGTACTTGGTGAAGTTTCAAAATCGCTCCTCAATGGATGCCAATTGGATGAAAGAGGGTAACTTGGCAAACTATTCTCAGTTGTTGCAGCTTTACCCAAAGGCATTTCAGCTAGAGCTGACTTCAATTCAGGCTCTTTTAAGTTTAACAAAGTAGGAGGTCCAAAGCATTACCTTATACTCGAGGGGAAGGTGGCACATCCGCTCTTCTAGCGATGGACAACTCATATATATAGTAGATCTTGAATGTATTCAGCATGCATCCAAGGTACTCTTTGTTGACAATACATTTGCCATAAGGTCACTATTTAGTGTATTAGTCATTATAGTTGCTATGAAGATGAGTATTATTTTCACTGCAACTCTAAAACTATACATTTAAATCAAATAATGATTATCAGAGATTAATTATCAATCATTGGTTTTCATTGGATGATTATCGGTTATCAATGGTATTCACATGGTTTTTATGGACAGTAGAGTGTTATTGGATGCCATTGATAGTTCAGTCATGGTTTATGCTCAGTTTATGCTTTATTATGGTTGCTTGGTCAAACCACTTTGTGGTTTGGAGTTCCATGTGGTTCTAAAAGCAATTATGGTTCATTTTTTGTCAGCTATGACTTAGTTACATTGGCTAGAAATTTCAGCATCTATTTGGCAGTAGCATAGTATGAATAGCAGCACTAACATTCTTTGACTATGATATCTTGCTTTTGTCACATTGCACTACAATTGGGGACAACTACAACGATTTCAAAGGAAGGTTTGTCACAAAGACATTTATTTTTAATGCTTAGCTTTGGCATTATTAAATTGTGCATATGTGAGGTACACGTGAAGTGCAAGCCAATTAAGCCATGTTGATGACCTAAGGACCCCAAGTGAGTAATGGGTGACACTAGCAAAAGGTATAAATTTATCCTAGTGTTTGTTTGGGTCTAGGCAATTAATTAGGCGCTTAAAATGTCCAATGGTGACATTGAGGAACTAAGCATTAATTAATTAATTGATGCTAGTCCAAGGCCAATTAATGTGGGGGCAATTAAATGTCCAATGGGGATTAGCACATTAATTGTGGAACTAGCCAATCCTTGGGCAGGTACAAAGTAATAATTAATTCATTTTGAGAAATTAAATTCTATAAGTTGATTAATTAATGCTTAAAATTAAATTAGAAGGCTACCAAGTGGCAAAACAAGTTGCCATTTATTAAATTACCCATGCAAACTGGGAGGACTATTTGGCACCTGGCTAATGATCATTCCAACCATTCAAAGGCTTGTGGAGTCTGAGAGAGAGAGAGAGAGGGAGAATGCTGCTACAGCAGGCACCAACAGTTCTAAAGAAATTCCAGCCAGCCAAAGAGGCTTCCAAGGCAGGCGACAACTCCTAAAGGGTGCTAGCAAGCAATACTTCCTAGACCATGCAACAACATCAAACGCCTCTAGACTGCCAAGCAACTACATTTAATGCAGGTTTACAGCACGTGACTTGAATTTCTGGCGACAAAAACTGGAATTTTCTCTCCCAACAGCTTCCGTTCTCATTCCTGCACAATTCTGTTAGACACTGTCATCCCCTAGACAGGCATTTTCCTCAGTTAGGCTGTGTACATATGTATTTTCCAGCCAGGCAGCCATTTGAAAGTGTTACAGTGTGCGGAGCAGGTTGACGGCTGTGTCAGGGTCAGATCAGGTGCAGATGTCACGTCAGCAGCCATGTCATCGCTGCCAGGTCACATGCCACGTGGCAGTCTGCAGTCAGACAGGTACAGGTTGGACAGTTCTGCATCAGTCGGCTGCATTTAATGCAGCCAACCTGGTCATTATTTGGCATTTCTTTTCTGCTATATATAGCAGCTCTCCAGCTCATTGTTCTACACTTGGGCGATTGCAGATTTCAGGGCTGAGATCAGGCAGATTGCAGCTACTTCGTGGTGTTCAGTAGGTGGCATCATCGAGGTGGAGATACGCAGACATACGCATTGCGCCCGTGTACATATCTGCTTTCCTTTGTATTCAGCATACTTCATACAGCAGATCTTGTTCTTCTGTGTGTGTGTGTGTGTGTGTGTGTGTGTTCACTCTACTCTCTCAGTCTTGGTCCCACGCTTCCGCATCGCTGCACTCTGACATGGTATTAGAGCATTGAGGACGGACTGACTGAGTGAAGAACCTACCTGAAGAGGAGATTTCAGCGCGACACAAGACTGTGTTACCAACGTTCGAGGGTGAGCAGGAGAGCTGCGCATCCGAACAAGGCTGAGGTGAGCGTGGGCACGCAGGAAAAGAGCACAGTTGGTGAATTTACTACTGTTTGTTACTGTTTGAAGAGGTGGAAGGCTGTGTTTTTGGCCTTCAAGTGCAGATTTTACCTTTTCATCTCCTCCGGCGGCTAAAGAAGGTTCGGGAAGCGGAGAAAAGAGCCCTAGCGAGCTATGTTTTCATAGTCAGAGGGGGCTTGTTTTGCATTTGTGCAGCCATTGCAAGTGAAGATGTCTACAGAGACTAACGTGGAGTTCCAAGCAATCATGGGCCGAAAGATGCCCGTCTTACCGGCTCTTCCAACAAATCAAAAGCTCGATGGCGACAATTACCACATCTGAAGGAAGCGTGGAACCAATACTTCCAAGGTGTTGCATGTGCAAGGTTTAGGGTATCATTTGCTTTCGGTACATAAGATTTCTTCTCTTGGTCTTTTGGTGGAGTTTGACAGTGATGCTATTCGAGTCCTTGATTGTGGATCGAGGAAGGTTCTCTCTTTAGGGTATGAGGAGAATGGCATCTACAAATTGCAGTCTTCTCTTGCTCTTACCTCTCTTCTTCTTACCTCTCAGACACAGTCCGAGCTATGGAATGCTTGGTTTAGCCACCTGAACTATGAGTATCTTCGAAAGGCGTCGCAAGGATCGCTTGTTCGAGGTTTGCCGTGGACAAAGTGGTAAGGCAGCTGGCATGTGTCTCCTGCATTCGTGGGAAGCAACATAGGGATGCAATTCCCAACAAAGCTTCGAGGCAGTCTACTTCACCTATGGAGCTTGTATCTACGGATCTTTATGGCCCTATGCGAAACGAGTCCTTAAAGGAGAGCTCGTACTTCATGTTGATCGTAGATGACTATAGTAGGATGACGTGGATCTATTTCTTGGCGCTGAAGTCGGAGACTTTCTCCCACTTCAAGGATTGGCTTCTCTTCGAGGAGAACTGATCGCCCGAAGATTGAAGACCTTGCAATCAGACAAGGGTAGTGAATTTGTTTCTAATGAGTTTGCTTGTTTTTGTGCAAATAGAGGCATTCACCAGGAGTTTGCTAATACCAACACTCCTCAAGAAAATGGCATCTTGGAACGGAAGAACCGAAGTGTGATCGAGATGGCATGCACCATGATGGAGCATCGACAGACACCTCAGTTTCTGTGGGCCAAGGCAGTGGGAGATAAGCACTTATGTAATGTCACCCAAAATGATCTCTGCAATAAAAAAACAAGGGTTAAAACTAACATCATGCTGTGTTGAAAGATAGTAGTAAAAAAAAACCAAACTCAAAGAGAGATTAACACCTTTGCCTCTTGCTCCAAATAAACTCTGCAAGAAAACAACAATTAGAACCAACATCAAATTCTATTAAAAATACAACATAAAATAGAAACAACACATAGAGAGAGGAGGGGAAGGAGTCCACATCCTCAATCACTCTCCCACTTCGGCCGTTGACAGGATAACACCTTTTCACGCCTACTTTGGGACTAAGCCTAATGTCTCTTATTTCAGGATCTTTGGGTGTGACGCCTATGTGCACATCCCGAAGATGCAGCGTGACAAATTTGAAGCGGCTTCCCGACGAAAGGTATGTGTTGGCTACAGCTCCAAGTCCCAAGGTTATCATTTGTATGATCCCGTGAAGCGGGATGTCTACACGAGCCGAGATGTGCGGTTTGTGGAAGTTCCAGCCACAGAGAGGGGTGAGGAGCACCCCGTACTTGGAGATCCAAGGGAGAGTTGGGCTCCCAAGACAATTCCTTTGGAGCCAGAGCCTCTTATTGGAGATTCTTCTTCTGATACAGAGTCTTCTCTTCCACCGGCCACCCTAGTGGAGCTTCCGCCGATGGATGTACCCGAGTCTTCAATAGATAGAGAGCAACGAGGAGAGATCTGGCCTCCTCCTCATTTGGCCCATGACACACTCCGAGATTCAGGGATTGAGGGGGTCCTTGAGAAGTGGGAACCATAGGATGGACCACGGAGGTCACGGAGGCACTAAGTATATTCTACGGAGCTTGTTTGCTCTAACTATTGTTTGATGTCCCATGTTATACACGATCGAGAGCCCACCTCCATGAAGGAGGCTTTACAGTCAGCACCTTGGAAGACAGCAATGGAAGCCGAGTTGGAGGCTATAAGGAGGAATGGCACTTGGTACCTTGTGTCTCGTCCCTCTCATAAAAAGGTGATCGGTGTCAAGTGGGTCTTCAAGACCAAGTATCATAGTGATAGCTCTTTGGACAAGCACAAGGCTCACCTTGTCGCTAAAGGTTTTGCACATTGCTTGGGTGTTGATTTCCATGATACTTTTGCCCCTATTGCTCGCATGGCAAATATTCGTATTGTTCTTGCCTTGGCCAGTCATAAGAGATAGCTTGTCTTTCAATTGGATGTGAAGTCAACTTTCTTGAATGGTGATTTGAAGGAGGAGATCTATGTCAAGCAACCTCCTGGCTTTGGTTCCTCAGATGGGAAGGTTTTCAGGTCGAAGAAGGCCTTGTATGGCCTCAAGCAAGCTCTGCGCGCTTGGAACTAGAAGATTGATTCGTTTCTCCAAGCCAAGTTGGGATATCGGCGCTCTAGGGCCGATCAGCAACTCTATGTGAGCACTTCCGAGGGTGGTCGTGTGTTGTTTGTTTTGTATGTTGATGGCTTGATTGTTACAGGAGATCATGCCCAGCAAGTCGATGTGACAAAGGCAACCCTACATCAGAAGTTCGAGATGACGGATTCCGAACTTCTCCATTTCTTTTTGGGCCACGAGATTTATTAGTCTCAAAGGGGGATTTTCATCTCTCAGCAGAGATACATACAGGAGCTCTTGGTGACTTTTGGGATGGAGGATTGTGAGTCCATTTCTACTCCTATGGATCCGAACTAGAAGGCCACTTCACACGCAGATTCTTCTTTGGCGGATACTATCCGCTACCGTCAACTAACTGGATCATTGATTTGGCTCCTCAACACATGGGTTGATCTACGTTTTGCTATAGGTCTTTTGGTTGGGTTCATAAGTGCACCTCAGTAGGTGCATCGGCAAGCTGCTCAAGGGATACTACGGTATCTAAGGGGGACCTCTGACTTAGGGATTCATTATCCAGCAGGTACGGGTACTTCAGCTCTTATTCTTGCAGGTTGGAGTAATTCGGATTGGGCTGGCGATGTGGACCACAGGCGGTCTACTACAAGCTACTGGTTTACCTTGGGTGCGGGTGTTATCTCTTGGAGTAGCAAGAAGCAGCCCATGGTAGCCCTATCTTCTACTGAGGCGGAGTATCGGGCCACGTCTTCCACCACATGTGAGATTGTGTCGCTTCGGAGATTGTTGGAGGAGCTTGGCTGGCCCCAGACCTGTCCTACTCTTCTGCGGTGCAACAATGAGAGTTGCATTGCCTTGGCACGGAATCTTGTTTTCCATGCCCATACAAAGCACATAGAGATCCAATACCACTTCATCAGGGAGAAGCTTTTAGATGAGACCATAGATGTGGAGTACTACAAGACGAAGGACAATCTTGCAGATTTGTTCACGAAGGTGCTTCCCTAGGCTCTTCTTCAGAGGCATGCCAACTTCCAAGGCCCAAATCCCTCAGCCTTATGTCTCGTCCAAGATCTGAGGGGGGGTGTTAGAGACTGTCATCCCCTGGACAGGCATTTTCCTCAATTAGGCTGTGTACATATGTATTTTCCAGCCAGGCAGCCATTTGAGAGTGTTACAATGTGCGGAGCAGGTTGACGGCGCTGTCAAGGTCAAATCAGGTGCCAATGCCACATCAGCAGCCACATCATCGCTGCTAGGTCAGATGTCACGTGGCAGTCTGCGGTCGAGGACAGGTACAGGTCAGACAATTCTACATCAGCCGACCTAGTCATTATTTGGCATTTCTTTTCTGCTATATATAGCAGCTCTCCAGCACATTGTTCTACACTTGGCGATTTCAGATTTCAGGGCTGAGATCGGGCAGATTGCAGCATACTTCGAGGTGTACAGCAGGTGGCATCAGCAAGGTGGAGATACACAGACATACACACTACGCCTGTGCACATATCTGCATTCCTTTGTATTCAGTATACTTCATACAGCAGATCTTCTTCTTCTTCTATCTCTCTCTCTCTCCTCTCTGTGTTCACTCTACTCTCTCAGTCTTGGTCCCACGCTTCCGCATCGCTGCACTTTGACAAATTCTTCAACAATTCTCAGCCAATTCCAGTATTAGGTGGAGAGCAATTGAAGAAATTGCTGCTGAAACCCTAAGATCCACCTCGAGATTCATGCCCAATTACTAAAAACCTCATACTCGGTGCAGCAGCTGAAGGCAAGTAATTTGCAGCTGAACTTTCTCAATTTATTGTGTTCCACATACAAGAGATCGAAGACCCGATTGTGCCCAGATTGTAGTACAATCAAGGGGCAATTTGATTTTATGAAGTGATGGTCATTCTTGACAGCAATTGTATTGGATCAGCCTATGTCTCAATGTATTTCAACCTTCTAATGATACAAGATAAAGAAATACCACAATGAATGCCAGTTGATAGGGCCAATCCAATGTCAACTATCCAAGATTAAGTGGTGAAGCTTGCATTTTCAAGCTACAGTATTTATTGCTTGCTGTAATTTGTGGTAAATCACGTCATTCACCACCCAGGCCAAGGAAGAAGGTTGGTTCCAGCAGCAGCTTCCTGAAGCAAACACACAGATAGAAAGGCAGGGCAGCAGCTCCTGGCAATGGAAAGAGTGATGAGAGAGAAAAAGCTGGTGATGAGATGACAACGATGAGAGAGGATATACTGACGCTGGGAATTGAGGCAGCAGGCAGGTAGAATCACTAGCACTAAAGAGGGATTCTATGAGATGAAAGTGGCTATGTCCCTTTTTATGAAACTCTCTGAGCCAGTTGTCCTACCAAAGTTCTAGATAATCATATTTAATAAAATATTTCTTTTCAGAACTGCTTTGAGAGCTAGAAAAATATGATAGATTTATGGCAATTTGTGAGGCATCTTAACACGTAATTTAGTTCTCACTTCAATGTTTTTATCACCTATGCTCACAACTTGGGAGGCTTGCTCAATTCTGTCATTCTCTAGTGTCCACTTTCCTTCCATTGTTCACTCAAATTCTGCACCTCTATTTCCATCATAGAGGGTAGCCCCCTTCCATAGTTCTTGCAGGATTTGCAGTGGATGTGAGTCTAGTCCCCTTGTTCAGAAGCATTCCATCTGCAGCCACTCTAATTCCCAAAGCAGGTTGCACTCATGAAATGTGTCATCCTCTGAATCACAGGTACTAGATGGGTTTTCCTTGAGATTGAGAGTCTAGGGTCAGAATTAAGGAGCTGATGTCTAAACTTGGTGGACACCATGCCGTTGTAAAACAAAAATATGGTGGTGTTAGACTTTGTGGCTAATCAAAATTTGTCCAGTTTGTCCAAGAATGTAAGTAACAAGGTTGATATAGAGATCCAGATCAGGTCAACGTGTTTCTGTGAGTAACACGAGGCCCTGCAGATCTGGGTAGATGGACGAAGAAACTGGTAGTAATTAAGGGAAAAACTGTATGTTCATGCAGAAATAGCATGTCAGAAAATCGATTAGAAAATCATGACAAAACTCATTAGACCTTAAAAATTTTCAGGAATCTAACAGATATCTCAAAACTCATTAGACCTTAAAAATTTTCAGGAATCTAACAGATATCTCAAATTCCCTCGTCTGCAGCAAACCAGTTCACACATGAAGAGTTAAATGGAATTTGATGGGCCTTTCAAATTTATCCCCCCTCTCACTTAATGATTCAGACCCATCAATGACAAGCACCGAGAGAACTACTAAACAGGTATTGTAATCAACATGGTGTAATATTGCTCCAGGGAGAATGTGATCTCGCATGATATCACAACGCACATGCATGCACACCTAACACATGCAGCCTGTGAATAGATGCAACCTCTGCGCCTTAAAATACTCATTTTTACAATCCCCTGGACTTCAACGAGCATGTACTCCATAACACTCTGCTTCTGATGTATCCACAACCGTGGCAACTTGGGATCAAGGACATCAATTTTGAAAGTTGAGAAGCCCACAGATGCTTCGATATACTGTGCATCCAAAGACAAAGCTGCATGTTTGCAGAGATCATAAAAACCAAATTCGTGGGGGCACAAGAAACAGATGTTGTTGCAGAATTAGGAGAAAGCTTCCAGTATAATTCACGTAAAGCAGGTGCATCTATACATCAGTGAAGAAATACCATAGAAGCACAATGGCACAACGGCTGAATCGAGCTTGTCCAGAATAACAAAACATTCTTTCCTTTTCCGTGTGTGTGTGTGTGTGTGTGAGTGAGCGAGAAAAGGCAAAAGAAGAACCTCGAGGTTTTTGACAAGTGAGTCCTGTTCTTGAGGGGAGAGATCCTTCCATAAATCGAGGCAGTGCTCTTGTCCAAAATCCTTCAAGCGCTCGAGCAGGGCCTGAGGGGGTGCTGACTCCTCGTCGACGGCTTCCCCCATCTCTCTCTCTCTCTCTCTCTCTCTCTCTCTCTCTCTCTCTCTCTGTGCGTTTATGCTAGGATCCAATGGAGGAAAAGCTTCGGCCGGAAGCGTATCTTTTCTGCACAATTGAAAAAGCTTCAACCCGATCTCCCCTTCTGAAGATGATTATGAGAGGAGAGACAGAGAGAGAATATCCCAGCCATCACTGTTGACACTATGTAAGGCCTCTGCCATGTTGTACACAGCTCTCTCTCTCTCTCTCTCTCTCTCTCTCTCTCTCTCTCTCTCACACACACAGAGGATGGTTCCCATGCAAATTCACATCACCCACAAGTCACCCAAGCTTCCTTCTCCATCTAGGGAGACGTGAAACGTCCGTGTGGACTTTTACTACTCCATAGAGGCCCCTTCTTAAGAGCTCATTCTCATACATCACCTCCCACATGAGTTATCATCCTCTCCAAAAGCAACCGCAATAAGCACTTTCCAGAGATGGGAGTATGGATACCATTCCCTAACACCCTCCCCTATGACCACAGGGGAAAATATTTGTTTTTGTTGAAGGTGAGTAGGGACTACAATGACCATGCCACACGTAACCCCACATTTGGCAAACTGTCATCACTAGATTTTGAAATGACAGAACGATTACCAAAACCAACCACTTTAATCATCAAAACATGTTCACCCGATAGGGATTGAAATACACAAGTAAGAGGATTAATTCAAAATAATCTTAAAAATTTACCCCAATATGCCAGATTGAAAAGATGGCAACTTTTCTTTTCGTTTTATGATTTTGATATAATCCATATTAAAAGTACTACTAATGTCTTGGCTGATTTGCTAACCAGAGAAGCAGCAGGACCATAATGGATATCATCGAAAAAGATCTCCAGGAGATAATGAATCTCCATAAGTTAATGAATATAAAAATAGAAAGTATTATTGAAAAAATAAATATTTTAAAATTGCAGGAAAAGCAAAAAACGGTGATGCCGATCCTCATAGGATCTTCTTCTAAATCTCCTATGGAGAATAGTACTACTTCCATAAAGGAAGAAAATAATCTCTTGAAAAAAGAGAATAACAATCTCTTGATAAAAGAGAATAACAATCTCTTGATAAAAGAGAATAACAATCTCTTGAAGAAAGAGAATAACCAAATCCTTGAAAAAGGATATAACCTATCTCTAGCAATAGAGAATAAAGGAGGCGCGTCTTCATCAACGCAAATGTCTTCATCAACACAGAACCCAGTGGTGGAATCCTACAACGCCATCGACATCAATACATTTCAAAAGGAGTTTGAAAGTCTAGTCAACTTCATGGATCAAATCAATAACCAAGGGTATTATATCAAAAATACCATTTCCCAATATCCAAGGGTGATAACACTACCAAAAGCAGATCCGGAGATAATTAAAAAATTATTCTACTTCGGATACCTCGATCAAATCTACATCAGCAATACTTGTGAAGAAATAAAAGACCTTCCAGAGATCTTTCTATGGAGTGCCAACTTACTCATAGAACAAGATCTAACAGCAAACCTCCACGTCAAAATCTTCAATGCATCCCCCGAGATAAATTATTATCGGGGATACCACTTTTGTATTATAAAAAAAATAAATAAAAATGAAAGCCTAATCGCAGAAAGAACAACCGAAAAGGGTAATAAAAATATATTTACCTTGCCCTTTAAAAGAGCTCAAGGATTAAATATCATCATAAAACAGATGAAGAAAATACTCAAAGATCAAAAGGGACATATTGTCAGCAAAATCTATCAACAAGCTGACATTACAATATTAATCCAAGATATGTCAGAAATGACATCAAAAGACAAAGACACTCTACAGCGTGTCATCACTGAAGTCGACAATCATGAAAGCTCGGATAAATGCCGTGCAGCATACTGTAAAGTAGCGCACGATAAAACATGTACCAAATGCACAAAGCGCATCAATCCCTTTCCAATCATGTAACTACCCATCAAAAAGATGTAAAGTGGTCCGCACTTAAAAAAGATCACAAATAATGTAAAGGTTGCGTGCCCTCTATAACCACGCATACCCAAACGTCAAATCAACTTTATAAAAGTGCCATGTCACAACGCACTATCAAAAGCCTATATAACCAAGCTTCGAAGACTCACTCTTCATTCGAAAATCCCGAGAGCATACTCATTCTTGAGAACGAAGAAAGAATACACCAATCTTTCTGGGAGCTCAAGCATTGTGAGTTATACTCAAGACCGAAGGAGAGACATACCATCTCTCTGGGGAGCTTGAGATAATGAGCTAAGCAAGCCTTAGAGAGAGGCCATAATCCTATAACCCCAAAGCTTATACCTTAGGTCCCTTATACTTCTTGTATCTGTTTTATCTTGATCAATCAAAATAATCCTTGATGCTTTAAAGCCGTGTACGCTCTGGTGTAAAGAAATCAATCTAGAGCTGTGGTGTCTTTCAACTAAGGGTATTTGGAAGGAGGAACGCGCCGCGAGGTTCTAATCCGTAGACCACCGAGAAGACGTTCGGTCACTAAGAGTCGCCAGGTATTTATGTTGAAAGTTCGCTCAAAAAACGGTTTTAAATTATTAAAGGTTATTATGTATTGAACAAGATAAGAAAGAGGTTAACGAAGGGAATAAGGATAAGGGGAAGGGTTAGATGGATTATAGGCAACTCTCTCTAAAATTTGAAAAGATCTTAACAGATGGAAATCGTCAATCCTCTTGTCGAAGAGATAGCTGAACGATTAATAAGGGTCAAGCGAATACTCAACCGCTCAATCGTCGTCAAAAGAAGAGGAATAAACGTAGAAACCTTCTACGAGATAATTCCCATAAGAGAAAACATGATTCATCTTATAAGAATAAACACCGAACGTGATTGGGAAGAAATAACAAATAGCTCCTTTCCTTGGGAAAGATACTTCTGTAATGCAGAAGTGTATCTAATAAGTCAAGCCCAATACAGAGAGGCTTTGTAAAAATAATCATTCTGAATAAAATGACTTTTGCTTCCGTTAACTTGGCAGTCCAAACCTTCAGAATAGAATCTTGTCAACTTGTCTCTTGTCTCTTGTCTATTCTGATAACCCGGCACCGCATTGGTATCAGAGCATGGTTTTTAAATGATTAAGATAATTACTGGAAAAGAATACATAACTAAGGAAACACAAATGAGTGTAGGTTATGATATAAAATTAAAAACAAATATAACATTATTCAAAAATGAAATACAAATCATAAATACAGATATAAGGTTAGAAATACCCAAAGGATATTATGTAGAGATACATAATAGATCAAGTAATATTTTCAAAGGATTTCAAGTACAATTAGGAATAATTGATCCAGATTATACAGGTCAGATAAGACTCGTAGTAACTGCAAATAGAGATTACTTAACACTAAATAAAAACGATAGAATTGCACAGATAATAATAAAACAAATAAATGAAGTTCAATTCATTGACCAAGACAATAATGAAATATCAATAACTTCATATAAAGAAAGATCGGAAGGATCATTAGGATCAACCGATGGATAATTTACCAGAATTAAGTATACAATCTCAAAATATAGAACCATTAAGGTTACCAGTTAATAGTTATAGATTTAGAGCTGCACAATTTGGCAGATTTCAACCATTCGATCTAGTCAATGACTCAGACGTATGGGGAAATAACCAATTAAATTGGATAGCTTTATTTTTACTAAAAACATTTGGTTTAAATAAATCAAATGAACAAAATAAAGAACAAACTAAAGATAAAATATTAGAAGCTCTAAATAATCAAATAAAGGAACTTAGAGAACAAATATCTCTAATAGAAAATACTGATAATATAGAACAGATAAATCAGATATTAGAAAGAGAAACCACTATAGATAAAAGATTGCATAGGATTGAAAAATCTCTAGAGCAATTAAATAAACAATTAAATCCGTTGGATATAACATCTAAAACAACTTCTGAAATTAGTAGATCAATAACATGACTGAGGTATTTGAACAATACCATACTCATAACGTAAGACATCTACAAACTCGAATTTCTCGAGAATATGCAGAATGTCACCATAATGGAAGGTTCAATCCAACCTTCAATAATATAAACAACTTGATATGGCTACTAGCAAATCTTACAACATTTGCTGGATACGTCAATAAGTCAATAAGGGATTATATTGATCCCAGGACTTTAAGAAATATCAAAGAAAAAATCCGAGAGGATTATATGTTTTATAAATTTCCCTATGACGATCGTAGGACACGAAACATGATACCCTTTCATAATCTATATTTAAGTCTACCAGGACAAAATTAATGGACTATTTGTCCAGTGATTATGAAGATGATATCTCTCTTCAATTGGGGGAGATAGATATAAATACTCAGGAAAACAATGAAATTGATTATACAATGATGAATCCAGGAAGACCAAGTACTTCCAAAGGATCAAATGATCCCATAAAAATATTAACAGAAAATATGAATATTGAAGACGCTATAAGCGCAATAGAACAATTAACAACAAGGTATCCCAATACCTTAGAATCAACATATCAACCCAGTGCACCTCCATATGAATACAGGAGATTAGCACCAGGATATAAAAAACAGTATAACAGAATATATAAAGACCCTGCAGAAGCATGGAAATACAGTTATGAAAATATGACCGAGATCCCTAGTGGCGGGACTTGGCTAAATCTTGACTGTAAAAAAGATGTTGATAAAGCAATAGAAACATGGGTCAAAAGCATGAATCATGCACTACTAACTAAAAAGATAGAACTAGAGGATGTCCCATCCTTTATAGTAACATCTTTCCAAGGCAATGTTGCCAATTGGTGGGAAGAACAATCAGATGAGATAAAAAACGAAATCAAAACAGGAAACTCATTAAGTAGCACAGTAACACCTAATGATACAAATAAAAGAATATTAACAAGATTTGAAAATGCTGTAAGAAAAGAATTCCAGGGTTTAGGGTTAGAAATACCCAAAGGATATTATGTAGAGATACATAATAGATCAAGTAATATTTTCAAAGGATTTCAAGTACAATTAGGAATAATTGATCCAGATTATACAGGTCAGATAAGACTCGTAGTAACTGCAAATAGAGATTACTTAACACTAAATAAAAACGATAGAATTGCACAGATAATAATAAGACAAATAAATGAAGTTCAATTCATTGACCAAGACAATAATGAAATATCAATAACTTCATATAAAGAAAGATCGGAAGGATCATTAGGATCAACCGATGGATAATTTACCAGAATTAAGTATACAATCTCAAAATATAGAACCATTAAGGTTACCAGTTAATAGTTATAGATTTAGAGCTGCACAATTTGGCAGATTTCAACCATTCGATCTAGTCAATGACTCAGACGTATGGGGAAATAACCAATTAAATTGGATAGCTTTATTTTTACTAAAAACATTTGGTTTAAATAAATCAAATGAACAAAATAAAGAACAAACTAAAGATAAAATATTAGAAGCTCTAAATAATCAAATAAAGGAACTTAGAGAACAAATATCTCTAATAGAAAATACTGATAATATAGAACAGATAAATCAGATATTAGAAAGAGAAACCACTATAGATAAAAGATTGCATAGGATTGAAAAATCTCTAGAGCAATTAAATAAACAATTAAATCCGTTGGATATAACATCTAAAACAACTTCTGAAATTAGTAGATCAATAACATGACTGAGGTATTTGAACAATACCATACTCATAACGTAAGACATCTACAAACTCGAATTTCTAGAGAATATGCAGAATGTCACCATAATGGAAGGTTCAATCCAACCTTCAATAATATAAACAACTTGATATGGCTACTAGCAAATCTTACAACATTTGCTGGATACGTCAATAAGTCAATAAGGGATTATATTGATCCCAGGACTTTAAGAAATATCAAAGAAAAAATCCGAGAGGATTATATGTTTTACAAATTTCCCTATGACGATCGTAGGACACGAAACATGATACCCTTTCATAATCTATATTTAAGTCTACCAGGACAAAATTAATGGACTATTTGTCCAGTGATTATGAAGATGATATCTCTCTTCAACTGGGGGAGATAGATATAAATACTCAGGAAAACAATGAAATTGATTATACAATGATGAATCCAGGAAGACCAAGTACTTCCAAAGGATCAAATGATCCCATAAAAATATTAACAGAAAATATGAATATTGAAGACGCTATAAGCGCAATAGAACAATTAACAACAAGGTATCCCAATACCTTAGAATCAACATATCAACCCAGTGCACCTCCATATGAATACAGGAGATTAGCACCAGGATATAAAAAACAGTATAACAGAATATATAAAGACCCTGCAGAAGCATGGAAATACAGTTATGAAAATATGACCGAGATCCCTAGTGGCGGAACTTGGCTAAATCTTGACTGTAAAAAAGATGTTGATAAAGCAATAGAAACATGGGTCAAAAGCATGAATCATGCACTATTAACTAAAAAGATAGAACTAGAGGATGTCCCATCCTTTATAGTAACATCTTTCCAGGCAATGTTGCCAATTGGTGGGAAGAACAATCAGATGAGATAAAAAACGAAATCAAAACAGGAAACTCATTAAGTAGCACAGTAACACCTAATGATACAAATAAAAGAATATTAACAAGATTTGAAAATGCTGTAAGAAAAGAATTCCAGGGTGAAGAATGGACCACCCATAAAGAAGAAGAACAAAAAATGCAAAGAGATAATGCATATAATAATATTCAAAGATTAAAATTAGTCACGATGTGTGGGTTTGAAGCCTATACTTGTGCATTTTCAAAATATTATTATGAGGGATTAGGCGATGATAGATTGTCTAATGCTAAGGAGATATATTTCTCAAAACTACCATATCCTTATAGTCAAAGGTTAAGTCTAGGATATAAATCCTGGCTTAAAGATAAAACGGACACTTTAGGTGCTCGTATTAGATATGCTAGAAATAGCATAAATAAATGGTGCATCAATGCACAACAGGAATATATAATTAGAAAACACGTCAACTATGGACTTTGTTGTCCACAAAATAGTGAAAGATTAATATTCGGTGATGTTAGAACATATAACCGAAAAAGAAAAGGAAAATATCAACCTCGAAAACGATTCTTTCCTAAAAGAATTACTAAAAAATATATACCAAAATATAAATTTAGAAAAAGAATTATGAGACGAAATAGAAAAACTAAAGAACCTAAAAAATGTAAATGCTGGCTGTGTCAAGAAGAAGGACATTATGCCAATGAATGTCCAAAAAGAAAAAAGTCAACAAAATATAACCAATTATATTCTTTCCATATGGAAGAATACAACTCAGAAGAAATTACTAGCGATGAAGAACTTTATATAATAGAATCAGAAGACTATCAAAGTTCAGACAGTGAATAATGGATAAACCTTTATACAAGGAAGAAATTGAGGATTCAAAAGAATTCTCAAGACAATTATTGTTTGATAAAAATATATTCAAACAAATATCTAAAGATAAAATCCATGATACAACAGAACAAGCATTTAATCATGCATTTTATAAACAATGGATGTCTCTTTTCAAAAGAGAAAATATTATATACTTTGGATTAAAAATCAAAGAGCAATCTATAGATATAGAAAATGCAACGGGTAATGTCAATTTACCTTTGCTCATCAAAAAAGACATATTGGAAAAACTAAATCACATAAAATCTAATGATAGAAGCAAGATACAGTTTCTCCATCTTGGAGGAATTCATATACTTATAAAAGCCCATTTCCGTGAAGGAATAGACACTCCAATAAAATTAGCAATACTAGATAACAGGATAGTGAATCGAAATGATTCATTACTTGGTATAATGAAAGGCAATTTAGCCTATCAACAATTAGGATTCTATTTGTTTCCTAAATATACCATCAATCTAAATGACAAAAATATTGATTCCACATTAACTTTAGCATATAAATTTGAAAGATTTAATAACTTTCTTCAAGGAACTAAGGTCTTTAATATCCACTATGGAATCAGCTATGCACTAACCAATAGTGTACATTCCATAAGATATAAAGATCAAGATATAATACATATCGATGATCTATATTCTTCCTTTGAAGAAATAGAGTTACCAAATATAAATAGACCACTAATACAAGATGATCAAGAATGGAATCTTGATCTTAATCCCAAACAATCATTACAATTGGTTAAACCAAAACCTCGACATATAATCGATGGTGATGGAATTCTCCGTAAACCTTCTTTCACGGGGGGAGAAGGAGAACAAGACCAGAAAAATAAACAGATAATCAATACATCTTACCATCAAGGTAATAACACTCACTTTAAAATAAAAGGAGAATATTTCAATGGACAACATTGGAAAATAATAAAAATATTAATTGATACAGGTTGCGCAGATAACTATATAAGAAAAGGTAATATAGGATATTTATATCCTACAGAACTAATAGCCAAACAAGCATATAGTCATCTCTGGACTAGTAAAACTTATGAGTCTACACATGCAGTAGAAGTAGACATAAAAATAAAAAACCTCATATTTAGAATTCATTTGTTAATTGACGAAGGAATAACCGATGAAGAATATCCAATAATACTAGGGATGAAATTCCTAGAAAAGGATTGTCAAAAATATAAGATTGAGAATAATACTCTACAAATAAGAATAAATAATCAAGAGATAGCAACACAAAAATGCTAAAAATAGGACAAACACTAGGAGATCTAAACAATAATATATATATAAAAATAATGGTATACACAAAAGACATTAAAAGAGAATTTGACGCCTTTATTGATAATGGTTCATTCATATCAGTATGTAAAAAAGAAGTTTTACATTATGATGAATGGATAAAAGAAAATGATAAAGTAATAGGACTCGATATGGGAGGACATCAAACCCAATATAAAAACAAGGCTATAAATGTCAAAATAGAAATAGAAAACAAACAGTTATCTATAAATGAAATCTATGAAAATAACCAGACAGGTGTTGATATAATCTTAGGAAATAATTTCATCAATTCTTTTGATGAATTCAGACAAAATTCTCAATATATAACGTTCATCTTAGGGAAAGATGAAATAAAAACAAGAAGGTTAAATTATGGAATAAATAGAATTTTCCAACAAGAAAAATTAGAATATCTAGAAGAAAAGTACAAAGATTTAACACAAAAATATATAAGTAAATTCGAGAAACTTTGCCATGAAAACCCATTATATTTTTGGGAAAAACATAAAACTATGGCAAAAATAGAATTAAAAGAAGATAGAATAATAAGATGTAAACCTATGTTCTACTCTGAGGAAGACAGAATAGAATTTGAAAAACAAATAAAGGAGTTATTAGAACAAGGAATAATACGTCATAGTAAAAGTCCCCATTCATCTCCAGCTTTCATGGTCCGAAATCATTCGGAACAAAAAAGAGGAAAGACAAGAATGGTGGTAAACTATAAAACCCTAAATAAATATACAAAATTCAATGGGTATTTTCTACCCAACAAAACTCAACTACTAGATAAAATAAGATATAAAAATATATTTTCCAAATTTGACTGCAAAAGTGGATTTTGGCAGATAAAATTGGAAGAAGAAAGTATTCCATATACTGCCTTTAGTACTCCACAAGGGCACTATGAATGGAATATATTAGCCTTTGGTTTGAAAAACTCTCCTCAAGAGTTTCAACAATGGCTAGATAAAACGTATCATAATATTCATGAATTCTGTATTATCTATGTTGATGATATATTAATCATGAGTAAAAATATTCAACAACATGAAAAACATCTACAACAATTCCTTCAAATCTCTGAAGAAAATGGAATAAATTTATCTTTAAAGAAAATGGAACTCTTTAAAGAGAAAATCGAATATCTAGGATTAATAATAGATAATGCGGGTGTAGAATTACAACCACATATAACACAAAAATTGGAAACATTTCCAAACATATTAACAGATGTTAAACAATTGCAAAGATTTCTTGGATGTGCAAATTATGCAGAAACATTCATAATAAATCTTGCAAAACATCGCAATCCACTCCAAAAATTATTGAAAAAAGGAGCTCCATGGGAATGGACTCAAGAACATACAAATGCAATAAAAACTATCAAAGATATATCCAAAAATCTTCCTCGGCTACGACTTCCAGCCGATAATACACTCCTAGTTATAGAAACCGACGCCTCAGAAAATTTTTGGGGGGGAGTATTAAAAGAAATAGTAGAAAATAATCAAGAAAATATATGTAGGTATACAAGTGGAACCTTTTCAAAAACAGAGAAAAATTATCATATAAATGAGCTAGAAGTGCTAGCAATAAAAAGAACAATAGAAAAGTTTAACTTCTTCTTACTACCAAGAAAATTTATAATACGAACTGATAATACACAAGTAAGAGGATTAATTCAAAATAATCTTAAAAATTTACCCCAATATGCCAGATTGAAAAGATGGCAACTTTTCTTTTCGTTTTATGATTTTGATATAATCCATATAAAAAGTACTACTAATGTCTTGGCTGATTTGTTAACCAGAGAAGCAGCAGGACCATAATGGATATCATCGAAAAAGATCTCCAGGAGATAATGAATCTCCATAAGTTAATGAATATAAAAATAGAAAGTATTATTGAAAAAATAAATATTTTAAAATTGCAGGAAAAGCAAAAAACGGTGATGCCGATCCTCATAGGATCTTCTTCTAAATCTCCTATGGAGAATAGTACTACTTCCATAAAGGAAGAAAATAATCTCTTGAAAAAAGAGAATAACAATCTCTTGATAAAAGAGAATAACAATCTCTTGATAAAAGAGAATAACAATCTCTTGAAGAAAGAGAATAACCAAATCCTTGAAAAAGGATATAACCTATCTCTAGCAATAGAGAATAAAGGAGGCGCGTCTTCATCAACGCAAATGTCTTCATCAACACAGAACCCAGTGGTGGAATCCTACAACGCCATCGACATCAATACATTTCAAAAGGAGTTTGAAAGTCTAGTCAACTTCATGGATCAAATCAATAACCAAGGATATTATATCAAAAATACCATTTCCCAATATCCAAGGGTGATAACACTACCAAAAGCAGATCCGGAGATAATTAAAAAATTATTCTACTTCGGATACCTCGATCAAATCTACATCAGCAATACTTGTGAAGAAATAAAAGACCTTCCAGAGATCTTTCTATGGAGTGCCAACTTACTCATAGAACAAGATCTAACAGCAAACCTCCACGTCAAAATCTTCAATGCATCCCCCGAGATAAATTATTATCGGGGATACCACTTTTGTATTATAAGAAAAATAAATAAAAATGAAAGCCTAATCGCAGAAAGAACAACCGAAAAGGGTAATAAAAATATATTTACCTTGCCCTTTAAAAGAGCTCAAGGATTAAATATCATCATAAAACAGATGAAGAAAATACTCAAAGATCAAAAGGGACATATTGTCAGCAAAATCTATCAACAAGCTGACATTACAATATTAATCCAAGATATGTCAGAAATGACATCAAAAGACAAAGACACTCTACAGCGTGTCATCACTGAAGTCGACAATCATGAAAGCTCGGATAAATGCCGTGCAGCATACTGTAAAGTAGCGCACGATAAAACATGTACCAAATGCACAAAGCGCATCAATCCCTTTCCAATCATGTAACTACCCATCAAAAAGATGTAAAGTGGTCCGCACTTAAAAAAGATCACAAATAATGTAAAGGTTGCGTGCCCTCTATAACCACGCATACCCAAACGTCAAATCAACTTTATAAAAGTGCCATGTCACAACGCACTATCAAAAGCCTATATAACCAAGCTTCGAAGACTCACTCTTCATTCGAAAATCCCGAGAGCATACTCATTCTTGAGAACGAAGAAAGAATACACCAATCTTTCTGGGAGCTCAAGCATTGTGAGTTATACTCAAGACCGAAGGAGAGACATACCATCTCTCTGGGGAGCTTGAGATAATGAGCTAAGCAAGCCTTAGAGAGAGGCCATAATCCTATAACCCCAAAGCTTATACCTTAGGTCCCTTATACTTCTTGTATCTGTTTTATCTTGATCAATCAAAATAATCCTTGATGCTTTAAAGCCGTGTACGCTCTGGTGTAAAGAAATCAATCTAGAGCTGTGGTGTCTTTCAACTAAGGGTATTTGGAAGGAGGAACGCGCCGCGAGGTTCTAATCCGTAGACCACCGAGAAGACGTTCGGTCACTAAGAGTCGCCAGGTATTTATGTTGAAAGTTCGCTCAAAAAACGGTTTTAAATTATTAAAGGTTATTATGTATTGAACAAGATAAGAAAGAGGTTAACGAAGGGAATAAGGATAAGGGGAAGGGTTAGATGGATTATAGGCAACTCTCTCTAAAATTTGAAAAGATCTTAACAGATGGAAATCGTCAATCCTCTTGTCGAAGAGATAGCTGAACGATTAATAAGGGTCAAGCGAATACTCAACCGCTCAATCGTCGTCAAAAGAAGAGGAATAAACGTAGAAACCTTCTACGAGATAATTCCCATAAGAGAAAACATGATTCATCTTATAAGAATAAACACCGAACGTGATTGGGAAGAAATAACAAATAGCTCCTTTCCTTGGGAAAGATACTTCTGTAATGCAGAAGTGTATCTAATAAGTCAAGCCCAATACAGAGAGGCTTTGTAAAAATAATCACTCTGAATGAAATGACTTTTGCTTCCGTTAACTTGGCAGTCCAAACCTTCAGAATAGAATCTTGTCAACTTGTCTCTTGTCTCTTGTCTATTCTGATAACCCAAAGCCTCTCTGTATTGGGCTTGACTTATTAGATACACTTCTGCATTACAGAAGTATCTTTCCCAAGGAAAGGAGCTATTTGTTATTTCTTCCCAATCACGTTCGGTGTTTATTCTTATAAGATGAATCATGTTTTCTCTTATGGGAATTATCTCGTAGAAGGTTTCTACGTTTATTCCTCTTCTTTTGACGACGATTGAGCGGTTGAGTATTCGCTTGACCCTTATTAATCGTTCAGCTATCTCTTCGACAAGAGGATTGACGATTTCCATCTGTTAAGATCTTTTCAAATTTTAGAGAGAGTTGCCTATAATCCATCTAACCCTTCCCCTTATCCTTATTCCCTTCGTTAACCTCTTTCTTATCTTGTTCAATACATAATAACCTTTAATAATTTAAAACCGTTTTTTGAGCGAACTTTCAACATAAATACCTGGCGACTCTTAGTGACCGAACGTCTTCTCGGTGGTCTACGTATTAGAACCTCGCGGCGCGTTCCTCCTTCCAAATACCCTTAGTTGAAAGACACCACAGCTCTAGATTGATTTCTTTACACCAGAGCGTACACGGCTTTAAAGCATCAAGGATTATTTTGATTGATCAAGATAAAACAGATACAAGAAGTATAAGGGACCTAAGGTATAAGCTTTGGGGTTATAGGATTATGGCCTCTCTCTAAGGCTTGCTTAGCTCATTATCTCAAGCTCCCCAGAGAGATGGTATGTCTCTCCTTCGGTCTTGAGTATAACTCACAATGCTTGAGCTCCCAGAAAGATTGGTGTATTCTTTCTTCGTTCTCAAGAATGAGTATGCTCTCGGGATTTTCGAATGAAGAGTGAGTCTTCGAAGCTTGGTTATATAGGCTTTTGATAGTGCGTTGTGACATGGCACTTTTATAAAGTTGATTTGACGTTTGGGTATGCGTGGTTATAGAGGGCACGCAACCTTTACATTATTTGTGATCTTTTTTAAGTGCGGACCACTTTACATCTTTTTGATGGGTAGTTACATGATTGGAAAGGGATTGATGCGCTTTGTGCATTTGGTACATGTTTTATCGTGCGCTACTTTACAGTATGCTGCACGGCATTTATCCGAGCTTTCATGATTGTCGACTTCAGTGATGACACGCTGTAGAGTGTCTTTGTCTTTTGATGTCATTTCTGACATATCTTGGATTAATATTGTAATGTCAGCTTGTTGATAGATTTTGCTGACAATATGTCCCTTTTGATCTTTGAGTATTTTCTTCATCTGTTTTATGATGATATTTAATCCTTGAGCTCTTTTAAAGGGCAAGGTAAATATATTTTTATTACCCTTTTCGGTTGTTCTTTCTGCGATTAGGCTTTCATTTTTATTTATTTTTTTTATAATACAAAAGTGGTATCCCCGATAATAATTTATCTCGGGGGATGCATTGAAGATTTTGACGTGGAGGTTTGCTGTTAGATCTTGTTCTATGAGTAAGTTGGCACTCCATAGAAAGATCTCTGGAAGGTCTTTTATTTCTTCACAAGTATTGCTGATGTAGATTTGATCGAGGTATCCGAAGTAGAATAATTTTTTAATTATCTCCGGATCTGCTTTTGGTAGTGTTATCACCCTTGGATATTGGGAAATGGTATTTTTGATATAATACCCTTGGTTATTGATTTGATCCATGAAGTTGACTAGACTTTCAAACTCCTTTTGAAATGTATTGATGTCGATGGCGTTGTAGGATTCCACCACTGGGTTCTGTGTTGATGAAGACATTTGCGTTGATGAAGACGCGCCTCCTTTATTCTCTATTGCTAGAGATAGGTTATATCCTTTTTCAAGGATTTGGTTATTCTCTTTCTTCAAGAGATTGTTATTCTCTTTTATCAAGAGATTGTTATTCTCTTTTATCAAGAGATTGTTATTCTCTTTTTTCAAGAGATTATTTTCTTCCTTTATGGAAGTAGTACTATTCTCCATAGGAGATTTAGAAGAAGATCCTATGAGGATCGGCATCACCGTTTTTTGCTTTTCCTGCAATTTTAAAATATTTATTTTTTCAATAATACTTTCTATTTTTATATTCATTAACTTATGGAGATTCATTATCTCCTGGAGATCTTTTTCGATGATATCCATTATGGTCCTGCTGCTTCTCTGGTTAGCAAATCAGCCAAGACATTAGTAGTACTTTTAATATGGATTATATCAAAATCATAAAACGAAAAGAAAAGTTGCCATCTTTTCAATCTGGCATATTGGGGTAAATTTTTAAGATTATTTTGAATTAATCCTCTTACTTGTGTATTATCAGTTCGTATTATAAATTTTCTTGGTAGTAAGAAGAAGTTAAACTTTTCTATTGTTCTTTTTATTGCTAGCACTTCTAGCTCATTTATGTGATAATTTTTCTCTGTTTTTGAAAAGGTTCCACTTGTATACCTACATATATTTTCTTGATTATTTTCTACTATTTCTTTTAATACTCCCCCCCAAAAATGTTCTGAGGCGTCGGTTTCTATAACTAGGAGTGTATTATCGGCTGGAAGTCGTAGCCGAGGAAGATTTTTGGATATATCTTTGATAGTTTTTATTGCATTTGTATGTTCTTGAGTCCATTCCCATGGAGCTCCTTTTTTCAATAATTTTTGGAGTGGATTGCGATGTTTTGCAAGATTTATTATGAATGTTTCTGCATAATTTGCACATCCAAGAAATCTTTGCAATTGTTTAACATCTGTTAATATGTTTGGAAATGTTTCCAATTTTTGTGTTATATGTGGTTGTAATTCTACACCCGCATTATCTATTATTAATCCTAGATATTCGATTTTCTCTTTAAAGAGTTCCATTTTCTTTAAAGATAAATTTATTCCATTTTCTTCAGAGATTTGAAGGAATTGTTGTAGATGTTTTTCATGTTGTTGAATATTTTTACTCATGATTAATATATCATCAACATAGATAATACAGAATTCATGAATATTATGATACGTTTTATCTAGCCATTGTTGAAACTCTTGAGGAGAGTTTTTCAAACCAAAGGCTAATATATTCCATTCATAGTGCCCTTGTGGAGTACTAAAGGCAGTATATGGAATACTTTCTTCTTCCAATTTTATCTGCCAAA